>NC_136975.1:14985371-15585371 GCF_032717465.1 Coenobita brevimanus | reverse complement strand
GCGGTGAGACAAGTGTGTGAAAAGTATTTAGCGAAAGGCAAGGATGTGTTTTGGGCATTCATGGATTTAGAGAAAGCGTATGATAGAATTGATAGGGAGGCTTTGTGGACTGTTTTAAGATTGTATGGACTTGATGGTAGGTTACTAAAAGGGGTGAAAAGTTTTTATGTAAATAGTAGAGCGTGTGTAAGAGTGGGAAATGCTGTGAGTGATTGGTTTCCTGTGAGAGTGGGGCTGCGACAGGGATGTGTGATGTCGCCTTGGTTGTTTAATATTTACATGGATGGTGTTGTAAGGGAGGTGAATGCAAGAGTTTTAAGTGGAGGTCTGAGTCTGGTGAATGTCGATGGTGGAGAGTGGAATCTGAAGCAGCTGCTGTTTGCAGATGATACTGCACTGGTGGCTGATTCAGAGGAGAGATTGAGACAGTTGATAGAGGATTTGGAAGAGTGTGTGAAAGGAGGAAATTGAAAGTAAATGAGAATAAGAGTAAAGTGATGAAGTGTACGAGGTTGGTAGATGGTAGGGGGATGAATATAGTTTTGAATGGCGAGTTGCTTGAGGAGGTAGAGTGTTTTAAATATCTAGGGTCACATGTTGCTGTGGATGGAAGAATAGATGCAGAAGTGAAGTTTAGAATAAATGAAGTAGGAAAGGTGCTGGGAGGAATGAAAAAAGTGTTTAGATGTCGTTCGCTTAGAATGGATGTAAAGAGAAGGCTGTATGAGGGTGTTGTGGTACCGACTGCATTATATGGGGCTGAAACATGGAATATGGGTGTAGCAGAGAGGAAAAGATTGAATGTAATGGAGATGAGGTGTCTGAGGAGTATGTGTGGAGTGACACGTATGGATCGAGTGCGGAATGATGAAGTGCGAAGGAGAACTGGAGTTGTTCGGGAGATGGCTGGTAGAGTTGAGCAGAGGGTGTTGCGATGGTTTGGGCATATGGAGAGAATGGATAATGAGCGATTGGTGAAAAAGATAATTAGATCTGATGTGAGAGGTGTAAGGCTGAGAGGAAGACCACGAATAGGATGGATGGACAGTGTGAAGAGAGCGCTGGATGCGATAGGAATGTCTGTTGAGCAAGGAAGAGTGGCTGTGCGTGACAGAAATAAATGGAGAGAAATTGTGAATGAATAAGTGATGACGCAGCCCTGAGGGGATATTCTCCCGCATTTGGTCTGATCAGCTATTTCAGGTCAGGTGTAGGGAAGGGGATGAGTCTGTTATGATGTGGCAGGGGTAAACCAGCTCTGCTGTCGGGCCCTGCTGTGGATGTCACTGATTGCATTGCGCAGTTGACCCTTGTGCGGTATGGTGCGGTGAGGATCTGTCCGTTCTCTCCTTTGGGGCTAAGACGCGAATGAATGTGTTTGAATGGATGAGTAAATGGGGAGTGTGTCGTCCTGTCTCGGATACCTCCCTTTCCTTGGGGGAAGCAGCCTAGGTATATATATATATATATATATATATATATATATATATATATATATATATATATATATATATATATATATATATATATATATAATCAGAGAGAGAGAGAAAGAGAGCTATAGGTAGATTGATAGATAGACAGATACAGATGTACACGGGGAAACAAAAGAGCATTTATTGAAATAACTAGGCATTTACGAGAAAGAAGATATAACAATGAGGGAAGTAAATATGATTTTTTTTATGTGAAGAAGAAGGAACCAAAGGCCACGGGCCTCGCAATAACTGTTCACTCCGAGAGAAAAACAAAATACAAGAGAGAGCCAAATTCAAGATCCGATCATTTTGAGATGCCTGGACACACTGCGTTTGAAAGACTGGGGATCACAGGAAGCAGGAAATACAGACAGAGGGAGACAGTTCCAGAGTTGACGTGTTGCATAAATGAAGGACTAAGAGTAATGGTTAACTTTTGCATTAGAGAGCTAGACAGAAAAGGGATGAGAGTTTACTGCTAGACAAGTCCTACGCGCCCGTCGTAGAGGTGGAGGAATACATGCAGACAGTTCAGAGGAGCAGTGACCATTGAAGTAGCGATAGAAAAGAGATAAACATGCAACAGTGCGGCGAAAAGACAGAGGTTGAAGGGAGTCAGTAAGAGGAGAGTTAATGAGACGAAAAGCCTTTGACTCCACCCTATTGAGAAGAGGTGCATGTGGGGAGCCTCCCCACACATGAGAGTTGTACTCCACACAGGGGCGGATAAAACCCGTGTACAGAGTCAACAATTGTTCAGGGGTAAAGAAAGAACGGAGTCGGCTTAGCACACCTAATCTCTTAGAAGCAGATTTTACAAGAAATGTAATATGGTCTTTCCAAGACAAGTCCCGAGAAAATGAAACCCCAAGCATGTTGAAGGATGATGCAGGATTAAGCTGAATATTATTGAACTATAAACATTAAACATTAGTGAATGAGGAGAGAAGGAAGACGAAAAGAGATGGAGAGATAATAGTTAAAAACACTAGTATAGCTGAGTCAAGCAGTGTATGGGTGAGGCTAAGAGGGAGGAAGCATGGGAGAGATTTTCAAACCTATTCACGATCGATTCACTGCCGTAACTACATTGTGTTTGCAGGAAAAACTAGATTTACAAGATGTTTGTGGAGTCTCCTTTGCTTCTTCATCAGAGAGAAATATTTAATAGCCACGATAATTAGCTCTCGTAAATATTATAATTTTTTAAGGACGAACAGAAAACATATGAAGACTGCCGTCTAACTCCCTTGTCATTCTCGGAAAAATAAATCAGAGATATGGACTGAGTTTCTCGTAAATGCATTAGTGACTCTGGTGCAAGGATGTATAGGGATATGGACAAAGGTTAAGGAGTGTCGTGATGCCATACGTTTTGTTTCAAAAGATTGTTTCCAAGTATCACATGGAAACGAGAGGAAAGGGGAATGGAAGAGATGAGACGGGATGGGAGTGGAGGTGATAGGAAAAGAATGTAGGTCATAGAGAAAGGTGCATGAAAGGAAGGAGAGGGGAGGGAAAGAGAGTGTAGGGGAGAGTGGAAGGAGCAGAAGAGGGAGGGGAGGGGAGGGGGGGAGAGAAGAGTAGGTTTGGGGTACCAGAGTGGAGGGGATGGGAGAGTGGAACTGACAGGAGGGAAGAAGAGAGGGAGAGAAGAGTAAAAGAGAGAAGTGGAGTGGGTGGGAATTGAGGGGCAGAGGGTGTAAGAGAAGCTGGGGATGGGAGGTAGAATAAGGGAGGGAACGGGAGGGAGGCGATACAAAGACGCAACCTGCCCATCTATCCCCAAACACTCGTAGAGTTTACTTTTTTTTTTTCCCAGATATTGTTTCACTAGTTATCTTACTATGTGGAACTGAGTCGGGGCTCGAAGGGGAGGAAGCCTGTACACGGCCACCTCGGAAAATACAGTTAGTTACAGAAGAAGACAGCTACGAGTAAAGTCTGTCGACTATAAGACAGAAATTATGGCAGACTTTTTAGCTTATATCTATATCTATCTACCTATCTATCTATCTATCTATATCTATCTATCTATCTATCTATCTATATCTATCTATCTATCTATCTATCTATCTATCTATCTATATCTATCTATCTATCTATCTATCTATCTATCTATCTATCTATATATATATATATATATATATATATATATATATATATATATATTGTTTTCCCAATGTTTCCCTAGAACTGGACCATTCATGGTTGATGTCACTCTCAGGTCTCGATTTTTTATACCTGGCTGAACAAGTAGAAGATGGAAACAAATTTTCTCTATGGGTCTGATCGGCCAGAGAATGGAACCGGAGTACCTCCGATAGTGAACTAGGCGTGCTAACCATTGTAGCACCGGCTTCTGGCACAAGAAAGGAGGAACACGGGAAGGTAGAGAGGGTGTTAAAGTGCAGTGGTCGTTGTTGAAGCTATAGGATGTCTGTTTTTAAGCTCTTGAATATGCTGATCGTTAGCCAGGAGAAAAAAATATACAGGAGTGTGAGGGTCCTCCGCTTGATGCCCTGGGTATAGTGCTGTCTGGTCCGACTTCGCTGAAGTCTACGGGAGCGAAGCACTACGTGTTCCAAAATCATTAATGACAGACAAACCAACAGAGCCACTCACAGAGACGTTGCTGCAGCTATATATTAAAATAATGAGACATCATCTACAATTCATGAACTGGACTATTAATTTACTGGTTCAAAGAATCGGTTTTCTATGATCACTTCAAAAAATGTAGAAAATTATGATGTATCTTGAACCAGTGATGGAAAGTATTTTATTTTTACTGAAACAACTTTCTCTCTCTCTCTCTCTCTCTCTCTCTCTCTCTCTCTCTCTCTCTCTCTCTCTCTCTCTCTCTCTCTCTCTCTTTCTCTCTCTCTCTCTTTGAAGAATGTGATACCCACATGCCAACTACGATATTGTAAATGAAAACTGTGCATCCGTGTTTTAAGGAAATAAAGTAGCCTTCCTTCAAATAATTGTTAAAATAATGATGTGTTGTCCTCACACTTTTCACACACAAATCAGATAAAATTTCCATGCTGAGACATAGTAAGTTACGTAATGATGTATCGATGTCGTGTATACGTGTGTGTGTGAGTGTGTGTGTTTGGTGATGGGAAGAGCTAAAGGAGATATTATAAAAATAAAATAAAGGGTGGAATATACTTTCTCCTGGGCCGATCACCACAAACTACCTTTCTATACACTTTCTACTTCTAATGTGGCCAAAACTGCCATATGTTCATTTAAATGCTGAGCTGATACAACACAAGAACACTGGATATGATGGTAGTCAAGAGGAAGAGTTGTGGAAAGAATGTAGTGCCGTAGTATTCTCTCTCTCTCTCTCTCTCTCTCTCTCTCTCTCTCTCTCTCGAATGAGTCACGTACAGTAAGATGCAAAAGAAGGAAAATGAAAGGGAAAGAACTGCACCCCCGACATCATATGATGGTGACCTATCATCGCGAACAAATGTCAAAAAACCACCAGCAAGTTCGTATGTAGTCATGAATGTTCTTACCTAATTGTTCTTACCTAATTGTATCTTTACAGGAATGAGTCAAGCTCGTACTGTCCCGTGTCTTAAACCATATTTATCGTACATATCCTAAAATTTGTAAATTTTTTGGCATACACTATTTCATTCGGTAGTGCATTCCATTGATCAATTGCTCTGTTTGGGAAACTGAATTTCCTTACGTCTTTATCACCTCTCTTCTTATGCAGTTTTTTGCAGTGTCCTCTAGCTGATGCTTCCCCATATGTTAAGTAATCATTTATGTCTATTTTCTCCTTCCCTGATATGCATTTATATAGCATTATCATGTCACCTCTTTTCCTTCTCTCCTGTAGTGTTGGTAGATTCAGTTTATTTAGTCTTTCTTTGTAGCTTAGGTCCCTTAAGCTTGGTATCCATCTTGTAGCGCCCTTTGAACTTTTTCAATCTTGTCTATGTGTTTTTTGAGATGAGGACTCCAGACTACTGATGCATACTCCAGGGTTGGTCTAATGAATGATGTTATTATCCTTCTTAGCATGTCTTCATTTATGTATGTGAATGCTATTCTCATATTTGCAAGCAGTGTATACATGTTCCGTACCTTCTCACTGATGTGGTCAGCCGGAGATAGTCTGTTATTGATAATCACACCTAGGTCCTTCTCTCTTTCTGATGTGTGTAGGGTTTTATTTCCTAACGTATAATCCCAATCAGGTCTTTTTCCACTTTTACCAAACTTGATTACATGACACTTGTCCACATTGAATTCCATTTACCATGTATTACTCCATTCATTGAATTTATTTTATTCTTCTTGTAGGTTTTTACAAGAGTCTGTGTTAGTAATTCTCCTCTGTATTTTTGCATCATCTGCAAACATATTCAGATAGCTTTCATTTCCAGTGTTACTGTTTATATCATTTATATACACTAAAAACATGATTGGTGCCAGCACTGAACCCTGTGGTACTCCACTAGTCACTTCTTTCCATGATGAGTAGTTTCCCCTTAGTACTGTTCTCATTTCTCTTTTTATGAGAAAATCTTGCATCCAACAAAACAGTTTGCCTCGAATTCCTCCTTGATGGTACAGTTTCCATAAAAGTCTTTGGTGTGGTACAGTGTCAAATGCTTTCTTGAAATCTAAATAGATACTGGCCACCCATACTTCTCTTTCCTGTATTGTGTTTGTTACTCTGTCATAGTAGCTCAACAGATTAGTAACACATGATTTTCCTTTTCTGAAACCAAACTGTCTTTCTGTTATCATACTTTGTTCTTCTAGATGATTTACCCAAGTTTTTCTTATAAGCTATTCAAATACCTTGCTTACAACACTGGTCAGTGATACTGGTCGGTAGTTGAGTGGATTTTGTCTATTTCCTTTCTTGAATAAGGGGACAATATTTTCTTTCTTCCAAATATCAGGTAGTTTACCTTGACTCAAGGATTTCTTGAAAATTAAAAATAATGGTTTACTTAACTCCTTTGCACATTCTCGTAGTACCCAACATGAAATTTCATCAGGACCACTTGCTTTTCCTCTGTCAAATGCTTGTATTACTTTTTCTGATATCTGTATATCTGGTAGTATGTGTGGACATGCATGTTCCACAGAGTCCCTTTCAATTTTTTTTTCTTCTGTAAAAACTAAATGGAAATTCTTATTTAGCGCTTCACAAATATCTTTCTCTTGTGTATAGGTGATTCCCTCGTCCATAATGGATTGTATTATATCTTTTACTTTGGTTTTGCTTCTGATGTAGCTGTAAAATACCTTTGGCTGATCACAACTTTTATTTATTATATCCTCCTCAAACTGTTTTGGGGCTTCCCTCCTTATTCTTGTATAATCGTTTCTTGCCTGTTTGTAATTATTATACGCCCTTTCACTATTGTGTCTTCTGTATCTATTCCACAACAAATCTCTTCTTTCTATTGATTTTTTACATTCTGTATTGAACCATTTCTGTATTTTCTTATTTGCTTCTTTGTGCTGTGGGATGTACTTCTGGATTCCCATTTCATATAATTCACAGAATTTTTTATATAAAGCATTTAAATCTTGTCCTCTAAGCTCATTTTCCGAATCAACTTCTAAGTAATACTTCTTTAGGTCTTGATAATTTCCCTTTTTATAGTTTAGGCTCTTTTTGTAACTTTCATTGCTGTTAACTATGTCATATGCTATCCTGAAGTTATAATTTAGTACTGCATGATCGCTTTTGCCGAGTGGAGGGTGATATATTAAACTGTCAATATCATTTTCTTGCCTAGTAAATATTAGATCTAGCATTGAAGGTACATCGAGTCCTCTTTTTCTGGTGGTTTCCCTCACATGTTGCGTTAGGAAAATCTCTTGAACGAGATCCAGGATCTTTTGGTCCCAACAGCTTTCTTGGCTAATTATATCTAGAGTATTCCAATTTATATTTGTATTACAATCTCCAGTTAGTATAATTCTTTCCGATTTCTCTTCCATTTTATGTAGTAATGATCTTAAACTCTGAATTGTACTCTCTGCCAGATCCTCATATTCGTCTCTTTCCCATGTGTTTGATCTGGGTGGCATGTACAAATTGGCTACAATTACTCTCCCTTCAGATGTGTTGATTTCTACTGCAATCAGTTCTACTTGTGATGGTATATCTAGTTTTATTTCATTGACTTTTAGATTTTTCTTAGTTAATATTATAATTCCTTCTCTCTTTTTTAAATTTCTGTCTCTTCTCCATATATTGTATTCCTCTAAGTTTAGTATGTCATTGGATATCCTTGGTGTTAATTTTGTTTCAGTTAGGCATATTATATGTGGTTCATTCATCTCTAGTAATTTAGATACCATTCCATCCAGATTTGAGCACATCAACTTCATCATCTTGTTTATATACTTGTCTTGACATGGTTCTACTACCTTCCTCCTTTTTATTCCCTCCTGTTTGTGTACCACTTTCGTACCTGCAATCCTATTACTTTGTAAAAAAAAATGTGTTCTTCTCCTCTTCTGATCTTCCCTCACTTTTTGTTTTTGCCTCCTCCCTCTTCTCTTTCAGTAATTCCAGTCCCTCTTGTGTTAGGCATCTTTTTATCCATACATTTTTGAACTCCTCTTTTTCCATAAGATTCTTTGCATTTTTTAGTATCTCCTCCACAGTGTTTACACTCTGGAAAGTTATCTTTAGAGGTCTTGTCTTGCTTTTCTCGTATTTCCCTAGCCTTTTGTGTTACTCTATATCTTTACTACAGATTTCCTCTGTTACTTCTTTCAGTAAGCTCATTACATTTTCCATCTCCTTTTGTCTCTTGTGATCTTGTTTTTTACTTCTTCCTCATCTATACCAGTGATTACTATAGATTTGTTGAAATCTTGTGAATCTCTGACTAACTTTGGATTGTTTTGGATTATTCTTTTCTCTTCCTTTTTAATGCTTTTTTCCTCTACCCTTGTTTCTAAGTCTTTCTTTACTTTCACCATTTCAGCATACGTGGTTTCTACATCATTTTTGTAGCTTTGCACAGCTTCATTTACCTGTGTTATCTTCTCTTCAATATCACTGCTCTGGTCTATTAGACTTCTTACTTGCCTAATTGTCTCTGTAGCATTTTTGTACTCTTCCATAATACTCTTGTGATTGACTACTGTACTTGCCATTTCACTCATTTTCTTCCTAAGTGTACTCAGTTCCACTGTTAGTTCACTGATGGTTGTGTCTTTCTTGTTGGCCTCCCTTCCTAGTTTTTCTATTTCTTCCTTTTGCAAGTGCATCTGCTTCTTTATTTCATCAATTTCATTTTTGAAAGCCATCTCCAGTTTGTGAACACGTTCAACCAGTCTATTGTGAGTCTCCACTTCAACCAGTTCTTGGTAGAAATCATCATCTTGCTTTCTACCTTTATCCCTTTTCTTTTCCAAATTTGCTTTACTAAAGTATGTGTCCATTTTGCGATACTAAAAGCACAGTGTACTTACTGTACATTCGCTGGGGTAGTTGTAGTCTAAACAAACCTTAGCTGACAGCGCATTCTTTCGCCACTCGGTTCTCTTTTCTGTTTGAACAAGTCTTGTTTAAACTTCTTATTTTTTTTTTAATAATAAAAAATCATTTAGTCTAACTTGGTACAGAGCTTGACTCATATAAAGATACTAATTTAGGTAATGCCACTAGCCGTGCTGGCTCGGTATGGAGCACTGTAGGCAAACGTCTGCACTCCTTGGTGTCTCCCATGTGTGTGTGTGTGTGTGTGTGTGTGTGACTACAACATTATTTGTGTCTCTCTGTTTACACTCAGCTTGAGGTGACCACAAACAAACCGCCTTCAAGTCACCGTGCTCTCCTTCACCAGTAACCTTTCCTTCAGCTCATACCACTGTCATTTCACATACCTCTACATCTCATCCCTCGACTTCATCCTCAGTCTCTTCTTCCTTTCTCCTCATCTGCTATACTCGCACACTGAACATTACACCCCTCTGGTGAGTCTGTCATTCTCTTATTTTCTCCAAATGGCCAGGTACTGGCATTAGCCCTGACACTATCTACTTGTCATTCTATCTTTCATTTCCTAAACCAGTCTATCTATCTATCTACATTATCTGTCTATCTATCTATTTATCCATCAGTCTATCAGTCTGTCTGTCCATCTGTCTGTTTATGTATCTATCCATCTGTCTGTTAATCTGTCCATCTATTGCGTTATATTGCATGCCGTGAAAGGTGATATCGAAACCAAGACATCCTGGCATATCTGTCCCTTCTCTGTAGCAACCACGGTTTCCATGACACAATGAACCCATTAACTAACTATCGCTCTGCCCACGACACACTGTTTCTTGTAAGTAAACCTCTCAACCCAAGTCACCTCACCACCCTCCCTAACCTACTCTCGTACAACATGAATTTCACCCACACTATGGTGACACACTGTGCCCCTTCACCACTACCCATCAGTGCAGGCTGTATTTGAAGGGGAGATTTGGACTTAATATAAATGAACTGTGTGTCTCAATGGCCCTTGCGCTGTTGACAGACATTAATGTAATTTTATCCTTCCCGGGAGGGAGTCCTGCGAGGTATTGTTTTTGGTCGAATTTATTTGTTTGTTTCTTCGAGAATTTCTTCCATTGTTTCTTTGTTTGTTAGGAACATTACGGAAACACGGCTGAATGGCAGTCCATGAATCTTTCGGGGTATATGGGCATTGGTCCCAAAAGGAAGTTATTAAATTTTGGAGGTATTCAAGTGACCTTGAAAGGTCAATAGTAAAGTCACTGATTTTCAGAGAGCTATAACTTGAAACTGGTTGAAGATAGAGATAATTACTGTTACCAACATACTGGAACTCCCATATGGGCTTTCATTTGACACCAAGACCTTTGATCCTGAGTTACCCAGAAAGGTAAAACTCAAGGTCGCGGATATTCAGTGGGCTATAACTTGAAACTGGTTGAAGATAGAGATATTTACTATTATGAAGATGTAGGAAGTCTCATATAGGCTTTCATTTGGCACCATGGCATTTAACCATGTGACCTTCAAAGGTCAAACGCAAGATCACGGGTTTCCGGAGGCTTATAACTTGAAAACGGTTGAAAATAAGGAGATATTTACTATCATCAACGTATGGGAAGTTCTATCCGGCCTTTCTTTAGGTACCATGAACTTTGACCTTCTAGGATCAAACACAATGTTACGGATTTCCATGGCTATATAAGTTGAAAACAGTGGAGCCCCCAAATAGGCCTTTAAATTGGTACCATGAGCTGTTGTTTATTGACACTAAATGGCACTACCGATTGAGCATTTAACAACAATAAACTAACCGGTGTCAGGCGAAGTTTGTTGTGCCTGGTACCATTTGTTTTAGATAATAATTTCCTTATCATTTTTGGTTACATTTCAGCAGCATCAATAAGATATTATATACAAAAAAAGAGACCAAAATATTCATTGTGGATTTTTACCAACAAATATTTCTAAGCCAAATAAATTTTTGGCATAGTGGATAAAAGTGTATATGATTTGGCAGTAGCATTGTACATTTTATATCATGAACCCCCCCCCTCCTCTCTTCTCTCTCTCTCTCTCTCTCTCTGGCTTTGATAAATAACATCCCATCTTTATGCGGCACCCACAAGGGCGGCCTAATAGTCTGCATGTTCATAACTATGTCAGTCCCTCATTCGCTTCCTACCTCACCCTCTCACTGAATTACGTTAAAGAAAAATGTAGTCTAAGCCTTATTAGAGGGTACATATATATATATATATATATATATATATATATATATATATATATATATATATATATATATATATATATATATCCCATTGAATCCCAGGGGTGCTGGGCGAGCCATGACACGGGGTGGGTACTAAGCGTACCGCCCTCCGCCTATCGGCTCATAGTCGCAAAGCTCATAGGTCCTTACCCAGGGGTTCCCTACTTTATAAACACTTGAAAAATCCCAGTTCTGTCCAATATCCCGGACACTGGGCTCCAATGGGTTAAAGAGATTGATAGGTTTGCCAGTCATTAACCCATTGAATCCCAGGGGTGCTGGGCGAGGCATGGCACTGGATGGGTACTAAGCGTACCGTCCTCCGCCTATCGGCTCATAGTCGCGAAGCTCATAGGTCCCTACCCGGGGGTTCCCTACTTTATAAACACTTGAAAAATCCCAGTTCTGTCCAATATTCCGGACACTAGGCTCCAATGATATATATATATATATATATATATATATATATATATATATATATATATATATATATATATATATATATGAGCCTCTGTGGTACAGTGGTAAAGTGTGCGTTTTTGTACACTGAAGAACGAGGGTTCGCCAGGATAATAAACTTTGGGAGCATTCTTCTGGCCACGCACTGCTTGGTGGACATCAGGGGTGCTGCGGTTGAACCAGTGTCGCATACTGTAAAGTATGCTTGCACCCAGTCGGCTTGCACGGGCCGATAACACTTGGTTCACAGATTACACACACATCCAAAGCCACTCCAACATTACAGTTACACTTACAAGCACTTCTCACCCTACATACAATCTCTACCAGACAGCCTAAGCCACTTGGTAGAGATACATTGGCTGTATTGTCCCCACTTCGGCAGGGATAGGCCGGTCCTTCAGTGGACACTGAAACGGGTGATGTGATGAGATGATATATATAAATAGAGAGAGAAAGAGAGAGACTGGTGTATATATATATATATATATATATATATATATATATATATATATATATATATATATATATATATATATATATATATATATATATATATATATATATATATATATATATATATATATATATATATATATATATATATATATATATATATACAGTATATACAGGGTGTCCCGGGAGTAAAGTCAAAAACTTTGGGAATTGATAGATTGAGGGAATTCTAAGCAAAAAATGTTAAATGAACATGTGTCCAAATCTCAACCGTTACAGAGCTACAATTACTGATAACCTTATGGGCGAAATGGTCTCCTTGATAATTCACCCACAAGGTCATCAGTAATTGTAGCTCCGTAACGGTTGACATTTGGACACACTCTGATTTATTTATTTTTTCCTTAGAATTCGCTCCTCTATCATTTCCCAAAGTTTTTTACTTTACTCCCGGGACACCCTGTATATATATATATATATATATATATATATATATATATATATATATATATATATATATATATATATATATATATATATATATATATATATATATATATATATATATATATATATATGTGTGTGTGTGTGTGTGTGTGTGTGTGTGTGAAGCCTGTGTTGTACAGTGGTTGAGTGTGCATTTTCGTACATATGAGAACGAGGGTTCGCGCCCCGACAGGGTAATAAACTTTGGGAGCTTTCTTCCAGCCACGTACTGCTGTGGCGGACATAAGGGGTGCTATGGTTGAACCAGTATTGTGTGCTATAAAGTATGTTTGCAACCAGTCGTCTTGCACGGACCGATTACACTTGGTTCACAGACTACACACACACACACAAAGTCACTCCAACACTACAGTCACACTTTCAATTACGTTTACAAGCACTTCACACCCTACATACAAACTCTACCAGACAGCCTAAGCCATTTGGCAGAGATACATAGGCAGCATCGTCTCTACTTTGGTCAGGATAGGCAAGTCATGCAGTGGACACTCAAACGGCTAATGAGATGAGAGATGATTTTATATATATATATATATATATATATATATATATATATATATATATATATATATATATATATATATATATATATATATATATATATATATATATGTACGTAAATACTCGTGTACATTTATTTTCATTATTATTATTATTATTATTGTTATTATTATTATTATTGTTGTTGTTCTTGTTACTGTTATTGAATAGATCAATCTGTAGCAATAATCACTCACACACACACACACACACACACACACACACACACACACACACACACACAATGCTAGAACTTGACTCTCCCGAAATTGTTCCACTTAAAATTCAGACAAGACATGTAAAATCCATCCTAGACAATTTACCTACCAACAAAGCTCCAGGACCAAACGGAATTCCTCCAATTGTTCTGAAAAAGTGTTCCTCAGAACTTGCCTCTCTTCTAGCTAAATTATATGCAGACTATGCATACGTACTTCTTCATGCTCTAATTCATGGAAAGAAACCAATATCCACCCAGTTCCAAAGAAAGGAAGTTCCTCTGACCCCTCTAATTACAGACCAATAGCTGTCAAATCTCTTGGTAAAGTATTTGAAATTTTAATTAATAAGCACATAGTTAAGCATCTCGAATCCAACAACTTAATTACTGATAAGCAATATGGTTTTCGTCACGAAAGATCCACCATTGACATACTAAATTTCCTGACTCATACCATCCATCAATCAATCAACCTACATGGAGAAACTCATGCAGTAGCCCTTGATACTTCTAAAGCTTTCGATAAAGTATGGCACCGTTCCCTGCTGTCCAAACTCCCTTGCTATGGACTAATGTCTTTTGTTCCTCTGCTTTCCTCATATCTCAGCGACAGAAAAATAAGAGTAAAAGTAGATGATGAATATTCCAATTTCTACTCAGTTAACGCCCGTGTGCCACAGAGATCAGTTCTGATGCCAACCATGTTCCTGGCTCATAATAATGATCTTTTATCTGTCATACACAATCCCATCCATTCATGTGCAGATAACTCAATACTTCATAGTTCATTCACGCTCAGACACCCACTTACAAAGTCTAATATCTCAAACTCTCAACTCAGTACAGCCATCTCCATAAATCAAGACTTACCTGCGATCAGTGAATGGGGACAAAACAACCTTGTCTTACTTAATGCTAGTGAAACCAAATATATACAATTTACTAATAGACAGATATTGCCAGATTCGTATATTACCTTCAATGCAACTAACATTCTCATCTCCAAAAGTATTGAAATTTTCAGTGCCTCATTTAACAGTTCGCTCAGCTGGACCTCTTATGCAGATCACTTTTTTTTTTTTTTTTTTTTATGTAAGGAAGAGGGAATCAAAGGCCGCGAGCCCGCAAAATTGTTCCTTCCAAGAGAAAAACAAAATACAAGAGAGAGCCAAATTCAAGATCCGATCATTTCGAGATGCCTGGACACACTGCGTTTGAAAGACTGGAGATCATTAGAAGCAGGAAATACAGACAGAGGGAGACAGTTCCAGAGCTGACCTGTTGCATAAATGAAGGACTGGGAGTAACGGTTAACTCTTGCATTAGAGAGTTGGACAGAAAAGGGATGAGAGTTTGCTGCTAAACGAGTGCTACGCACACGTCACAGAGGTGGAGGAATGCATGCAGCCAGTTCAGAGAAGCAGTGACCATTGAAGTAGCGATAGAAAAGAGATAGAGATGCAACAGTGCGGCGAAGAGACAGAGGTTGAAGGGAGTCAGTGAGAGGAGGAGAGGTAATGAGACGAAAAGCCTTTGACTCCACCCTATTGAGAAGAGCTGTATGTGGGGAGCCTCCCCACACATGAGAGTTGTACTCCACACAGGGGCGGATAAAATCCGTGTACAGAGTCAACAATTGTACAGGGGTCAGCTTAGCATACCCAATCTCTTGGAAGCAGATTTTACAAGAGATGTAATACGATCTTTCCAAGATAAGTCCGAGTAAATAAAACCCCAAGCATGTTTAAGGATTATGCAAGATTAAGCTGAATATTATTAATCATTAGTGAGTATACCTGTGAAAGATTTTGTCGGGTTGATAAGTGTAAAAATTGAGTCTTTGATGCATTAAAAACAACCAGATCATTTTTACCCCAGTCAGAGATATGAGCCAAGTCAGACATTAGGTGTGCCATAGCCTCATCCCTTGTTTGCTGAAGTAACTGCTGAGATGGACGTTGCGGGAACCGAATGGAAAGGTGAAGGGTGGAGTCATCAGCATATGAGTGGATAGGGTTAGATGTACAGCTTAGAAGGTCATTGATGAATAAAAGGAAGAGAGTTGGTGATAGGACAGAGCCCTGAGGAACACCACTATTAATAGATCTTGGAGAAGAACGATGGCCGTCTACAACAGCGGCTATAGAACAACCAGAAAGGAAGCTAGAGATGAAGGCACGGGTAGAAGGATAGAAACCGTAAGAGGGCAGTTTGGAAATTAAAGATTTATGCCAGACTCGATCGAAAGCCTTTGAGATGTCAAGTGCAATGGCAAAGCTTTCGCCAAAGTTCCGCAAGGAGGATGACCAGGAGTCTGAAAGGTAGGTGAGAAGATCGCCAGTGGAGCGTCTCTGACTTGCTAAATTATGCAGACTATGCATACGTACTTCTTCATTCCCTAATTCATGGAAAGAAACCAATATCCACCTCAAAGACTTATATTATTGTACAAAGTCTGTAACTTCTTCACTGACGAGCAGTTGGCTATAATTTATAAGAGTCATGTGTGCTTTCAGACTGATTATTGCTCACCCTTATGGAGTGGATATGGAGAGGTTGCAGTAAGACAACTACACAAAATTCAGAACAAAGTTGTTGGAATTATTAATAACCCTGCTATTATAAATAAATTACCTCCGCTTCAAGTAATAAGGAATGTTGTCTCCCTTGCATTATTTTACAGGTATTTTTAATGCAAATGCTCAGAAGTTGCATCCATTATGCCACATCTCTATGCCTTCCCTCGTGCTACACGGGCATCTGGCAGCGCTCATGACTGGAACGTCACTCAGCCATATTGCAGGACTTCTACCCATCAGAATTCTTTCATTCCCCGAACTGCATCTCTCTGGAACTCGCTTCCCCAGGGTTGTTTCCCTCCAAACTTCAACCTACAGGAGTTCAAGTCCATCTGTTCCAGACATTTTATGAATGGAGGACATCAGTAATCTGGTGTATGGATTATTATTATTTTTTTACTCATTTGTTTTTCTTTCCTCTGTTCTACTATTTAATATATATATATATATATATATATATATATATATATATATATATATATATATATATATATATATATAACACACACACACACACACACACACACACACACACACACACACACACACACACACACACACACACACACACACACACACACACACTAATATATTTAAAAAAATATGGAAACATAGATATGAACACCCATTTAAGTATTCTATGCACACATTTACTCCTTTGAACCATACACGCAGTCCGAAATATTGGTGTAAATGCACTTATCCACCTATACATACACAAACAACATTGTCACCGAGGCAGGAGGAAACAGATACTGATTCAGACTGAGACAGGGTGGGTGCGTGATCGAAGGCTGAGGCAATGTGCTAGGGTGAGGCGGGGTGACGAAATATTAGGAAGTGTGAGTGCGTGGGGCTGGGTGAAGCAGGGTAAGAGGAATGAGGCAAGGTTAGGGAGGATAAGAAGAGTGAGCCAGGAAGACGGAAGGTAAGAGGGTGTGACAGCGTGAAAGAGCGTAAGAAGAGTGAGTCTGAGTGACAGAGTGTAGGAGGAGTGAGTCATGGTGAGGGAGAATGCGGGGCTAAAGACCCTGTCACACGATCAGTGAGCAAGTGTGGTCATTCAGCATGGGACTAGCGGAGAATGCGTGGAAAATTATCGTGTAGACATGCGGAACTGAAGCACCATCCTTGCTTGAGCAGGTTCGTCAACGACACAAAATTCCAGTTGAACCACGCTCTTCGGCACCATGTTCGGCCACCACACTTGCCCATTGATCGTGTGACGGGGTCTTAAGGTAGCTGTTATGCAGGGTTAAGAGGTAAGGAAGGATGGAGAGGGATGAGACAAGAGAAGAGGGGCGATGCAAAGTTAGGGGGTGAGACTGAATTTGAGAAGTGAGGAAGGGTTAGGGGTCACGAATTTTGAATGGCGGGGCACTATGAGGTGGATAAGGCCAAGTGAGGCAAGATGACAGGAGTGGGACAGTATGAAAGACAGAGTGGAAGAGATAACGACTACAGTTGAG
Organism: Coenobita brevimanus; assembly: GCF_032717465.1. Taxonomy (NCBI): domain Eukaryota; kingdom Metazoa; phylum Arthropoda; class Malacostraca; order Decapoda; family Coenobitidae; genus Coenobita; species Coenobita brevimanus. Next base: position 15,567,872 of record NC_136975.1, on the reverse strand, counting down.
AGCAGTTAGTTTGGAGAGAGAGAGAGAGAGAGAGAGAGAGAGAGAGAGAGAGAGAGAGAGAGAGAGAGAGAGAATGAGAGAGAGAGAGACAGACAGACAGACAGACAGACAGAGCAAATTGAAAAATGAGACAGGGAAGACGAGAAAAAGATTATAATATGAGACTTTTCAATAACTGCTTCTCGGCCATTATTACCCTCGAGCAGTAGATGGACAAAAAGCTCAGCCTTTTTCTTCTTCACGAATCCCTACACCATGACATTACTGTTTACCACCTTCATCTATGATTTACTGAGCTTCAGTGTTCAGTTCCTACTCCTGTCTCACTCTCTCACCCTCTCTCACACCCTGCCTCACTCTGTCACCCACACTCACTCCTTTTCTCATCTTCCCACATTCTTTCAATTCCCGTCTTAATCGCCCACTCACTTTCATTCCTTGTCTCACGTTCTTCTATCCTCACACATCCTGCCTCGTTCTCTCACCCTCACTCACTTCCTCCCTTACGCTTTGACACTTCCATCCCCCCATTACTCCCTGTTTCACTTTCACGCCTCTTCCCTTCCCATCCTCTCTCTCTCTCTCTCTCTCTCTCTCTCTCTCTCTCTCTCTCATCTTTTGCCTCACTTTCTGCCTCACTCTCACTTCCAGTCTCACTTCGTGGCACCTTCTCTCACCCCCACTACCTCATTGTGTCGCTGTACCCACCCACCTCGCTAACTCCCCATCACTCGTTCCCATCCCCTCTCACCTCTAGTCTCACTTCTCATCATCTCTCTCCTCTTGCCTCATTCTCTCACTTCCAACATGACACTCTCACCACCCTCCTCCCCGATCTCACCCTCTACCACTTCCTTCCTCTATCTCACACCCCTCTTTTTCACTACATTATTTTCTTACCGCTTCCCACTCGCTCTCTCTCACTTGCTCTCGCCTCGTCTCACCTCATCTCACTCCACCCTTCCTCTCTGCCCGTCATGTCCTGCCACCATTATTCATCTTTCTTCCTGCGCTCCATCACCGACCTTAGCGTTTCACCACCATCATGTATATATATTTTGTCTATTTTGTTCTTGGCACCGTCACTCTTTTCTTTTTCAGGTCAGAAAATACCCTTCTGACTGAAGCTTACATTTTAATATTTGCTGGGCTCTACCTGGGCCTTGGTCATGAAATGTTTTTGTCACTGAATTACCGAGTTGCAGAGTTGCTGGAGAATCGGCTGTCCTAGATATCTTTATTCAGCCTATGAGTCTTTTCGAATAAGAGAAATAGGATAAAACTTTGACTAACTCCTTCACCGATGCAGATAACATTTGATTTGAATATAATTGGATGATGTAGAAAGATTAAAATAAAAAAAATGTATCACAGAAATATGTGTATTGAACCTCAGGTTGCAACCTGTCCAGTTCACTCTGGTAATGCCAGACTATTGTACTCACGACCAGGACTTCTCTTACGACTGCGAGTTAAAGGGATAAATCAACTAGTATGATAATATCTTGTACCATTTTATTCATACAATCGACAGACGATTTCGTACTGCAAAGAAGGTAACCTTGTCAGAAAGAGATTTACTTGTTAGGACAAACACAATAATCTAACAGTAGAAGAATATAATACAAATGCATTATTGTACTGAAAGGGATTATTAATGGATGTCGTAAAAGACGTAAAAAGAACTAACTAAACAAGCGAACAAAGCGCCTCGGGCCAGGACAGACCATACGTTGACGACTAAGGAATGGACACAGGACATTCTAAGGGTGGGAACGTGGAATGTGAGAGGAGTGAATGATGAAGTGAAAGAGAGAAAGAGATCGTCCGGGTGCTTGAGGATGCAAGAGTGGATGTACGTGGATTGACTGAAACTAAATGGGAAGGTGAAAGGATGAGAGACTGGGTGTACGGTTTAGGAATATGTGCGGGAGTTAATGAGAATGAGAGGGCAAGGGAGGGAGTATGTCTGATGATAACCAAGAAATGGAAGGAGAATATAAGAGAGTATGGAACGGTGGGTGCAAGGTTTGTATGGGTGAGGATGAAAGTAGGTATACAAGCTTGAGCGATTGCATGTGTGTATGCGCCAAAAGAGTACCGAATGGCAAGAGTGAAAGATGAGTTTTGGGCATGTGGAGAAGCATGTATGGACAAGTCTAAGAGGAGCGAGAGAGTGTTTTTGATTTGAGACAAGAATGGCAAAGTTGGGAATGTACGAGTGGATGGAGTGGTTGGTCAGTGGGGTGTGCCAGCTGAAGTAGATGGGAATGATAGTGCTTTGGTGGTCATCTGTGCTGCTAAGGGGTTGGCAACAGCCAACACCTTCTTTCGGCATAAGATGATCCACAGGTATACATGGAGAATCATGAGGAGGGTGGACGGTTAACTTGTTGAACGAAAGGCGATGATTGATTGCGTGTGTGTGGATGAGCGAATGAGAAAACAAGCGTTGGATGCAAGAGTATGGAGAGGGTGGGGGAATGGAATCTCGGACCATCACTTAGTGATGGCCAAGGTAAGGCTGCAAAGAACGTTGGTGAGGAAACGGAAGGGAAGACAGGAGGAAACAGCTCCTGTGAGAAGAATGAAGTTGCAAAATAGTGAGAAAATGGCAGAGTATAAGAGCATAGTGGAAGAAAGATTGGGAAGTTATGAGTTAGAGCAGATGGAAGGGGTGGAAGATGTATGCAAGATATTCAAGGAAGAGATAGGCGCAGCATGTGAGGCGGTTTGTGGAGTGAGGAGGAGATGCACGGGTGTGCAAGTGACACCATGGTGGAATAATGAAGTGAAACGAGCTGTGGGACAAAAGAAGAAGGCATATAGTGAATAGCTAGCGAGTAGAGGTAGGGGAGAAGATGAGACAGAGAAGAGAGAGGTATATGTGAGCAGGAGAAGGGAGGTGAAGTGATTGGTAAAGGAGAGTAAGAATGTGGATGAAGAGTTTGGGAAGAATCTGAGTGCAAAATGGAGGGAGAGTAAGAAATTATTTTGGAAGGAGGTAAGGAAAGTATGACAGTCTGAAAGGGGAAGTAGTAGGGGAGTGAAAGACGGAAACAATAGATTGTTGGTGGAGAAGAGAGAGAAACTAAGGAGATGGAAGGAGCACTTTGAGGATTTGTAGAATGTAGTGAGTGAGAGCAGTGCGAGTATAAGTGGCTGGGAAATGGCTGGGAGAAGAAGAGATGAGAGGAGGGAGGAAGAGATCAGTAGGGCGGAAGTGGTGGAGGTAATGAAGAAGATCATGATGGGAAAGGCCCCAGGAATTGATGGAGTGTGTGGTGAAATGCTGAAGAATGGATGTGACCTTGTTGTGGAGTGGATATGGAAATTGTGTAGACTGGTTTGGGAAGAGGGAAGGTTTCCAGGGGACTGGAAATCAGGTATAATTGTTCCTTTATACAAAGGAAAAAAAGGAGAGAGAAGTATGTGGTAACCAAAGGGGTATTTGCCTTCTTAATGTGACTGGAAAAATATATGGTAGAATACTCACTGATAGGGTTAGGCATATAACAGAGGAGCTAGTTGGAGAAAAACAAAGGGGATTTAGGAAGGGAAAAGGGTGTGTAGATCAGATATTTGTTCTAAGATGTTTAGTGGAGTAGTATCTAGAGAAGGGAAAGAAAGTTTATGCTGCCTTCATGGACTTGGAGAAAGCATATGACAGAGTAGATAGGCAAGGTATGTGGAAGGCATTAAGAATATATGGAGTGGAGGGGAAATTGTTGAGTGATGTGAAGAGTATGTACAAAGGAGCTAGGGCTATGGTGCGAGTGGATGGTGACAGTGACTTGAAGGCGTATTGTCTGCGGCAACCCTTTGCGGGATTAGGGCGTCTGGGTATAGAGAGATACATAGTAAAAGACGTAATTTTTAGTTTTCCAGAAAAAAATGACCTTCATCAGTCGATGTTACATTCAAATCCCCAACTGCACCTTGAGGTGAATAAAGGCGAGGGAGAAACATTGTACCCAATAGTTTGGTCGGACGACGAACCTAACTCAAGAGTATTCCAGGTGTGAGCTGAATAATGCAAAATAATGAAGTCAAACATGAGAACCACCATTGCTATAGGACCACATCTCTCCACACACCAGCACAGTACCATCAAACACTTATTCTAACATCAGCATTCCACCACCACCACATCACACACACAGTACACCATCACCTCTACACTACTACACCACCACACACCTCACACATCAGCACGCCACCACCAGCAACACACCTCCACATCATCTCCACCACCATCGCCACAATACCACATCTCCCAGCACATTACATCACCACGAAGGATCTAATAACACGTCACCACACAGCCATCACCATCATTAAATGGCCAATTTCCCCACACAACACCACATCACCAGCAAACAGAAACTCACACATCATTACAAAATCACCACCAACACATCACCATGGCAACCACAACCACCTCCTTCTCCACAGCGCAAGCACTACCACATCTATTTACATGGGACACGCCACAACAGCGTCACCACATTGCAACCACCACACCACCAACACACCACACCATGCTACAAGGTGACCACCAACACACCACCACTACACTAACAACACACCACTCTCACTATCATACTTATCTACACACCAAAAGCCATCACAACAGCACCAACACACTACACCCAGTACATCACCATCACACCATATCACAGAGCTCTACACAACGACCACTAACACACCAGCACCACCATCACACCTAATCAAGTCACTCACCACCATATATTACCAACAACATCATCGCAACACCACCAACGCCATCACACCAGCACCATACCACAACACACTAAAAAAATCACCCCAACGCCTTATCACACTGCATCACATCATAGCACCTGACCACACACCATGTACCCTCTTCACATTGGTCTTGTTATTATGGCATCCCAATGTCCAGCATAGCACAGTGTTATAATAACCACATAATTCTTAGCATATTTTGGAGAGGAGAAATGTAAATTTGATCCACTTACTGTACGTTTTCGTGTTGTACTGTTTATCCCTAGAATACCCATAGCTTACCTAAGTTACCAGCCAGTGTGACGCAATATTAGTGTCTGTAATATTTGGCGGAACACACACACACACACACACACACACACACACACACACACACACACACACACACACACACACACACACACAGGTACACATAATTTTACAGTACACATAATAACAGTAACAAGAAGGAATGTTATGAGAGTGCAAAACCCATTCTCGCCAAATGATATATAATCTAAATATTTAACTTTGCCCTGTGACCATCACCTTTGGCAGATTACTCACAAATTCGGCTGACTTCCCTTTTTCTTGACCCATAACCCTTCCACCACAATTAGTTCAAATTACACCATAATTGTGTGAGCTGATTTTGACCAGTAACTTTGACCTATGACTTTTCCAGGTGCCTTGATCTTTGACTGATCGGTTGTAATTTTTTTTTTTTTTTTTTTTTTTTTACTTAATTTGACCTCAAATCATGGAGAAAGTTTAGTCTGCATCAGATAAAAACTGCTTATTTTAACCTATCAGTGGACTTTGACCTATTCTTCAAAGAAAATTATAGGCCAACTGCTTGAGTGATCCTCAACTCTTTCATATGTTTGATCCAAATCAGGTAGGTGGGGGAGCTCACCACTCACTCACCGATGTAGTAGTGCTCTCTGATGGCTGTCCTTTCCTTTTTTCCTTCCCTTTTCCCCTCCTTCTTCTTCTGTCTTTCTTTCCTTCATTCTTTCCTCTTCCTTCTGTCAGCGAGTGACTATACACTGAGCGAAAAGCCAAGTGGTTTCTCGTACACCAGAAATTCATTTACTACGCTGGGTGGTAACCATATAACCAAATTGTGAACCTGGTCGTTTAGTGGATAATTAAGGCTCTCCAATCGGACTGCGCCGGTGCAGGTTTATATCCATTGGGTGGTTGGGGTTTATTGCTCACGTAATGCCACTCAGGGATGACTGAGGCTGGTCAATTTCATCTTTAATGTCAGGACCACCTTGCTTAGCCCCGGGCTTCTACGCTATTCATGGGGCAACACAGGATTAGATTGTTAATGAATGAATGCATGTTTACATACAGACGCACACACGTCTAACTCACACTTTGGCCAGTCACCTTCACCTTTGACTGCATGTTCACAAAGTAAATCCTTTTGTTTTTCTCCTGACTTTTAACCATTCCCCGAAATTTGCTATAACTCGGATAACAACTGCATAAATTGGCGCTGCCTTTTAACTGTGCCCGTTGACCCAGTGTTCTATTAACAGAAAAAAATGAAGCTTCCTCTGACATCAATCCGTTTGTGAAGTTTGGCTTAAACCTAATGAAAATTGTTCCGGTTATTTTGATGAAGAATCACACGGGTCTTAATATACCCTTGCCTTGTGACCTCAACCTTTGAATGATTGGTTTCAGAACTGAATAACTTCATTCAAAACATAACATCAATCATTTCCCCAATTTAGGTAAAAAAAAAAAAAAGTTGACTGTTAGTTCAGCGTTTGCCCTAGTCCCGTGACCTTCATTTTCGACCAATTGTTCCAAAAAAACAAAAACTTTGATCCTAGAGTAGCCTTCAACCTTTCCACTAATTTTGTTTAAAGCGGAAAAGAAACTGCTAGAATTATTTTGTTATTGCTCACCTATCCAGTCACCCATCTAGCCCTAGCCCCACAAACACACGCAAATACACACACAGAAATACTGACACACACGCACTCTACTCGAAACATAATACCTGCAGTCACGCTGCAGGGCGCAAGTTCTACAATAATAATAATAATAATACCGCAAATTTCCATCATATTCCAAGCTCCACACTCTCAGTCACTAGCACTTCCCTCTCATTACCCGTTATCTTTATCAATAATCCTAGTCATCCACCACCTCAGGATTTTCTTTACACCATTCATGTTCTGTCTTCTCCCTTCAGCAATGATCTTTACTGTTATGCTGTTAGCTACTACATCATTCTTACACACATCCCTGCCCCTCTCTGTGTCCCGTCACCCTCTCGCTTCTCCTGCCTCCTTCTTCCCGAACCTACATCACTCTCTCTCTCTTACCTACCTTCCCCGGCTTCCCTCTTCTCTTACATCCTTCTTTTGGAAAAGTTGCATTTTTGTTTTATATTTTCGAAGTCCTTGGCTATTCATGCATGTTTAATTCTTGTTTCCCCTGCCAATGGCAGTTACCAATGATTCTTGGTGTCATGAAGCTCCAGCATACGCTCTGTGCCACCAAGAAGGAACATGAATATATATGTTTTTAATGACTACATACTTTTACTATTACAAACCCTTACCCTGGAACTCTAGCTAGGACCTTTGTGTAAATGTGGCCGATTTCCCCTCCTGGGGGCGTTGCTCATGGATGAGGTACTATGTTTAAAGTCCCAGCACCACTCACATGGTTATAATCTTCATGAACGATAACAACCAACCATCTGTTTCCCATAGATTACATTTTCATTAGTTTAGAGAGCTTTCTGATGCTTCTTCCTTTGCAAGTTAATATGCATATCACACCTTGCTATTGTCTTGTGATTCTTGGTGTTACTATGATGGGTCAGATAAATAGAAGGGTAGGCATTTGGCACAGACGCCGAAGAAAAAGTTAATGGCAGTAGGTAGAGGTGTGCTGAAGTTGAAGTTATTTAATGGTTGCTGACCGGTGGTAGGATATGAAAATAAAACACATACAGTATGTTCATTAGCAGTTATAGGCTTTTGAACCATCACCAAAGTATCCCTTGACTGAAAACCCGAGTCACCCAACTCATTTAAACTCATTTTACTCTAGCCTCACCTAAAACTACAATTTTCTCACTGGCAATGCTGACTCGTAGCATCAGAGTAATATTTGTATATGATGCTAATCAAGAAGAAATGCTATTAGAGTAGAGACATGACATTCTCTTTGTCTGCCAATGAGCTGTATGAAAATTTACAAAAGAAAATAAAATGGGTGAAGTTAATTTGAAAAACTATGAGCCCTACAGTTTTTCCCAGTCCTGTCTCTCTCCTCCCTCCCCCATAAGCAGAAGGCTTCCATAAACACTCTTCTACCACATACTGGTGATTTCTGCAAAAAATAATTTTTGCTAGGTCCAATTCTTCCCCTAAAATAACCCACAATGGTCGGTGGTATATGCAGATCCCCGAGAGTACTTCTGGACGAACAGGGACAAGGGAAACAAACTTTGTGCAAGGGCCTGAGTGGCTCAAGAACCACAGAAGATAATATTAACTGGATTTCTTCACAAATTACAGTACTATTAGAACATCTAAGCTCGTAAAAACAGGAACTTGAGTCATCCAGACTTTCCTGTCTCCCCCTCGCCTTTCATCCGCTTTAATCCTTTCTCTTTAGCTTGGCCAAGATTTTCGTCCTCTGCAGTTTATTTTGCGCAGCTCAGTGGTAAGAAAAGACAATGCACTAGTTTTACATCTTTTCCCTAAAACTTCTTCGTTATTAGCAGTATATTAGTGATAACTTATTGTTACAAATCAGCAGTCACGATGTAGAAATGAGTTATAGGCCATGTAATATTTAAAAGATTATTGAAGACTTCATAAACTCACGAAAACACAACCCCAAGTCACCCCAACACTGACTCCCTCAACTCTCCTACTCCCGCTTCCCTTCACCACTTTCCCATCTTAGCCGCGCACCACTTCCTCTTCCAACCCACCAGCTGTCAGAGAGAGTAATGATGAGTGAGAAATTCAATGGGGGGGGGGGTGCTGAGCCCTACACTCCCTCAGTAATCAATTACATGCTTCGCACTCATCTTTCATGAGCACGACATCTGACTGCTGTTAACAGGAATATTTGTAACGTGAGAGGAATGCAGAAGCAAGTCCAGAGAGAATCTATAACATTAATGTTTGGACAGTGTGATACTGCATATCCCCGTCTGCCCCAGTTCCCTCCTTGACTACAAGCAAAACCGTTCCACACACTGAAGTTCCTAAAACACATATACGTTTTCTGCTTTACTTTTAGTAACTTTGTACAAGATAGCTATATTACTTTAGCAACATCAGTGGAAACAAGTAACTCAGTATATGAAGATTTAACACAGTTACTATTAGCAAATATATTAAATGTAACTCAATGACTCACTTTTGAATATTATTTGTTCACTTGAATTCTTACTTAATACAAGAATAATCACTATTAATTGTCCTCACGACCAGACACTGACACTAACATTTTCCCTAATTCTGGAGACTGAGCAGAAGTTAAAGTGTTTACATGTTGAATTCCCTTGTCTTCTACACTAACAAATCTCCCAATCTGACTAAATTTTACTCAAGAACTTCGTTTTGCCGTCCATGGTCATGCGACTGTCTGTATCTTTCAGCAGAAATGTTTTGGCCTTGAGACATTCCTCAAGTCTGTCCCTTCTGTCGCCCACCTAATTCTCTTCTGCTCCGTCACCCCAATGACTGTCGTTATATACACTCCCTGGAGCACAGTCTTGCCCCATATTTGAGTCATTAATACTACAATGTACTCATCAGTGCTCTCCCTCCTGCCCTCTTACTAAAATTAATGATGCCTTAGGAGATACTATCCCATAACCTAAATTAATGCTGCTCATTGGGCTAACTTTTTTGTGACTAAAATTAATAATGCTAGTAGGGCTAGCTTTCTCATGGCTAAAATTAATGATTATCTCTCATAACCCTTGTTTATCACCCCAGCCTCACAGAAGTCAGGCTTTCATCAAAAAGAATCAAATACCGCCACGAGTTTACTGTCCCATCCTATTTCCACTCTTTACTTATTCCCTCTTCTGTGATTTCCTTTGTCTTCCTCCAACTCTAGATCTTCTCTGCAGCTTCTCATGCTTCGCGTGCTTTTATTCTAATCTGCTTAATCTCCTCATGATGCCTTGTTTTAACAGTTTTGTATGCCACCTTAAGTAACCTACAACACTCTCTTTGTGTACCAGTTGTCTCTTCTTCATTTCCCTTTTCTCTGTTTTCCTCTGTTTCATTTTGTCCCAGTTTAGGCCCTACGCCAAGAGCGATGGGCGTATCAGGTAAGCCTGGGCACGGGAGACCTAACCCATTGGTTTACTGGCATCATAAACTACTACCCAACACCTGTTGGCTTTAGCATGGTCAGGATCCACAACACCATCCATTGTTTGACTCTCCCGACAGTCCTTCCCCCAAGTTCTCACCTCACATCCCCTGGGTACGGCACAGTATTCCCAGGCCGCAAGGACTGGACCGTATGGTGGCGGGAATGTAGAGAGGTCCACCATGGATTGTGAATGCTCAAATGGTGGTGGTGGGCGATGACAGCAGTGTCTAACCACCACTTGTAACTTCAGTAGGAAGTAAGGAACATACAAATATTTATAACATCTGAAAGAACATATACGTTTCCTCAGAGCAACTAGTTGGTTGGTTTGTGTGGGGGCTTGAGAAGGAAGAGTCTGGATAGGAAAAGTAGCAGTTCATCCAAACACAAGGGTGCAAATGAATCATTATGGGGGAAATCTCAGGGAGTGATTGTACTGCATCTAACTCAGCATGAGAGAGTGACATATTAAAATGTAAGGTATGACGGTGTACAGATATTTTGGTGTCCTTGTCAACTCTGGCATAAGCCAAAAGTGTGAGTGACTCACCATGGACACTACAACCGTCATTCATGATCAAATGACCTATTCCTTGAGCAGTCTTAATTGTCTTAGCAATAGGAGTAACAGCACAAATAAGAGTAAACTGCATAGGTTTATTTGGAGAAACACCATTGATCATTATAACTAACAAATACACAGGTGAAAGGTTTAACAATTTTCTTTCCAAATGTGAGAAACAATGTCCTTGTTGAAGCACATAGCACTTTCACAAGTGTTAGTGCTTGATCTCATGACCAGATCCTGTGGCTCAAAAAACGAGTATTTTTTCATGGGTACAGTACTGAGTGAAATCGTCCAACCACATATAATGTAAAAGGTTTTCACTTAGTGCACTAAATGTGGCAGAGGGGACTGTCTGTACAAGAGACATTAATTTCAGGGACTCTATAAGACAATGAAGTGACTCTGAAAACATCAAAAACATCTACTGGGTCCTCCTTGACTGGAATCAGCAAGTAGAGGGACAGTAAAGAGGGAGCCGTGCAATGTACTACTTGTATGAATTCTTGGCACAAGGCAAGGTATTCAAGACGGAAAGGAAAAAGATTCCTGGCCTCGTCAGTGAGATCTTTTTCTCTATACATCTTTTCCCATTTTTATGTGGGATCGATATTTCTCCACCTAGCTGGTCATACACAACATCTCTGACAGCTCTTTTTTTTTTTCCCTCAAATCCTCTCTTACATTGTCCAGCCACCTCCTCTCTGGTCTTCTTCTCTTTCTCCTACTCTGTACCTCCATCTCCATCACTCTTCTCCCTGCATGTCTCGTCACTTCTCACCACGTGGCCGTACCACTGCAGTCTTCTTTTATGTACTTTTTTAGCTATCTCTACCTCCTTCATAGTTTCTCTTATTCTTTCAATCCTTTTCTTATCCATTTTAGTTGCTCCACACCAGTGGCGATTTTAGGGGGTGGCCACTCCTGTGGCCACCCCTGATGCGATAGGCAGTTGGTCAAGTTCATCAGTACAATACGGTGGGACATATGCTAGTCATATAACCCGAGGCATCCCATCGACGTATGAGTACGTTGCAACATTTTGCATTTGCCAGTCACGTCGACGTACTGGTATGTCGCGCAATTGCAAGGTGCATAATTTGCACAATTTTCAAAATTCTCGCTTGATTTTGGGTACGTAGGGTCGCTCGACCCTCCCCTTCCTGCCACCAGACGGGGACACTCAGCGACCCCTAGCGACCCGCGCTCACCTTCAGCTCGGTCACTCACCTGTTAGCAATGGTCCTGCTCAGACATGGCGCATAGAGGTCTCTCGGAGGAGGAAATCCAAGCTGCCCTGGATGCCTTCACAGGCGACAGTGATTCTCCACTGGATGACGAGGTTGTGGACAAAGATTATGTCCAACCAGAGGAGGTGGAAAGCAGCAGCAGTGATGAGGAAGTCCCGTCCCCCAGGCAGCGGCGCTATGTGACTTATTGTGCTGCTAGAGAGGGCCAGCCTGCACAAAAACAACGTGCAACATCCTCTCGGCAGCCCCTACGAGATGTGGAGACGGATTTCAAGGACGAGGACGAGGACGAGGATGGAGCTGTGGGACGTGCTGCCACGTGGTACAGCTGAGAAATTATCACCCATCGTGGCTCTGAGCGCACACCCCATCGTACGAGCAGGTATGGGCCTAGTCTTTTGTTTGGGGAGGGTGGAAGTGGCGTGGAGGGAGTGGGGAGTGAAAGGGAAAGTGCAGGGAGGAGTTCTGAAAGTGAGAGTGGCGGGAGTGAGTCATCACTCTTCCGTGGGGGTGTGAGGTGGCGGGGAGTATCATGTGGGCGAGTGAGGGTGTGTGATGAATCATGTGGGGTTGTGATGGAGGGGGAAGGTGGAGAGGAACCACTCCCCAGCACGTCTTATGCTCCCCAATATACCCAGACACATGGGTGAGTGAGGGTGCGTGATGAATCACGTGGTGTTGTGATGGAGGAGGAAGATGGGGAGAAGCCACTCCCCAGCATGTCTTATGCTCCCCAATATTCTCAGACTTCAACCCCACAGCCCCCTAATGTTCCACAAGGCTGTAAGGGTAAGGGAAAGGGAAAGGGTAAAGGCCGAGGGAAGAGGAGTGCGAGTGGGTAAGCCCTCTGCACTCCTACTCCCCAACCTCCCCCACCAGCTTCTCCTCCCCACCCAGACGAAGGCGACGATGGGGACGATGGGGACGAGGGATTTGTGTCATGGATTTGGAAGGATGGGTGTGATTTTTCTCCCATCATTCACCCCTTCACTAAGCAGGGGCGTGCTGGCTGCACTGCTCCCGGAATTCACCCCAATTCCACCAGGCTGGATTTTTTCCACCTTTTTTTCAGTGAGGGTTTTGTGGAGGAAATAGTGGACCAGACAAGCCGTTTCGCTAGCAGCCAGCGCCGTGAGAGTGAAAGACTGGGCACAAGGAGCAGGCATTCTATCATATGTGATTACCAAGTCTCCCTTTCAGAAATGTTTTTATTTTTTGCCCTGGTACTTTTGATGGGTATTGTACGAAAGAACAGAATTCCGGCATACTGGACAAGGGACCCTGTTATGCTGAGACCAATATTTGGCCAAGTCATGAGCCGTAATCGCTTTCAGCAGATTCTAAGTCGCCTCCACTTTTACGATGCTGATGATCCTGCAAATGCGAATGACACAGATAAGATGAGGCGAATTAGGTTGGTCTTTGATCACCTGAGGCAAACATTTCGTTCCTCATTTTTTACCTATATAGACCTCCTCATAGACGAATGTCGTGTTGTGGAGAGGCAGTATTTCATTTCGACAGTACATACCCAGTAAAAGGCACCGTTTTGGGTTCAAGATCTTTGTTATGTGTGACTGTAGGACTGCTTATGTGCAAGACATAATCTTGTACACCGGTGCACAGACAGACATAATAGAAGATCGGAGTATTGGACTGTCTGGAGCAGAAGTAAAGACAGTGATAGAAGACTACCTTCATCGTGGTCACGTCCCTTACCTGGACAACTGGTACACTAGCCCTCTTCTCGATCGTTATCTACACAGGCATAACACGGGAATCTGTGGTACTGTGAAGGTGAACCTGCATCACATGGTCAAGGTGGGGCGGAAACTTGACAGAAATGAGGTTGTTTTCTTCCAGGCAAACAATATACTTGCAACAGTGTGGAACCACAATAGAGAAGTCAGCCTGTTGTCCACGATTCACCGCCCCTTGATGCACTGTACCGGAGCGAGAACAGGCACCACATGTGGAAACCTGAGTGTGTTCCCGATTACAACATCAACATGCACTTGGTGGACCAGTCAGACTCCATGATATCCACGGTCGAGTGTGCCAGGATCACGATGAAGTGGTACAAGAACCTCTTCTTTCACTTGCTAGATATAACTGCCCTGAATTGCCACCACCTGCACGCCATGACAACAGGAGTTCAGGAAACCTTTGAAGGGTTTGTGAGGGAGCTAACACGAGAGATTTTTGCCAGGTATGCAGTTGAAAGGCCCCAACACTGCACACGCATTGCCCCTGCCGCCCAAACTCCCCTGAGAATATCCGCCCGCCATTTCCCCACTCCTATACCTCCCCAGCCAAATAGACCTAGGCCCCAACGCAGGTGTCATGTATGTAGTAATTCCCGTGTGAGACCCACCACTCAGAGAAAAGACACCCGCTATGAGTGCGTTGAGTGTGACGTGGGTCTCTGTATTCACCCATGTTTCAGTGAGTATCACACCTTGATGCACTTCTGATATGGTGTGAATGCGATATGACGCTGATACTCAGAAGTAAATGCGACAAACAGACGCTCAGTGTAATTATAAGGCCTGTAGATCTGTAAATAGTAGTATGTAAGTGGAAATGGGTGTATTATAAGTGTAAAATTATTATGTACGTGTATAAATATGATCTAAGTGGAAACATACCTAGCGAGTGTATTTTGATGCGATATTCTGATGCTCAGTGGAATAAATAAGGCCCTTAAATATGTAAATATTAGTCTGAAAAATGCAAACGGGTGTAAGTTGAAATTTTTGTAAGTGCTGAAATTTATTCTAAGTCAAAATATTCCTAACAAGTGTATATAGATGCGATTTTCTGATGCTCATTGGAATAAATAAGACCCGTAAATATGTAAATATGAGTATACAAGTGGAAACGGGTGTAATATAAGTGGGAAATTAGTATGTAAGTGTATGAGTATTATCTTAGTTGAAACATTCATTGCGAGGGTATTTTGGTGCGATATTCTGACGCTCAGTTGAATAAATAAGGCTCGTAAAATATGTATAGTGCAATATAGGGTGTAAACGGGTGTAATGTAAGTGGGGAAGTATATTTGGGACTGAAGAAATAAAGTAGAAGTTGAAACACGAGTGGTAGAGAGTGTGCTTGCTACGTGAATATGAGCTAGCATTTCGCTAAATGCCCTCGTAATGAATGTAAATACTTGAAAACATTTACAGTGGTGGAGGAAAGGTTCAATGTAAAGAAAACAATACTATGAAAGTAATAAAATAATATGGTATGTTGAGATACGAGTCATACCGAGTGCGCTGAGTAAGCAGATGTGTGCTATAGTTTTGCTACATGTCATCATAATGAACGAAAACAATTGAAAACATTTACATACAGTACAAAATGGTAAAATGGCATGAAACAGTAGTATACAAGTAGAAAAAATGATATGTTGACTGAAACAAGAAACTTAGCACATAGCGTGTTACCACTCTGACCCAACTAGCTATGCTTGCGCTAAGGTAAAATGCTTAGTTTTCATATATATGTAATTGAAAACCATTATATTGTTATTCTTATTGTTTATTAGTTCAAATTCAATAAATGTAGAGGTGTTGTTTGTGGTTTCTCCCAAAATTACCTACCATAGAAAACGTGAGCGACTCACACGTCAGTGATAGAATATGATACCTGGCGCGGGAGACCTCACCTGTTCCGACCACTTATGGACCACGGTAAGCCCTTTCTTGGTGATTTTCCTATGTTTCTCAACGAAAGCGGAAGTTTTAGCCAAAATTTTTTTTTTCCAAAATAGCTCGGGATTGAGGGTGTTGGAGGTGCGAAATAGCTCGGGACATGACGGGTTAACACCACTTTCTGCTTCCTGTTCGTTAGCCAGTTCCTAATCCCTATAATTACATGTTCACAAATACGGTGGTCACTGCTTAATAAGCGACCCCATAGACCTCCAAATTTGATTGTTCTTGCAATGGTACTTCTGCCAAAGATTTGACGATTTTACTGTTACGGTGTGCAACTTCCGTAGAGGGAAATCCCACGTGTCACACGATAGTTTGACAATTTCATCACAGGTGCAGTTTCTAGAGTAAAGGTTTACGTAACATTACTTTATTGTACACACTTTGTTTGGAGTTAAGGTTTGTTTGGTTTATGTTATAATTGTTTCTCTACAGTTTTCATAATTTAATTTTTAGTTGTTCGGTCAGCATGGCATAATTAGTTTAATGTTGTATTCTAAAATGTAAAAACTACAACCTGGCCTTGAACACAAACATTACAATGGATTGTAACATGAGTTTTGATATTTATCATTCATCTGTTCATAGTTTGAAGCAATTGCGATGCACTGAACATCTGTATGTACATATTCTGATCACCAGCCATTCATTAAAATTCTCTATGTCATGGCCATCCCACACTAGTTCTGTGTCCAATCTTGGCCATCCCAGTCAAAATGTCCTGGATACGCCACTGCTCCATACGTCCATCTAAGCATTTTCATCTATTCAAAATCCAACTTCTTCTGCTCTTTCTTCACAGGCAGCGTTTCAGCCAAATACATCATAGCTAGTCTTACAACCGTCTTGAATACTCTTCCATTAACCTTTTCACGGACTGTACGGTCACACAGAACCCCCGATATCTTTTTCAGTGAATTCCACTCTCCCTGCACGCTGTGTGTTATCTCTGCGTCCGGATTTCCGTCCTCGGCCATAGTCGAACCAAGATATTTAAACTTATCTGCTCTCTTCAGTCTTGTCCCTGGCGTACTAATCCTGAGGTCTTGATCTTTGCTGAACCTTAGGTATTCCGTCTTCTTTCTACTGATCTTAAATCCTCCGTCTTCCATAGTCCCCTCCACTGTTCTAAATTTAACTCAACTGCATCTCTGCTGCTGCTGCATAGCACAATGTCATCAGCAAACATTATACTCCAGGGGGATTTATCTCTTATCCAACGAGATATCAAATCCATAATCAGATTAAAATGGTATGGGCTTAAAGAAGATCTTGATGTAAACTAACTCCAACTGGTATCCATTATGTTAACCCGACACTACTTCTATCCTGTGTTCTTGTTCCTTTGTACATATCTTGGACCATCCTCATGTACTTCTCTGGCAATCCCTTCCCTCTCATACACCTCCAGATTTCTTGACAGACTATCTCACGCCTTTTCTAGATATATGAAGACTATGTTCAGACTCTTCTGCTTTTCCGGGTGTTTTCCCATCATCTGTCTAAACACAAACACTGCATCTGCAGCACAAGACCAAACTGTTCCTCTCCCATAGATGTTACTTCCTTGATTCTTCTGTCCATTAATCTTTCCCAGATCTTCATGGTGTATAACGTTCGCTTTATTCCTCTGTAATTTTCGGGCTGGATGTCACCCATCTCTTTGTAAATAGGCACGATAGCACTATCTCTCCATTCTTCTGGCATTTTTTCCTGGTCACATATTTTCAACATCAAATATCACAGGATGTCAACCCCGTCTTCTTCCAAGCTCTTCCACACTTCTGCTGGTAGTTAGTCCTGTCCTGTCGCATTACCATTTTTCATTTTCTTTAATGCAAATTTTACTTCTCCTTTGTTAATATCCGATGTTACACCCTGGTTATGAACTCAATCCCCAAAGACTAATCTCGGATTTTCTTCATTTAAAAGGTCTACATAATTGCCTTTTCTCCTGTCTTTGATCGTATCTTCGTCGCCTAAGACACTCCATTCCTATTCTTAAACTATTTTATTTGGGTTAAATCCTTGGTTGCCTTATCCTGGGCTTTTGCAGTCCTAAAGATCTTTCTCTCTCCTTCAGGTGTTTCCAGCTCTTCATACACTTCATCCAACGCCTCTGCCATTCCTCTCGCTACCACTTTCTTTGCTTCCTTTTTAGCCCTGGTGCAGTTCTTGTCTTCTTGCCATCCAGACTTATCCCACTTCTCCTTCACATCATTCTTTGTATTCACTACCTACTGCACTTCATTCCACCACCACTTCTCCTTATCTCCAGGAGGTCTCTTCTTGGATGTTCTCCCTAACATTTTACCATCCACTCTCCTTATCACTTGGCTCTTTTGTTCTCACCACTCTGGCACTCCCTCGAGCAATCTTATTTCATCCAACACTCTCTCTCTTTAACCCGTAACCACCAGCTGCCGTATATAGGCGTCATGATTCAGAGCACTGAGCACCGCTGGCTGACGGCATATACCACACTCACCTTCCCGTCACCCTTTCAACTCGCATCTGTTTTCTTTGATACCCACCAGGTAGGTAGGACCCCTAGGCCTCCTGCGGATACACAGTTCAGTCTGTACATGGCAGTGGTAGCATGAGCAGCCATGTCTTCTTTGTCATCAACCGATCCCATAACACTATGTGAAGGGCCGATAGCCTCATTGAACCCTGCAAAAGTTCTACCTTTATCACCGGGAAAGGGCTCAGTGACTGAGCAGATGTTTGTAAATTGTAAACAGGTATGCACAAGTGTTTTTTTTTTTTTACATAAGTGAAATATAAGATATTATAAGTTATATCTAGCATATAAGTATTATGAAATAAGTGTTTTATAATAAGTTTTACAAGTGCATTGCAGTAAGTGTTACTGTTTATGGTTATTTGTGAAACAATGATTGGAAATACCTTGAGTAACCCTCTCTAATACAATGAAAGAAAACCTAAAGTGAACGGGAGAGTAAGAAAATGACCTGGTTGGTTGTAATTAATTTTTTCCCTCGTTACTCAGAAAATGATGTTGTCTATGTGGCCATTACTGTATCTGTGATGTCAGATACGGAAAAAGGTATGTTGTGTATAACATTAGTAATATTTTCATGTTGCCCCTGATTAGTACAAATTAGTCACAATTTCTGTACAAGTAATTACCTCATACTCAACCTTATTGTATGAAACAGCCAGAGCATTTACTTCTCAAAGTGCAATTACCCATAATCATGATGTCAAGTGCAAATATAAGTGCCATAGTAGAGAGAACTTATTATATTTGATACAAGAAGTGTGTAATAAAAATAAGGAGCTATTCTTTTCCCATACGTCTATGGGGCATAGTGGCACTATGAAACAGGTGGAAAACCCTATGCGGAACCACATGGAAGGGGTGATGACTCATTCTTGTGACGGTGAGTAAAGAAAACTCGAAAAAATGATTGGAATATTCCGAGAGACCAGACAGCTTTCACCACGCTGGTCAGTGCTGCCAACGCCAGCCAGTGAGTCCAAGGCCACTGGCAGTGGTGTGCAACCGGATTAGCCTGCCAAAACACGGAAAACCAGTCATCTTTAACTTGTCCTTACACATGAACGGGGCTACCTGGAGACCTCGGGAAACTTTCATTTGAAAGAGGAGGAGCTGGTGAGTCTTATGTATACTTAAATTTTTCTCAAGCTATAATACAGTAGCTTGGCAGATATTAGGGTTTCAAGTAAGGGTATTTTTGCCAAAAACTCAGAAATCCCCCGTAAGGAGGAGTGGGCGACTGCTGGAAATCCCCGACAGCTAAGGGTTAAACTCCCGCTTTGACCCTTCCTCTTTCAACCTCCACCACTTGATTTTCGGTGAAAACTGTACAGGTCTGCTTTTATTTACGTTCTCTATCTCATCAGTGATATATGAAAAATTTCCAGCAGTAGTGTATTTGGCATATCTCCAACCAAGTGAGCCTGCATCATATTCTGAAGATGAAACTTAATCCTCATATGATAGACAATATCTGACAAAACTCTGAAGAGTACAAAAGGCTTACAGATGGGACATTTGCCTTCCAACTGCAAGTTTATGATAGAGAAAAATTTATTTATTGCATACTAAATATCAGCTGCCTTCTGTAATTTAATAAATGCAGCTTGCACATGAGACATATTCCAAACGGTAACATTTAACATCTGAGAGTGAACATTCAATACTTGACATTCCATTTAAACATCTCTTCAGTCTGGCCCAATCTGGCGTGAATTTTGTCTACCTGGTTCTGAGTTGCACAATCAAATCAAGTATTAGCAATATCACCAACAGCATTAATTGTATTTCTGGGTCTACGACCTGTCTGTTGTCAACAATTACTCAAAAGAAGTTTTTAAATCCTCAAACCTAATATTAAAAATCATGCTGAAATGAAGCAAAGGTTTCTTTCAGAGATTAGACAAGGAAGGACAATTTGTCCAGGTGATCTAGATTCTATCTAATTGAATCAACAAGATCTTTTGCATGAAAAAGGAATTTGTATAGTTCATCTTGTATTAACATAATAAGGACCACCAACTTAATTCCTGTCAAGATGCTTGAAGACTGGAGAATAGATGAGGCCTGTTGAAGCACGTTGCTCAGGTGTGGGTCAGTGTGTCTAGTATTTCCTGACACCATGACTGCATCCAGCAAAATCTGAAACAAAATAGCATAACTAGTGTGACTTACTAGAGTACATCCCCACAGTACGCGAGTTCTGAGTACACGGTCCCCCTTGTATGTGAGGACCTTTTTTCTTTTTTATTTTAGTGTATTTTTTATTAGTACGCGAACTGAACTCCTTGTAAGCGAGACGGGCAGCGAAGAGTGGCCCAAATCTGGGGGTTACCCCGAGTACGGGACATTGCCCCCCCAAAGATGCGGTAACGGGTAAAGGTGAGCAGCCATATTCTTGTTGGTTTAGTTAAGCCATATCCTTGTTGATTTACCTAGTAAAGCCATTTTCGTGATTCCTTTTTCTCTCTTTCACTTTCCATGTTCCATCATTCCCCTTTACCACTCACTCTTATCCCCACTCCCACTCTCCCACAGCTTCTCCTCCCCCCTCCCTTCTCACTCAACATCTCCTCCTTTCACCATTCATCCTCTCACCTACTCTCTTTACCCCCACTTCCTACCTCCTCCTATCCCTCCATTATCTTAGGTAATATGTCTTAGTTTCCCTGTATAGTACAATACTTAGGTCTGAAAGACGGGTTGCCCATGAAAAGGGGTGCAGCCCATATGTGATTTTTCCCATAAATTTATGTATTCACAGTATGCTAATTCCTAGTATGCGACGTCCTCTGCCGCCCATATAGGCGCATACTAGGGGGATGTACTGTACTGGGTTCAGTCTTATTATCAGTTGCTCTAAAGGTCTGTCAATCAATAAAGGTAATACTTCAACTGTCAGTTGTGATCTCAAGCTATACCTGGGAGGTGAGATTGCATCCTCAAGGTCATTAGCAGAGGAAGAATGACTAGGCGTTGGGGATTATGCCTAGAATGGGGTTTCCCCAATTCCATTCACCTTACTCTCCCTTTCATTTTCTCTCTGCTGGGTCAGGTCACTGACATCATTTTCACCTTTGTTTACAGTGCCTTGCATCTCTTGCATACTTTGAACCTCCTGCATATCTTGCATCTCTTTTTTACACGTAAAACTTCAATCAACTTGCGAGTTGTCCTCAGACGAGCGCCCAGCTATATAACGGGAATGACAGCAAAATACTTTGAACCATTCTCACCATCATTATAATCATCATTGCCAACGGCCTCATATACTGGGTATGCATGGCGAACATGTATTTTATCTTTAGTGGCGAAAGATGATTCCTGTAGTATCCTAGCCACTCCTTGCTTTGGAATCGTATGCACATATACTCTGTCTCCTCCATGGAGGGTTTAAAGGCAGTCTTCTTACTTTCGTAATTCTCATTCTTTGCATTAGCCTGATTGCAGTACACCTGACATCTCTGAACAACTTTTGCAGCAATGGCTGCTAACCTATACTTAGCATCGCCCACATTATAGTACAGCTGCGATTCATTTGTTGTCTGAGAGTGCACCGGTGGGTCTCCCAGATACAAAAGGAAATGTGGAATCCCCATTTGACCTACTGGCCATGTAAGCCAAATGTATCCTTTGGTGCTAATTATTTCCATTGCTATCGATCATCATAAGTAAAATCTGAATCACGGTTCCATTCACCCGTTCCACCAACCCATTCGCAGAAGGGTGGTCAGGCGTAGTTATGATGTGTCCCATTTGGAGTATGTCCGGTACTGCATGTTGTGTGGCATTCACGAATTTTTCTCCTTGGTTAGTGACAAGATGTTGCCATTTCAAGAATGCATAAAATCCTCTCAAGGAATACATGAGCTACCTCTTCCACCGTTTTAGTTTTCAATGGCTGGGCAACAAGAAATATGGTTAGTATATCCACCACCGCGAGGATATATCTATATCCGGCCTCTGACACATTCAACTGTCTTAAAATATCCGTATGGACAGACACTAGGATGCTGGCACATCCAGGTACCTCATCAGGGGCGAGGCATCCCCCAATCTCTTGAAGGTATTGCACTGCTGTCAGTACCGGCACAGAGTGGTAATATTCTCGACCGTAGATGGCCAATATGCAAATATCTTGGTGAGTGCGATAGTGACCTTTCTCCCACCATGTCTTGAAATGGCAGGTGATGGACCAATTGTAATGTTGATGGCACACTCTGTTCAGGTACAAAGACCTGTAGTATGACATTATCCTAATTAGCATGTGATTCTTTTCAGTAAAGCAAGCCATCCTGGCAAAGACAAAACTGTTAAACTGGAACAGCCAATTTGGGGGTCTGATGGGTTTCACAGCAAAGGTACAGCTTTATTGATCCCCAAACTGGATGTCTCTCTCTTGCTTCTTCTGAAGTACATCAAGATTCCCTCTTCATACATTTCATCCAACGCCTCTGCCTTCGCTCTTGGTACTGCATTTTTTTCTTCCTTTTTAGCCCGCATGCAGTTCTTATGTTCTTGCCGTCCAGACATATCCCACTTCTTCGCATCATTCTTTACATTCACCACCTCCTGCACGTCATCGTTCCGCCGCCACGTTTCCTAATCTCCAGGAGGTCTCTTCTCGCATGTTCTCTCTAGCATTTCTTCACCCACTCTCCTTATAACTTGTCTGTTGTGTACCCACAACCATGACACTCCCTCGAGCGATCTCATTTCATCCAACACTCTTTAAACTACCGCTTTGCCCCTTCCTCTTTGAACCTTCACCGCTTAATTTTCGGTGAAAACTGTACAGGTCTACTTTTATTTACGTTCTTTATCTCGTCAGTGATGAAGTATTTAAAATTTCCAGCAATAGTGTATCTGGGACAGTATCTCCACTCAGGTGGGCCTGCATCATGTTCTGAAGATGAATCTTAATCCTCATATGATCGACAATATCTGACAAACCTAACTGAAGATTACAAAAGCCTCATACATGCGACATTTACCTTCCAACCGCAAGTTTATGATAGAGAAAAATATATTTATTGCATGCAAAATAGCAGCTGCCTTCCGTAATTTAACAAATGCAGCTTGCATATGAGACATATTCCAAATGGTAACATTTAACATTTGAGAGTGAACATTCAGTACTTGACGTTCAATTTAAACATCTCTTCAGTCTGCCCCAATCTGGCATGAATTTTGTCTACCTGGTTCTGAGTTGCATATGCCAAATCAAGTATTCGCAACATCACCAACAGGATTAACTGTATCTCTGGGTCTCCGACCTGTCTGTGGTCAAGAATTGCTGAACATTTTTATCTTCAAACCTAATATTAAAATCATGCTGAAATGGAGCAAAGGTTTCTTTCAGGGATAATACAAGGAAGGACAATTTGTCCAGGTGATCTATATTCCATCTAACTGAATCAACAAGATCTTGTGCATTATAAAGGCATTTGTATAGTTCATCTTGTATTAACACAATAAGGACCACAAAATTCCTTCTTGTCGAGATAAGCTACGACACTGAAAAACAGATGAGAAGCAGGTTGCTTAGTGTGTGGGTCAGTGTGTCTTGTATTTCCTGACACTATGACTGCATACAGCAAAATCTGAAACAAAATAGCATAACTAGTGTGACTTGCTAGTACTGGGTTCAGTCTTATTATCAGTGTGCTCTAAAGGTCTGACCATCACTAAAAGTACTACTTCGACTGTCAGTTGTGATCTCAAGCTATACCTGGGAGGTAGGATTGCATCCTCAAGGTCATTAGCAGAGGAAGACTGACTAGACAATGGGGATTATTCCTAGAGCGACGTTTCCCCAACTCTGTTTACCTCCCTCTCCCTCTCATTTCTTCTCAGCCGGGTCAGGTCACTGACATCAGTTCCACCTTCGTTTACAGTGCCTTACGTCTCTTGCATACCTTGCACCTTCTGCATATTTGCATCTCTTTTTTGCACGTAAAACTTCGATCAACTTGCGAGCTGTCTCCAGACGAATGACCAGCACCACAGCTATATAACGGGAATGACAGTAAAATATTTTTATCCATTCTCACCATCATTATAGTCGTCACTGCCAACGGCCTCATATACCGAGTACGTATGGCGAACATTTATTTTAACTTTAGTGGCGAGAGAAGCTTCAGGGACCACCCTCACGCGGTCAGTGTGTAGGGTGGAGACAGCTCCATCCTTCACCCAGTGTACCTGAAATTACAATGTCACTGATACATACCGTGACCCTGTAAGGTCTTGCATAAAAAGGCTGCAGTATCCTAGCCACTTCTTGGTTTGGAATCGTATGCACATATACTGTCTCCTCCATGGAGAGGTTTGAGGGCAGTCATCACACTTTTGTAATTCTCATTCGTTGTATTAGCCCGATCGAAGTACAGTTGGCATCTCTGAACAATTTTGGCAACCACGGATGCTACACATCGTCCACAATACAGTGAAGATGCGATTCATTTTTTGTCTGAGAGTGCACCATTGGGCCTCTCAGATACAAAAGAAAATGTTGATTCCTATTGGCCATGCAAGCCAAGTGTATCATTTGGTGCTAATTATTTGCACTGCTAGCGATCATCACACATAAGATGTGAATCATGGTTACATTCAAACTTTCCTCCAACCCATTTGCAGAAGGGTGGTAAGGCGTAGTTATGGTGTGTCCCATGAGTATGTCCGGTACAGCATGTAATGTGGCATTCACGAATTCTGCTCCTTGGTTAGTGACAAGATGTTGCAGTTTCATGAATGCATATAACCCTCTCATGGAATACATGAGCTACCTCCTCCACCATTTTAGTTTTCAGTGGCTCGGCAACAAGAAATATGGTTAGTATATCCACTACCGTGAGGACATATCTGTGTCCTGCCTCAGACATATTCAGAGTTCTTATAATATCCATATGGACCGACACCAAGATGCTGGCATATCCAGGTACCTCATCAATGGGGCAAGGCGTTCCCCAGTCTTTTAATGGTATTGCACTGCTTGTATTACCGACACAGAATGGTAATATTCTCGATCGTAGATGGCCAATATGCAAACATCTTGGTGCGTGCGATAGTGACCTTTTTCCCACCATGTCTTGAAAGTGGCAGGTGATGGACCAATTTAATGTTGATGGCACATACTGTTCAGGTACAAGTACCTGTAGTAAAATATTATACTGAATATCATTTGATTCTTTTCGGTAATGCAATCCATCCTTGCAAAGACAAAACTGTTAAACTGGGACAGCCAATTTGGGGGTCTGAGGGGCTTCACAGTAAAGGTACAGCTTTGTCGATCCTCAGATTGGATATCTTCTTGCTGCTTCTGCACTTCATGAAGATTCCCTCTGACAGTGTCAGAGTTGATCATGATTCTTGCAACACCCAATTCAACTTCTGCATCATTGTCCTGTGACTCACTACGAGTTAGTGACAAGGTATGACCTACATTATTCTGATGTCCTGGTAGATATGACACATACAGTATATATCATATTCTTCAACCTGAATTTGCCATCTAGCAATCGTTCTAAATGGCTCCTTAACATTAACCATGTGAAGTGTGGGTGATCTGTCAGCAAATTACTTTGTATCGTAAGATAAGGAGTCAGTTGTTTCATAGCCCATACACTATACTCAAGGCTTCCTGCTTAACCCTAGAATGCTTACGTTATTATCCTCATAGTAATGCTTTCGCCGGGAGAATTTTACCCAATTTTGGAAAATTAATACAAAATACTTAGACAAAATTGTTATAAAATTGGACAATGCAGATATCAAAAGTAACTCATATACTTCCTTCTTACATAGTAATAACCATCAGGGTAAGAAAATAAATTTTACCTGAATTTGTTTAGGAGGTACTAAAAAAAAAATTTTTTTTTTTTTTTTTAACATGAACATTAAAATAAAAAACACTCACTATGGGCTCAATTGCCACTGGGCTTGGTGGCCCCCTCCTTGGGACATTGAAGCTTAAGACTAGGTAGGTGGCTCCCCTCACATCTCACCCTGGCCTGAAATGGGGGAAAGGAAAAAAGGGGCAATGTTGGGTAAAAAACACTTTAAACCCAAATATCATGGTGATAAATGCGAGATGAATCCACACCACTACCTATGTAGGCAGGGGGTAGGGTGGATTGAAGGTATAGGGAAGGACAGCTCCAAAGCTCTTATCATAACAAAATAACAAATAAATAAATCGCCGAACAGGGAAATTTACCTGACGTAAGCATTCTAGGGTCAAAAATGGCCTAATTCATCTCAACCATATTCATAGTTCTACTGACATAAGTGTTAGTTACCTGAGAAATCCATTATCATCCTTTGGCTGCAGTATCCCACCTATCCTACCGTTTGCATCCGTTAACAAGCAGAATGGCTTATCAAAGGAATTGATCTTAAGAACTACATTATCTGTTAACTGACCCCTCAGAACTCTGAAGACCTGATCTGCCTCGGCATACCACTTAATCTTCTGTTTAGAGTTCATTACCCCCCCCACCCTTGTTTCCCACGGGTCAGTCTTGTGAGAGACAAAACAGTCTTAGATAAGCCATCTATGAATCTACGGTAATAATTAATCCTAGAAAACAATAGAGCTCCTGTAGTATCTGAGGGAGTGTGATTTCCTATATGGTTCGGACTTTACTGGCAGGGGTCGCAATCCTTCAACATAATTTTCTAGTATATGTCGTAGGTAAGGTACTTCAGCCTTGAAAAAACTAAATTTCTACAGCTTAAAAATAAGTTGAGCTCCTTCCAGTCTACACAAAATTTCACCCAGATTGTGTACACGTGAATCAAAATCTTTACCATAGACACTTGTGTCATCCAGGTTAAGTATGACTGATACGCCCCGCCAGTCCGATCAAGACCTCATATATCATGCACTGGAACGCGCCAGGGACACCCTTCATGCAAGAGGGTAGGTTATTATGCTCCCAATGACCGTCTGGTGAGGAAATTGCGGTCAACGGTAGTGATTCCTCATTTACTCGTATCCCTACCTTAAATCTAATCTACTAAATACCATGTTCTCTCCTAGCTGGGAAAGGATGTGTGTGTTATTTGGCAACAGGAAGGGGTCTGCTACTATCTGCTTAATCAAGTGACAAAAACCGAGAGAGATCCTTAATCCACCGCCTTTGTGTCCACAGGGACAAAGGGTGGACAAGGTGATCTGGAGGGACGTATGATGTGATTTCTTAATTCAAGCAGTTGTTGCCTAAGAGTTTCCTGATACTTATCTGGTATTTTTTAGGGACGGCACATATATGATGCAGATAACAGGGTGTAATAGTAAGTGTTTCGTCATGCAAAGGAAACACAAGAGGATGTTTTTGCACACGGCGTTTGAGGGCATCATTCTCCAGACTTTGCGGTAAAAACAATTTATCTCTAACCATGTCTAGTCTTCCCAACCTTTCCTCTCCTTGTGTTACCCTAGAAACGTATCCTTACTCGTTGTCCTGACTTTCGTCCCACCTCACCTTCTCAAATGATGCCATTTTGCCTTCCCTGTACCTGCCAGATATACTGATCCTGCCAGGAGTAGCATTAATATATGCAACATAAACCCCAGGACTTCCCTCTCGCTTTACTCGGAACCATATTCACACTCCCTGACCACAGTAGTGACAAAAACCATACAATGACTTGCAGAAAAGAAGCCAAGTATTCACCGAGAAGTACCAGTCACTATCGGGATGACGCCATACTTAAATGGATCTATCACAACTATCTCACTCGTCATGCACTCGTCCAGAGATGTACTTTAAAATTTATCTGATCGGCCGGCTTCTGTTACCGTCAGGAAGGATACATTGTTTACGTGAAGGTCATTCTTTTCGGCTGTAATAATATTCTACCTTCTCCCCATCACTCTCGATGCACAACGAGTATGGGATAATACGTACAGTCCAAACAAAAATGAAATCGGAACCTAGAATCACTGAAACTGTAAAGGTTAAATTTCTGACTACTACTATCTCACTTTCATATGTGCGGCCTGCCAATCCTATAGGTAGGTCTATCATTCCTGCGACCTCAGGTTTATCAGTGCTTGCAGACACTATTTTTCGCCCTATACAGGGCCAGAGCTCAGGTCTCGTCTCTACTCAGATTCTCATAGGTTCCCTGGCTAATGAATGATCGTCCTGGACCAGTGTCTAAGAGGACAGGGCAATCCATCATTTCATCACACCTTCCCATGATTATCACCAAATCCATTCCGTTTCTCATAGTCGCAACAATAGGTCCTCAGACCATTTTTTGTTTTGTGCGTGCCTGTGTGTGTGTGTGTGTGTGTGTGTGTGTGTGTGTGTGTGTGTGTGTGTGTGTGTGTGTGTGTGTGTGATGCACACTGCTCTTACAGTAATCACATAGTCTCACCTGACCAAGTTTGTGTGCTTTAGAGAAACAGTGAGCTGCCATGTGACTCAATTCCCCAGTGGAAACATTTGAGTTTCCTCCTTTTCTCAGCTGCCAAGTTGTTATATTGGTCTCGAGAGATTGTCCTTGTGGCACAGCACATGCGGGCTTGGTGACTTCCAACATCACATCAGTTACTGAACATTTTCCTAGGCCCACAGAGGTTAAATTCCCAGTATCTATCTTTTCTGTTTTAGCACAGACGTCACCTTTAACTTCAGTTATATCCGCGATTGCTTCATGTTTTTTTTTTCCATTGCTACATTGTCCTTGGGAAGTGAAGAATTGCACTGTTCTGCGCAACTTAGTGGCCTTATTCACGAGTTTATCGGGATCGTCGTACTCGTCAGCTTTAACAGTGAATGTAAACTGCCTGGGGTACATATTCATGAATAAATTTGTGGCCGTAGGCTCCACATCCCAGGTTCTCCAAAAACAGACCTAATGCTTGCAGTGCAATTAGATAGCTTCTTTAGTCGCAACCAGTAATCAACGATACGCTCGCCTAGATTACTTCTCGCTCGTATCAGTGCCTGATGAGCAGGTTGGAAAGCTTTCTCAGGAGAGTAAAGTTTCAGGAGCGCAGACTTAAAATCCTCGCAGTTCCCATTCGCCTGATGTATAAATTATTAAATTCTGTCATGAGCACCACATAGTGTACATTCCCTATCTTCATCAAACCTGCCGAGTGTAGTCTACCTATGTCCAGTCATCTTGTTTTCTATCTCCCTTATCAATGTGCTAATATTAGAGTCGAGAAATAAACCTCGATACTCGGCTAGTGTTGTGTGTTTACTGGTTGTGAAGTAAACCAAGCCCTTTTTTTGAAATGCAGTGTCTTTCTGATTGGCAGCATTTGCTTGACACAACTGATCAGAAGGAATTGCAATGTCCTCTGCAGCTTTACCTGGTTCTACTTCTGCCATCTTTACTGATACTATAGAATCTAAGTCCGACAGTGTATGTTCTAATCCGTAGGGAACAGTCTTTCCATCAGAGGTAGACTCACTTTTACAATCCATACAAACATTTTTTTAGACTGTCAGGTGTGGAACTGCTTATTGATATTTAAAAAAAAAATGATGTAGCCCTAAAATATCCAAAGAAGCTGCCACCATTGTCGTGCCCTGCAGTATCTCAGTAATCATTTACATGCTTCACGTTCATCTTTAATGAGCAGGATATCTGACTGGTGTTAATTGGAATTGGCAACGTGAGAACAATAGCAGCAGGGAGTGCAGAGACAAGTTCAGAGAGAATATATAACATTAAAGTTAGGACAGTATGACACTGTGTACCCTTTTTTGTCCCGATTCCCTCCCGGACTACGGGGAAAACTGTTCCCGACACTGAGGTTCCAAAAACACAGATACATTTTCTGCTTTGCTATTACTAACTCTGTACAAGACACTTACATTACTTTAGCATGACCAAGGGAAACAAGTCACTTAATAAACAGAGATATAACTATAATTAACAAACATATTAAATGCAACATAATGACTCACTTTTGATTATTGTATGTCCACTTGAATTCATCATCATCAGCCGTTTGCGTATCCACTGCAGGACCGACCTATCCCGACCGACGTAGGGACGATACAGCCAATGTATCTCTATTATCTCTATCAAGTGGCTTAGGCTGTCTGGTAGAGATAGTATGTAGGGTGAGAAGTGCTTGTAAGTATAATTGTAGTGTTGGAGTGGCTTTGGATGGGTGTGTAGTCTGTGAACCAAGTGTAATCGGCCCGCGCAAGCCGATTGGGCGCAAGCATACTTTATAGTAAGCAACACTGGTTCAACCACAGCACCCCTTGTGTCCGCCAATGCAGTACGTGGCAGGGTGAACACTCCCAAAGTTTATTACCCTGGCGGGGCACAAACCCTGGTCCACCCGTGTATGAAACGTACACTCTACCACTGTACCATAGAGGCTCCTACTTAATATATAATGACTATTAATTATCTCAATGACCAGGGACTAGCACTAACACTTTCCTTACTGCGGGAAAACTGAGCAGAATTTAATTAACATTAATTGACGCTTAGGGCATGTGATATTCCCTATTCTTCTGTATTTGCTAAGCTCCCCATCTCACTAACTTCTACTCACAAACTTCGTTTTGACGTCCATGGTTGTGTGACTGCATCTTTCACCAGAAATACTGTGCCCCTGAGGCACTCGTCGAGTCCTTACCCCTGACAGCCACCTACTTCTTTTCTGTTTGGTCACCCTTATGACTGTCCTTATATACATCTCCTGGAGAACTATCATGCCCCGTACTTGAGTCATTAATACTAATGATGTACTCATCAACATTCTTCCTCGTGCCTTCTTACTAAAATTAATGATGCTTTGCGAGAAGTTTCTCGTGACTAAAATGAATGATGCTCGTTGGGCTAACTTTCTTGTGACTAAAATTAATGATGCTGTCTCTCTCTCTTATGACCTTTGATTATCACTCCAGTCCCATAAATGTCTGGTCTGCGCCAGAAGTGTCAAAAACCCTCATATGTTTACTGACTCTTCTTATTTCCACTTCATACTTCCACCCTTTTCTGTGATTTTCTTTGTGTCCTGCTTTCTTTAGGTCTTCTCTGCAGCTTCTCCCACTTCCAGTGTTTTTGTTCTAAACACCTCATGATGCCTACTTTTAACAGTTTTGTATATCTCCTTTAATAACGTGTAACACTTTCTTTCTGTAGCCGTTGTCTCCTTTTCTTCATTCCCAATTTCCTCTCCATTTCCCTGTTCCATTTTGTTCCCGTTTAGGCCTTACGCCAAGCCTGGTGGGTGTATCAGGTAGGCTTGGAGCACGGGAGCCCTAACTCCTTTTGTTTACTGCATCATCAGTTACTGTCCCACGCGAGTTGGCTTCGGCATGGTTGGGATCTGTAACAGCATCTGCTGTTTGACTGTCCAAACAAGGGGAGGTGGGAAAAGTCATCATACACACATTTATTATCACGTAAGAATAACTTATGTTTTTAAGATGCATTATTAAATATGCATGTGATAGGATTAAAGAATATTCTTTCTTAAGCATTTGTAATTCCCATTTGACTTACTGTGGATGACGAACGAATAATAGTTAGAATAACAAAAATGGGAATAGAATTCTAAAGACAAAAAAAAAAAAAAAAGTGAGTGGAAAATTATGATCTTGAAATATATATATATATATATATATATATATATATATATATATATATATATATATATATATATATATATATATATATATATTGACAACTGTTGTGAAAATAGCTATCTATTCTGGGCAGAGGTCGAAAATGCAGAGACGAGGGCGGAATAACAGTATGAAGGTGTGAGGGATACACGAAGAAGCTCATTTAACGGAAGTGAAGCATGGAGCAGATGGATGAAATATTTTGAAAGGATAATGGATGGAAATGGTGAAAGCAGAACCGTAAAAAGAAAAGTAAGAAACAGGGTGGGGTATGTTGGCTTGCGAAGAAAAGACTGTGGTACTGGAAAACGTTACGTCGGCAAAAGTGAAGATTGCTGTGCAAAGGGAGAAAAATATGAAGACATCACATACTGATTAAGTGTATGCAGAGACAATGAATCGTGCCGGAAAGTCAGAACGAAGTGTTTGTTGAAATTGTGTAAGGAAGCTTGGATGAGTGAAAGATGGTTGTGACTACAAAAATAAAGGTAATAAATATGAATGTAAATATTATTGTCGTAATAAATCTGCTTGCTAAGTTATACCAAAAAATTATTATAAAAAAATGAAAAGAAAAAAAATTGGTCTGATGAGTGAAAAACAAGGTTTTAGTTGTGACAGGGGATGTGCGGTTCAAAAAAATCGCAACGAGGTGGATATTGGAGAAAGATTATTGAAAAATAAGTAAGGTGTTTATGGAATTACTGGATCCAGACATAGTGCACAACACTGTAAGTAGATGATATAGATGTGGAGGGAAAGTTGTTAAATTCTGTTAACTGGTGTATTGTGGTGGTCGCTAAAATTCTCGTGATACGGCTATTTTACTGTCAATTTTAGCGGCCCTCACAAAACGTACAAGCTGCATTCCAATGTACAGTCATCGTCATAAATATCGATCATCCTCATTACCGTCGATAACGAGAGAGTGAGCGATAACTTTTGAAGCTCTGTGATACGCCCCTCGTAACACAGCAAACTTTTCGGATAATATGTAAGATTTTCATACATAGTCATCTTAAAATTGGAGTGATATTAATGACCGCGACTATACATCAATATTTTGGAAATGTGGGGAACACTTACCCGTGAAATATTAAGGTCAACCTTATGGAGTTATTACAGTCCAAAATTTCCCACTTAATGACAAACCAGCAACAACCTGAATGAGACTAATGGTCGTATTTTTAAACAAAAAGGGACACAGACTGATATGCTTAAAAATCTGTGGTATCCTTATTTGTCGGATGCCACTTTTGTCTGATCTTTGAACGCCAGAATAATTTCAAAATCGTCTCACTTGAAAAAAATATATTGAAAAAACCATACAACCACTCATCTTGTAGTGTAATGCCTATCAGCCTCATTCCATGTCACAGTTGTGACTAAGCATAGGCCTACTATCCAATTGTGAATACCGCTTATGAGTGGCCGGACTGCATAACTGTGTGGATTTTGACATTTTTTGTTTTTCACAGTCGATCACCAATGCTTCCAAAGACTGAATGAATTACCAGTTATTATACCTGCTATTAGCAGGAGGAACGATAATGTTTTGGGCTGTGTGTGTGTGTGTGTGTGTGTGTGTGTATGTGTGTGTAATTCACCGGGTCGGTCAGGATCACTTGATGGTTGTGATCGTCAGCTTTTACCCTCCTGGAAGGGAGTTGAGAGCCCATATAGTCCGATCTAAGGGCAAGGCTGTGACCTTCACACACGCACACACCCGTCCCCTTGCTCTAGGGGGACAATAACCACCCAGTTCGTCAGTGAAACTTTTCGCAACCTGGGAGAGGCTCGAACTCCCGTCTACCAGATGGCAAACGAGAACGCTACCACTGAGCCAGCGAGCGGTGTGTGTGTGTGTGTGTGTGTGTGTGTGTGTGTGTGTGTGTGTGTGTGTTCCCATTATATCTCGTGAATGGCTTGAGCTATCAACGTGAAACATTCAGGGAATGGAGATATGGCCAAAATCTTGGCCGAGTTGGAAAATGGGCACTCGGGGTCAAGGTTAAGGACATCAAAATGGCTGCCAATGGTCAACTAATTTTTATCGCCAGCATTCAGCACCATTATATCTTATGAATGGCTTGAGCTATCAACATAGAATCTTCAAGGTATCAGGGTATGGCCATAATCTTGGATGAGTTCGAAAATGAGCACTCGTGGTAAAGATCAAGGTCATGAAAATGGCTGCTAAAGGTCAATTAGTTTTTTTGCCTGACTGTTATATCTCATGAACGGCTAGAATTATCAACATGAAACCTTCAGGGTATCAAGATATAGTCACCTAGCTTTTATCGTCCGACCATTATATCTCATGAACGGCTAGAATTATCAACATGAAACCTTCAGGGTATCAAAGTATGGCCTAATCTTGGACTTGGTCAAAAGCATATTTTGGCGGGCGATTAGCATTCGGCTCCTGAATGCGGAAATTTGAATAATTCATATCATCTCACATTTTCTCCATTTAGCCATTGTAGGCTTTCGTCGGGTGTTAATACCATTATGTTTAGGGAACTGCATGACTTTCGCTCATAGCTGCTACTGTCCCCTTGTTTCTGAGCTTAACATTGAGGTTGCGAATGAGAGATGCCAGTTAGCCAAACATGTCAGAAAATATATTGGACACTGCTCCTTCATGAAATTTCGTTGAATGGGGTTAAGAATATCGCACAAAAAGGGTATGCTGCAGCCCATTACTGTCGCGTGTTAAGAGGTATGTAGCAATCCACGGTTAAGGGTTCTTTTTATGAATCTTCTACAAGAGTGGGAGTTGCCAAAGTGAGTGGATTATCATCACGGTTGGAGTAAGATAAGGAGGTGCGTTGTTCCAGTGTTTGTTTAGCATTTATATAGATGGGATTATGAGACAGTGTTTGATAAAGGGATAAGGATGCTAATGAAAGATGAAGGGTCTAGTAACTGTAAACTCAGATGTATGCAGACACGTACAGAGTTTTGTTGGTGACTGTGCCACGAAAGTAAATATAGGAAGGTCATGGTTGCTGCAACAGAAGAAAACTTGCGGGATAATCTTCTGAAGTTGAGAGAAAGCTGGGAACTAGTATGGAAGTATTGATACCTGGATGCAATGATTTATAAGAGAGATATATGGGAAAAAAATGGGAAAATTGCAGTGGCACAGGAAAGGAAAGCGACTGGTGCTATTCTGGGCCTTGATATGAAACACAGGTGTGAGCATGGAAGCTGTTTTGAATATGGAATGGAGAAGTAGTTTAAGGCAAGTAAATAGGTGTGCTTCTGGAGTGGCAAAAAAATAAAGTCAGTAGGCTGAGAGTTAGAGATGCGGTGCTTAAGAAACGTGTCTTAAGTGCGGTAAGCGGATATAATAGCAAATAATGTGATTTGTGAACAATGTGAAGTATGGCAGACCCTGGACAAGAGATTGGAAGAGAGTGTGCTTAGAGTGTATGGTGTTTTTTTTTTATGCGATGAAGAAGGAACCAAAGGCTGAGCCCGCATGAACACCCCTTCCAAGAAAAAACAAAAACAATACAAAGGAGAGCCAAATTCAAGATCCATTCATTTCGAGATGCCTGGACACACTGCGTTT
The DNA here is from genome assembly GCF_032717465.1 of Coenobita brevimanus. Classification (NCBI taxonomy): domain Eukaryota; kingdom Metazoa; phylum Arthropoda; class Malacostraca; order Decapoda; family Coenobitidae; genus Coenobita; species Coenobita brevimanus. Next base: position 15,532,487 of record NC_136975.1, on the reverse strand, counting down.
CAAAGACTGGAGATCATAGGAAGTAGGAAATAAGACAGAGGGAGACAGTTCCAGAGTTGACCTGTTGCATAAATGAAAGACTGGAGTAACGGTTAACTCTTGCATTAGAGAGTTGGACAGAAAAGGGATGAGAGTTTGCTGCTAGACGGGTGCTACGCACCTTTCGTAGAGGTGGAGGGATGCAAGCAGACAGTTCAGAGAAGCAGTAACCAGTGAAGTAGCGATAGAAAAGAGATAAAGAGGCAACAGTGTGGCGAAGAGACAGAGGTTGAAGGGAGCCAGTAAGAGGAGAAGAGTTGATGAGACGAATAGCCTTTGACTCCACCCTATTGAGAAGAACTGTATGTGGGGAGCCTCCCTACACATGAGAGTTGTACTCTAAACAGGGGCGAATAAAACCTGTATTTGAAGACAACAACTGTGCAGGGGAAAAGAAGGCATGGAGTCGGCTTAGCACACCTAATCTCTTGGAAGAAGATTTTACAAGAGATGCAATATGATCTTTCCATGATCAGTCCCGTGTGAATGAAATCCCAAGCATTGTCAAGGATGATGCAGGACTGAGCTGGATATTAATAAACATTAGTGGGTACTCCTGTGGAAGATTTTGCCAGGTTGATAGGTGTAAAAACTGAGACTTTGATGCATTAAAAACAAGAAGATTATTCCTACCCAAGTCAGAGATATAAGCCAAGTCAGACATTAGGTGTGCCATAGCCTCATCCCTCGTTTGTTGAAGTAACTGCTGAGATAGACGTTGCGGGAGCTGAATGGAAAGGTGAAGGGTGAAATCATCAGCATATGAGTGGATTGGATTAGATGTACAGCTTAGAAGATCATTGATGATTAACCCGCCCCATCCCGACGTTTTCTGGGCAGTGGTACGCCCCAGTCCCGACATTTTTGGACCTTTTTTTTATGGCTCAAACATCCGCTTTTGGTGAGAAACATCGAAAATTCATAGAGAAATCGCTCACCTGAGGTTCAAAATACTCGATCTAGGTTCGAGTACCTCCTTACCTGACTGGGTTTTCTAACAGGTTGGCACCAAAGAAAACGAGTTCTATGGGAGGGTAACTATTTTAACCACTCATAAACAGTATTTATTTATTTACTTGGTACAAATTTATATGTAGTACAAGAGTATATTGGTTTTCAAACAGTAATATAGGCATTATAAGCATTGATTCACTCACTAACTCATCACCATTCATGACCTTTTTTCCCACATTACCTGATCATCATTTCTGACTGTTTCTTCCTCTAATGCTATGTAATCTTTGTCCTCCACATCGTCATCGATTGGGGAATCACTCTGGCCCTAAATGTCTTTATTGGCCAGGTCATTGGTAACAGGTGAATTGTCAAGACAATGGCGTGTGGGGGGGGGAGAGGTTATGCGGTGTAATGCATTGTCCCTGCTTGGCATCTTGTTGAGGAATAGAGGAAGGTGTCCCGTGTATAAGTGCCAAAAATCACTAGCGAAATCACTTGCGAAAATTGAAAATTGTGCAAATTAGGGACCTTGCAATGTTGCCGTGTTAATTCACGTCTCCGGGATATGAGTGCACATCATGTGACGACGTGAATTCACATCTCTGGGACGCGGCGGGTTAAAAGAAAGAGAGTTGGTGATAGGACAGAGCCCTGAGGAACACCACTGTTAATAGTTCTAGGAGAAGAACGATGGCCGTCTACAACAGCAGCTATAGAACGACCAGAAAGGAAGCTAGAGATGAAGGCACAGATGGAAGGATAGAAATCTTAGGAGAGCAGTTTGGAAATTAAAGTTTTATGCCAGACTCAATCGAAAGCCTTTGAGATGTCAAGTGCAATGGTAAAGCTTTCGCCAAAGTCTCGAAAGGAGGATGGCCAGGAGTCTGAAAGGTAGGTAAGAAGATCGCCAGTGGAGCGTCCCTGACGGAACCCATACTGACGATTAGAAAGAAGGTTGTGATAGGAAAGATGCTTTAAAATTTTTCTCTTAAGAATCGACTCGAAAATTTTTGAGACACAGGATGTTAACGCAATTGGACGATAGTTAGAGGGTTGGAAATGGTCACCCTTCTTTGGGACTGGCTGAATGAGAGCAAACTTCCAGCAAGAAGGAAAGGTACAAGTTGAAAGTCAAAGGCGAAAGAGTTTACCTAGGCAGGGAGTAAGCACTAAAGCACAGTTCTTGAGAACAACAGGAGGGATTCTATCAGGCCCATATGCCTTGTTAGTATTGAGGCCAGTGATGACAGAAAATACATCAGCTGGAGAAATTTTAATGTCAGTCATGAGGGAGTCAGAGGGGGGAAGTGATGGAGGAACAGCACCGGAATCGTCTAAGGTGGAATTGGAGGAGAAAGTCTGAGCAAACAGATCTGCTTTATCAGTAGAAGACATAGTGACAGAGCCATCAGAATAAAAAAGAGGAGGGAAGGATGATGAGGTAAAGATGTTAGAAAGGTTTTTGGCAAGGTGCCACAAGGAGCGGGAAGAATTCGAGTTGGAGAGTTGAGAGCATGTAGTATGGATGAAATTATTTTTTGCAGTGCGAAGAACAGATTTTGCACAATTCCCGGCAGAAACATAAAAAAGATGTGATTCAGGGGTGGATTGGCTCCTGTGCCTTTTATAGGCCCTCCCCTTGTTGTGGATCACATTAGAACAAGTGTGATTAAACCAAGGCTTTCTTGCATTAGTCAAAGGATATGATAAAGGAATGTATGCTTCCATGCCCGAGAGAATAACCTCCATAATGCAGAAGGCACACTCAGATGGCTCCCGGCCGTGGAAGCAATAATCATTCCAGGGACAATCAAAGAAGTACTGCCTGAGGGCCTCCCAATCCGCAGCTCCAAAGTGCCACAGACAACGTCTCTTTGGAGGGTCCACAGGCCATACCGGAATGATAGGACAGGTTAAGGTAACAAGGTTATGATCAGAGAAGCCCAACGAAGAGAAAAGATTAACAGTGTAAGCAAAAGGATTAGTTGTAAGGATGAGGTCAAGTATGTTGGAGCTCTCTCCAAGGCAGTCAGGGATACGGGTAGGGTGCTGTACAAGCTGCTCTAGGTCGTTTGGGATAGAAAAGATGAAGGATAGAAAAGATGAAGGATTGAAAAGATGAAGGGTGGATCAGTGAAAGGAAAGGAGAGCCAAAGGTGGTGGTGAACATTGAAATCTCCTAGAATGGAGGTTTCAGAGAAAGAAGAAATGGATAGAATGTGTTCCATCGTAGAAGTAAGATAGTCGAAGAATTTTCGATAGTCAGTAGAATTAGGAGATAAGTAAACAGTGCAGATATATTTAGCCAGAGAATGACAGGAGAGCCAAAGCCAGAGAGCAGAGAATTCAGAAGAATCAAGTTCAGGAATACGAGAACAAGATAGGTCGTTGAGTACATATACGCAAAATCCACCTTTGTCTTTGAAATGGGTATAGAGAAAGTAGGAGGATACAGAAAAGTGTTTGCTGTCAGTGGCCTCAGACAGCTGAGTCTCAGTAAGGAGGAGAACGTGAGGTTTAGAGAAGGAGAGGTTGTGTTCAACAGATAGAAAGTTAGAGGAAAGGCCGTGAATGTTGCAGAAATGAAGAAGAAGGGAGTCAGACAGTTGATCCAGGCAGCTCAAAGAGTCGTCACGGGGAGAAGGGTGGATGGAAGAGTATTTTAGCGATTAGCATAAAGACACTGTGACAAAATTACTAGTTCCCGTCTGGTCACTCTGGCAGGGGACTACAGGCTTGCATGGTTCTGTCAGTATGCTGCAATTTCATGTTTGCTCTGTAACTTATGCATGTACAGTTTTTGATATAACTTCACACAGTTGTTCCCCATACCATGATGGTGTTTTGCACGCAACAACCAACCATCTTCTCCCAAGGTCAAGGTCATGCCTGGGGCTCAAACAAGGTCGGGTGCTGTCATATTTACCAGCTATACTTCTATGGCAATACTTGGCAGGGACTTGTTTAGTATGGTTTAGCTATTTGTATCCTTGGGCTTTAGTAGAGGGTAGCGATTTGTGTGTTAGGTTCGTCCATGTTAAGATTTTAGATTAGCTTTTTAAAATAAATTAGTTAATGGTATTGTCCTCAAATAAATAAAATTATTAAAAGTTTCAGAATCAATAAAGAAAAAAAATAGTAGCTTAATGACCTAGTCCTTTAGGAAAATGGTCAATAGCAAAAAATAAATAAAAGCCAAAGCATTCACCCATGGAAACGTATCGTCTGCCATCACTGAAAAAGTAGATCTGAAATCCTCTGGCAATCGGAGGCTTATCGTCACAGCTTCGTCAAAATCGGGGAAAAAAGTATCAGAATTTCACCCGTGGTGTTTCAGTGTCTGTTTCCATTCCTGTCAAAAAACGTTAGATCAATAATCCTCTGGCAGTTGGAGGCATATCATTGTAGATTAGCCAGAATAATTAACCAACAAGCCATATATCCTGGGATATTACTGCACACAAAGTATGGTCACACTTGTGCTCTGATTTTGAGATACTTTGAAAACACACACACACACACACACACACACACACACACACACACACACACACACACACACACACACACACACAGATGCTTACACTATCTCCATGCTGGAAAAAAAAAAAATGTGAAGATAAAGAGTGTGAAAAGGGTATAATATTCTGTGAGTTTGTAAGTGGGAGGTGTGCTAGTACATGAGGAAGGTGGATAGGTAAGGTAAACAAGTGTGAGAAAGGTACTGAAACTGTTGAGACTAGGACGCAGGCAAGGGGTCGAAGTGGTTGGATAAGTTTTGTATGGAAGAATTCATGACAAGAGTTTGCCATCTCCCCTCCCCTCTTTTTTAACCTTAGAATTGTTGGGTTGACTCTGTCTAATAGGTACCTGTGATACGACATATCTGAAAGTTTTGTATAAAGTGGTGTTAGAAATCTGGAGGTTTGAATGTGAATGTGTGAGTGTAAAGCAGATTTCACTGAGCAGTCTGTTGATTAAATCATTCAATATTACACTTTTCATTTTCCTAGTTTCCTGAACTCTACCTTACCCTGAGCTGGAGGTAGGATGATGATATAATTTAAGTGTGACATGAAAATATGATCCGATCTTCCATTATTGTCAGGCTTTCAGTACTCAAGTTCTTGCGGTTTATGTCACAGTACAATTAAATTATATTCTTTACCCATTTACTAATAACTGTTCAATATTCCTGTTGTTCCAGTGACTCCAACTTAATTTCAGAATACAGTGGGTTTATGGTCCTACTTTCATGCAAACGTTTAGTAGTTCAGTTTTTTATTCTGTTTGTCCTAATTTCAGAGTGTCATGAATTTTCCTAATTCAAGAGTTACAAAGACAGTCTTCCTTATAGACGCCTGTCGGTAGATTCCTCGTGTCGGAAAAGGTTGTTCATATGCGTTGACTTGAGGTTTAAGTAAAACACTAGCTGGGCGGTTGACTGATCTTCTACTCATGTTCTGTACTACTAACATGGTAGCTTAACCTCGTGCCCCTGTGCTTCAAAGGAGGTAATGTTGGACTGCCTCTCACCGTTTTTACTACATTATAAATTAGGGATGTGTTCCACAATACACACGTGGACCCGGCGGGGGAGAGGGGGAAAAAATAGAGGTGCTGACTCCCAATATTCAGATTCATCAGATTTCTTCCAGGCTGCCATAAGGGATAAATACGCCATTTTGTATGTACCATCAGAAAAAAAAAAAAACATTATAAGTAAAGGGAATTACCGAACAAGCAGCACACTGCATGCTCTCTAGGAGCTTACTATATATGAGACCGGAGTGATAAACTGTGTCACCAGTGTGCAAGACGTTTTTGTTGTTCATCTGGACGTGAAGCCAGTGGAAACCAGGAAGCCGGCCAGTTTAACCATTAGCTCATAGAGGCCTATCACTGAGCTTATGTTAAAGCAGTGATTCTTAAAATTTTCATTTCATTCCCCACTTGCTGGGATCTTATCATCCCCATGGCTCCCCTTCAGATTTCCCTCAAGCCCCTCACAAACAATGGTGAAAAGAGGAACTCTTCTGGTGTTCTTCATTTACTTGAATGCTTACAATGATCAGTCAGAATGCACATTTTTTTTTTATACCAGTGGGATGGATGACACTTTTTGCTTTCAATCAGTTAACTGGTTCGAGGTTTTGTCACTAAAAACGAACATCTCATATCTAGTTCCACATCCAAGCGGTTCCGGCTTTTACTTTTTATGTATAGAAGGGTGAAGAAACTAGATTCAAATAAATACGATGTGGAAAAAGGCAAGAGGACTCAAAGCGCGATTTCACTAACTTTTTGTTACGACTGATACATGAAGCACCAGAACACAGTCAGTGATTCTTATTCATAAAGGTCCCTGGCAGCAGAATCATTCTTGAGGTCAAGGAATTCATCTTGAACATCATCGGGAATGGCGGCAACATTAACAGCGTCAAGGAAAGATTTCCTGACCAATTCCTATTCTTCATCGTTGAATTCCTGGATATATCTTTTGAGTTTAATTTCCAAGGATTTCATATTTGAATTATTTCACTTCTGAGTGATGGGTGATCCTCTTCAATCTCGTCAAAAACTGTTGAAAGATTCTCAAACATGGCATCATTCCCTGCACTCACTTTCCTTGTCAGTTCTGGAGTTTAGAAAGAAATGCAAGCGTGCAGTCCATGAGGTCAAATACATTTCTTTCCATTTCTTGTAGCTTGAGATTCAGCCTGTTTATCTGCTCAAAAATGTCGGCCTGGTATGGATGACGACTCCCACAACGCCTGGTTGAGGTGAGGATCATCTTTCCCTTTCATTTCCAAAAAAAAGTTTAAGTTCTTTCCGAAGCTCAAGTTCTCTGTTTGCAACATTGCCTTTGGAAAACCATCGCACTTGGGAGTAAAAGAGGAGGGATTCATGCACTGAATTCATGTCTTCACAGAGTCTATGGAATAAGGCGAGAGTTCAAATCTTCTGTTTTCACAAAGCTGACACATTTTACCATAACCACCAGGATCTTGCAAAGGACATCACGGAAGTTTTTTTGCAGTGCAAAACGATGGATCATACAGTGAGCCACTTTCGCATTTAGAGCTACTTCCCTGATATCCTTCTGTAGCCCTTATTTTCATCCCAGCATTACCGCAACCCCATCAGTACAGACTCCACAACAATTTTTACAGGTTATTCCGTAAGCTGTGAAGAAAGATGTCAACTTTTCCATCACATTTAATGCTGTTGTGGTAGTTTCAAGCTGAGTAGATACAGATATTCATCTTTGATGTCATACATGAAAACATACCTAACAAACATGAGTATCTGTGCACAATAACTCACATCTGTTGAGCCATCCAACTGTACTGCAAACAAAGCAGTTGGAAACAATTTAAATTCCTGTATCACTTTGTCGTATCCTCCACTCTCTACTTACCCGTGGTATGTTTCGTACTCAGTCTCGCACGGTGAATGGCTGCCATTAATGAGTATTAGTAGCGCGTGACAGTAGCAATGGAGAGTGTGGAGACAAGCCCAGAGGGGACCTGTAACCTCGTAGGTTAGGGCAACAAGATTTTAAATACCCCTTTCTGCCCCAGACTCCCTCCTGGACTTCCCAAAAATTAACAGTTCCACACTAAGGTTACAAAACACAGAAACAATTTTTACTTTAATTTTTAACAATCTGCTACAAAGTATTTGCACTACTTTAGAACAAATTACACAGTTATAACATTAACTTATTATCCCGAGTCTCATCTCGACACAAGGGAAATTTCAATCACATATTTACGACTTAACAGCAAGTAAGTACTTGACTTGATAGCTATATATGGCTTCAGTCTACTTATTTAAAAGACTAGACGACCATCCATGAGTGACAAAGGGTCACTTAAACGTTATAGTTCTTACTCTAAGTTAACTTTACTACTTAATTAATATTCGCCACGACCTGGAACATACGCATCATATAATATTGCTGGTTTTCTGAGTAGAGACTGCCGGTACTTTACTTGACTCTAACGGCACTTATATACCTTGCGTTACTTTCCCGCAAGACTATTCTTCACTACTTCTACTCACTAGTACCGCGAAGCCCATGGTCGTGGCTGTTCTGGCCGTCTGTCCCAGCTGAACACAAGACAATCCTGTCTGAATGCCAAACCTTCTTTAGCCCCATCTCTCTCATGAGCGTGCTTATAAACACCTCCCATACGGACACTGAGTCACTAATGCACCATACTCCATCCCAGTATACACCCCAGCATACACCCTCGTTCTCACGCACTGGCACACCATTATGAGTGAGAGTTCACAGATAACAACCACTCCCGGAATCCCCCAGGGCACCTCGAGTACATTAGCCTCTGACCCCTGGACCCTCAAGAGCTATTATTAATGTGCATCCTGGGTGTTTTTGCCCCACCTAGTCACCCTCCTTACGTAGTCACCCTCCTTCTCTCATCACTCCTTTATTCACTTCGTTTATTCTTGTATTTCATCTTCCCTTTCCTCCGCAATTCTCTCCAGCCCTCTCTGTCCCCAAGTTCCCTGTGCTCTTTTCCACTCCAGCTGGGCACGTGCCAAAACCTCAGCACCATGCTTACGTCGTAGCGTTTTATATGCTGCTTTCAGGTACTTCTGGCATTGGCGACCCATTTTCTTATCGTCCCTCGCTCCATATTTGTCTGCCCCACATCCGTCTTCTTCCCCACTCCTCCTTTCTCCACCTTCCTCCTCTCCTCCTCTACTCCCACTCGACCCAGGCCTCGGTCTGAAGGGGCCATGTGAGTAAGAGGTGGAGATGACGTCAGGAGCAGAGGTATTTGGGTGGGCGGCAAGTACATGATTGTTGCAAGCCCGACACCCCTCCCCCTTGTTCTCGCCATGTACTCCGCAGGGACATCAAGGGAGTTCGTGGGGTATGCATCCCTAGGTGGCGAGAAGAAAGAGAGGTCGATCCAAGATCGGGAACGCTCGAATGACGGTCCAATGCAGCGACAGCAGCGTCTGTTAATCCAACACTTATACGCTAAATAAGAAGCAAGGGACATAGCAATAACACCTGACAGACCATAAACATAAATAGCTAGGGCAGCTGGCTGGGTTGGTTTAGGTAAGGGTTTGAGAAGGAGTTTAGATTGGAAGTGTAACAACTCATCTAGGTACACAGGTATGAAGGAGTCATTCTGGGGAAAAATCTCAGGAATTGCTCGTATGGCATCTAGTTCAACATGAGAGAGAGACATATTAAAATGCAATGTATGGGGATGTAGAGACAGTTTAGTATCCTTGGTGAGGGTGGCATAAGCTGGAAGTGTGAGTGTTTCACTGTGAGCACTGCAACCGTCACCCAGGACCAAATGTCCTATACCTTTAACAATCTGTATTGTCTTACTTATCTCATTAACAGCACAATTAAGAGTAAATTGCATAGGCTTATTCGTAGAAAAGCACCACTTATCGTTATTCTTAACAAATACAGGAACAAAGTTTTTAATGACTCTTTTCCTACAAAGCTGAGGCGCAAAGTCCTTGTTGAGGAAAGTAGCACTCTCACATGTGCTAGTACTTGACCTCAACACTAGACTCTGTGGCTCACACACCAGCAACTGCTGATGAGTGCGGCACTGAGTGAAATCGTCCATAAGCATATATTTTAAGCGATTATCACTCAGTGCAATGAATGTGGCAAAGGGGACAGTTTGTACATTAACATCTGTGTCAGGGACTTTATAAGGCAAGGAAGTGATCCGGAAGACATCATAAGTATCTGCCGAGTCACCCTGAACCAGAACTAGTAAGTAGAAGCACACTGAAGAGGGAGTCTTGTGAGGCACTACCTTAACGAGATCCCTATATAATGCAAGGTATTCGGGTCGAGCAGGGAAAAGCAGTCCTGGTCTCATTAAAGAAATATTATTTAAAAGTTCCAGCAATAATGTATTTGGCACGATGTCCACACTCAGATGAGCTTGCATCATATTCTGTAGGCCTAACATAATCCTAGCATGATCGGCAATGATATCCGACAGAGCTAACTGAAGATTAAGAAAAGCCTCAAATATGTGAGCTTCGCCTTCTAACTCTAGAGTTTTTATGGAGAAGAGCCGAATTACAGCATGTGAAATATTAGCTGCCCACTGCAATTTAGTAATTGCAGCATGCATATGTGACATGTCTCTTATAGTCGTATTTAGTATTTGGGAGTGAACATTTAACACTCGACGCTCATTCTCGGACATCTGTTCAATTTGACCCAATCTAGTGTGAATTTCGTCCACCTGATTCTGGGTAGCAGTTCCAAATAAAGCATTAGCAATATTGCCAACAAGATCAATTGCGCCTCTAGTTCTACGACCTGACGGTGGTTTATCCGACAACAAATAATTAACAGAATTCTTTAAGTCACCATATCTAATTCTAAACTCATATTGAAATGATATCAAAGTCTACCTTAATGACGACACAAGGGTGGATGAGTTGTCCATGTGATCTATATTCCACTGGACAAAGTCAACCAGATCCTGTGCCTCAGTAAGTGGTCGGTATAACTCATCCTGTATTAACAAGACAGGGACAACATAATGATTTCCTGTTGATATAAGTTTGGAGACTGGAGAATAGATGAGGCCTGTTGGAGCAGGTTTTTCAACGTGGGGGTCAATGTGCCTAGTCTTTCCTGATACTACGACTGCAAGCAGCATAATCTGGAACAAAAATAAAATAGCATGACTAGTAACTTATTCTCTACTTGTCTTCTTGTCAGTATGTTCTATTGGCTTGTCCATAACTAGAGGTGAATCTTCTACTGTTGTGCGTGATCTTAGGCTGTATCTAGGGGCCGACGCAGGGCTGAGGCTGCTAGCCGGGGAGAAACGATCTGGCGCCGGGCTGACTACTTTACTCGGGGACTCTCCTTCTCCACTCGCCTGGTGACTGCTCACTCCGTTTTCTATCTTGCCTCTATCCTCTCTCTAATTTTCGCTTCTACTTTCATTATCACTTTCATTCTCACTCTGTTGAACTGGGTTGGTAGCACCCATAGAACTTTGATTTACTGGCATGTTGGATGATTGTGTCGTACCGAGGCTAGATACCAGAATGACTGTAAAATCATCTGAGCCGTTCTCACCATCATCATCATCTGTTTCATGTACTGGGTATGCCCTATGTACATTCTTATTATCCTTAATGGTGAGGCAAGATTCGGGGATTACTCGCACACGATCAACATGAAGGGTGGAGACAGCTCCATCCTTCACATGTCGTACTTTAATTACAACATCACTAACACTCTCCGTGACTCTGTATCGTCCCGCATAGAGAGGCTGTAACTTCCTAGCAACTCCCCTTTTAGGAATCGTGCATACATACACTCTGTTTCCTACCTTGATCGGTTTCACTACGGCCTTTTTAGCCCTGTAATTCTCATTCTCGGTACTAGACCGGTCGAAGTACAACTGACATCTTTGAAATACTTTAGTGGCCATGGCTGCTAGCATGTGTTTCGCATCTTCTACATTGTAGTGAGGTTGAGTCTCGTTTACTGTCTCATAGGGCACCTGTGGGTCCCTCAGGTACAACAGGAAATAGGGCGAGTCCCTGATCGACCTATTATACCCTGAATTATAAGCCATGCATGCCAAATGTATCATCCGGTGCCAATGGTTTGCATTACTTTCGATCATCGTACGTAAGATTTGAATGACAGTTCCGTTCACTCGTTCTACTAGTCCATTCGCAAAAGGGTGATACGGAGTCGTAGTGACGTGCTTAAGCTTCAATATTTCCGCAATGCCGCGCAAGGTAGCATTCACAAACTCTGTTCCTTGGTCCGTGACCAATTGTTGAGGAGTTCCGTGAATGCAAACAACTCACTCTACAAACACACGAGCTACCTCTTCCGCTGTCTTTGTTTTCAGTGGCTCAGCAATAAGAAAACTGGTTAATGTATCCACTACCGTAAGAACGTATTTATGTCCAGCCTCAGACATATTTAATGGTCCTATAATATCCATATGGACCCGGTACCATAGTGCCGGCACATCTGGGTACCTCATAAGTGGAGCCAGGGCGTCCCCCAACCTCTTAGAGGTAATGCACTGTGTGCAGTGCCAACACAAGTTAATGATATCCTTGACCATAGTTGGCCAATATGCAAATCTTTTGGCATGCGCAATAGTTATCTTGGACCCACCATGTCCTGACAGTGGCAAATGATGGGCTAAGTGTACGGCTGCTGGCACACTTTGTTCAGGTACAACCACCTGTAATACATCATTGTCCTCGTACGCACGAGGCTCGGTCCTATACAACAGACCATCCTGGCGGAGAGAGAACTGTTCAACCGGGGCAGCCAGTTTGGGGGCCTGAGGGACTTCTCCGCGAAGATACCGTTTCAATGATCCCCAAACTGGATGTGCATCTTGCTGCTTCCGCAGTTTGTCAAGATTCCAGCTAACAGTGTCTGTATCGGTCACGCCTCTCATAACAGCTATAAGTTCTGTATCTTCGTCTTGCTCTCTGCGAAGACGTGACAAGGCATCAGCCACTCGGTTCTGGTGTCCTGGCAGGTAGGATACCTCTAAGTCGTATTCGGCAACCTGTATCTGCCATCTAGCTATCCTGCCGGAAGGCTCCTTCTCATTAAAGAGCCACATGAGGGGTCGGTGATCCATCTGCAAAATCACTTTGTATCCCAAGACAAGAGGCCGATTTATCCGCAATCCGTACACAATACTTAAGGCTTCTTGCTCAATAGTGGCATAATTAAGCTCAGCTTTATTTAGTGCTCTACTAAAATATGTTAACGGTCTAAGGTGTCCATCCTCATCTTTTTGTTGTAGTACCCCACCTATCGCAGTTCCACTCGCATCAGTTGTCAGATAGAATGGTTTATCAAAGGAGGGAAACTTGAGTATGACGTCGTCAATAAGCTTACTTTTCAGACTTCTAAAAGCTTGATCAGCCTCATCGTTCCACTCGATTTTTTGTTTACTGTTTTTCACTTCCTTCCTTCCACGAGTCAATTTTGTGAGAGGCAGAGCAATCTTAGTGTAATCACTTATAAATCTACGGTAATCATTAACTAGCCCTAAGAAAGATTGGAGCTCCTTCAGTGTCTTAGGAATGGCAATTTCCCGTATGGCTCGGACTTTATCCGGTTGGGGCCGCAATCCTTCTGCAGAAATTATGTGTCCTAGGTAAGACACTTCATCTTTGAAAAAACTGCACTTTTCTAACTTGAGTGTAAGTTGAGCTTCCTTAAGTCTGGCAAGGACCTCATCTAGGTTGTGTACACGTGAATCAAAATCCTTACCATAGACAATTATGTCATCCAGGTAAGTATGACTGATATGCCCTGTCAGTCCTATCAGGACTTCGTTAACGATCCTTTGGAACGCAGCAGGGGCATCTTTTAAACCAAACGGTAGACTATTATATTCCCAGTGACCGTCTGGTGAGGAAAATGCGGTCAGCAGTCGTGATGCCTCATCCAGAGGGATCTGATGGTATCCTTGCCTCAAATCCAAGCTACTGAATACAGTATTCTCTCCTAACTGGGAAAGAATTTGTGCAATGTTTGGCAATGGGAAGGGGTCTGATGTTATCTGCTTATTCAAATGACGAAAATCGAGACAAATTTTCAGTCCACCATCCTTCTTGGCCACCGGGACCAAGGGTGAACAATATGGTGATCTAGAAGGACGTATTATATTTTGCTCCCTTAGTTCATTTAGCTGTTGCCTAAGAGTTTCATGATACTTAACCGGTACCTTATAAGGACGGTTTACAACCGGTCCTGTAGCACAGATGTGATGGAGGAAATAAGGTGTAATATTTAGTGGTTCATCAGGCAAGGCAAACACTTGAGGATGCTTTCGCACTAGACGTTTGAGAGCATCATTCTCCATAGTCTCTGGTGAACATAATTCATCTACTTTTAGAAAAAGCTTAGTTAATCTCCCTTTTCCCTGTGTCACACCAGTTATTTGCCCTTGCTCATCCTCCTGATTCTCGTCCCACATTATCTCCTCAAACGGTTCTATTGTCCCCACCCTGTACCTGCCAGATATACTGACCCGGTCAGGGGTGGCGTTAGTGTAGGCAACATAAACCCTGGATTTTCCTCCCGCCTCGCTCAGGACTATCTGTACAATCCCTGGCCACATCATAGTGGCGAAAGTACTACCAGGACTAGGTGAGAATAACCCAAAGGAACACCCTGAAATTTCAGTCTCTAACGGGATCATTCCACTTGTGAACGGATCAATTACGACTGTCTCACTCGTCATACAACGTCCAGAGATATACTCCTGGTCATCTGATAAGCCGGTTTCGACTACATACAAGGAGGAAGCACCATGTATGTGAAGATTCTCCTCTCCCGACTGTAATTCTACCTTCTCCCCATCGATCTCTATGCACAACGGATCTGGTGTAATACATATATTCCGAACGAAAATAAAATCGGAACCTAGAATCACTGAAATAGTACATGGTAAGTTCCTCACCACTACCAATTCACTCTCGTAGGTGTGACCAGCCAACCCTATAGGCAGGCTAATCACTCCTACCAACTCAAGCTCATTACCAATTGCAGATACTAACCTTCGTCCTTGATACGGTCTGAGCTCAGGCTTGGTCTCACCCAAATTCTCATAGGTTCCTTGATTAATGAGCAATCGACATGCTCCGGTATCCAAGAGCATGGGACAATCCCTCATTTCACCACACGCTCCCATAATCATCACCAGATCCATCCCGTTCTCCAAGATCATGATTTTTAGTCGATCTTTTTTTGTTTTCCTTAGGACGTGCCGAACATTGGTCAGTACAATGAATTCTATTTTTACAGTGATCACACCATGGTCTTTGACCTGGGTGTTCTACTTTAGCAAAACAGTGTTTCGCCAAGTGCCCTTGTCTGCCACAGCGGAAGGAACGGAATTTCTTTCATTCTTCCGGTGTTAACGTATGGTATTGGCCTCTCGAGAGTGGGTTAGGCGCACGACAGGTGCGTGCTCGATGGGCCGCCTCACCGCACCTATTACAGTTTGTTGGGGCATCCCCCGTAGATTTTCCAGTGCCTGTTTTTTTTTGGAACCTTGGCTTCTTTTGACTCCACACTTACATGTGCAACTACATCCCTTCTCTTTTCTTTTGTTACATTTACATCCGCCAACGACGAGTGACTTCATTGTGCCCACTCAATGGCTTTACTCACAACATTATTAAGGGCATCGACAGGGCCTGTAAATTTTTGTTGGTCAAGTGTTGCTCTATATTGGGCAGGGAATACATCGAGAAAGTTGTCCAAAGCATGGTATAAGGAACAGTCATAGCACCGAGGCTGCAGAGTTCCAATGCATTTAGTCAATCGCAGCCAGTATTCAACCAACTGTTCACCAGGATTACGAAGCGCATGTTTTAACGCATGAAATGCAAGTTGGAGAGTTTGTTCTGGGGACAGCAGTATTGTGAGAATAGATTTAAACCGGTCCCAATCATCATTGGCCCTGACAATAAGGTCCTCAATGAGGTCATGTACCCCATCTAGAGTGTACTCCCGGACCACATCAAAGCGACCGGCAGTAGTCCACCTAGGTCCCGTTGTCTTACTCTCTATGTCCTGCAGCCATTTGCTAAGGTCTGTTTCTAAGGTAAGTCCAGGATATTCAGGTAATGTGGCAGTTCCACTTGCCGCAAAGCTTTTTAACCCTTTAACACGGAAGACAGCATCCTTAGCATTATCGGCAATCGCCTGCTATAGTTGGTCGGACAGGGTAGCGATCCCTGCTGCAGCTGCAGCGTCAGCCATTTCGAACAATACTTCGTTTGAATCTGTATCTGAATCAAAGTAATGAGCAAAGGAAATTTCGTCTGAACCATTGTAAGAACTAGAGTCGCTACTTGAATTCCATACACAAGTGTTAGAACCTAGGTGTGGAACCGCTTAACTTAAAAGTTTAATTAAGCCTTAAATATCCCACCGCTGCCACCATTGTCGTATCCTCCACTCTCTACTTACATGTGGTATGTTTCGTACTCAGTCTTGCCAAGTATGGTGAATGGCTGCCACTAATGATTATTGGTAGCGTGTGACAGTAGCAGCGGAGAGTGTGGAGACAAGCCCAGAGAGGACCTGTAACCTTGTAGGTTAGGACAACAAGATATTAAATACCCCTTTCTGCCCCAGACTCCCTCCTGGACTTCCCAAAAATTAACAGTTCCACACTAAGGTTACAAAACACAGAAACAATTTTTAATTTAATTTTTAACAATCTGCTACAAAGTATTTACACTACTTTAGAACAAATTACAGTTATAATATTAACTTATTATCCCGAGTCTCATCTCGACACAAGGGAAATTTCAATCACTTATTTACGACTTAACAGCAAGTAAGTATTTGACTTGATAGCCATATATGGCTTCAGTCTACTTATTTAAAAGATTAGACGACCATCCATGAGTGACAAAGGTTCACTTAAACATTATAGTTCTTACTCTAAGTTAACTCTTAACTTAATATTCTCCACGGCCTGGAACATACGCGTCATATAACATTGCTGATTTTCTGAGTAGAGACTGCCGGTACTTTACTTGACTCTAACGGCACTTATATACCTTGCGTTACTTTCCTGCAAGATTATTCTTCATTACTTCTACTCACCAATACCGCGAAGCCCATGGTCGTGGCTGTTCTGGCCGTCTGTCCCAGCTGAACACAAGACAATCCTGTCTGAATGCCAAACCTTCTCTAGCCCCATCTCTCTCATGAGCGTGCTTATAAACACCTCCCATACGGACACTGAGTCACTAATACACCATACTCCATCCCAGTATACACCCCAGCATACACCCTCGTTCTCACGCACTGGCACACCATTATGAGTGAGAGTTCACAGATGACAACCACCCGCGGGACCTCCCAGGGCACCTCAAGTACATTAGCCTCTGACCCCTGGACCCTCAAGAGCTATTATTAATGTGCATCCTGGGTGTTTTTGCCCCACCTAGTCACCCTCCTTACGTAGTCACCCTCCTTCTCTCATCACTCCTTTATTCACTTCGTTTATTCTTGTATTTCATCTTCCCTTTCCTCCGCAATTCTCTCCAGCCCTCGCTGTCCCCCAGTTCCCTGTGCTCTTTTCCACTCCTGCTGGGAACGTGCCAAAACCTCAGCACCATGCTTACGTCGTAGCGTTTTATATGCTGCTTTCAGGTACTTCTGGTGTTGGCAACCCATTTTCCTATCGTCCCTCGCTCCATATTCGTCTGCCCCACATCCGTCTTCTTCCCCACTCCTCCATTCTCCGCCTTCCTCCTCTCCTCCTCTACTCCCACTCGGCTCAGGCCTCGGTCTGAAGGGGCGTTGTGAGTAAGAGGTGGAGATGACGTCAGGAGCAGCGGTATTTGGGTGGGCGGCAAGTACATGATCGTTGCAAGCCCGACAACTTGTTCCATGATATTAGCTGACAATTCACTAATTCTCCGTTTCACTGTGTCGTTTGACAAGGAAATCTGGTCTTATACGCACTTGACTCTCCAAGAGCCCGCATGACCATCTTTACAGCACACGGGTTAATTAAAGTTTCACCAATCTTGTGGACATTTTTCTTCTTTGCTGTTTCAAGGGAGACTTCATATGATGACTCTACTACGCTTAAGTTCTGTTGCTGGAAAGCACCAATCCCTGTACAGTCTCTGTTTTCCCAAACTCTGTTCATGGTCCTTGAAGAAACTGAGGTCTTTCTCCGCATACTGCGGGTGGATTGTCGTCAGATGATGCTTCAGCTTACTAGGCTTCATTTAATCATTCCCCAGCACTTAGAAACAAAAGCACACATTGAGGTTTCTCGATACCCTCAGCGAGGATGGATGTAAATCCTTAAGTGATACATTCATCACTGTACTTCCACTTCTTTGCAACACAGGCAGCCATAGCAAATTTATATAAAAAAAAAACAGCCAAACAGATAGAAACAGACGAATGATAAAGTTAAAAATTATGTGGCCACTTGCATCAAAATGAATTAATTCAGTCCATTAATTTAAAATCAATGTCGAAAAAATCACCAGCGTCAAACGACTTTCACCAATCTAACATGATTTTAACTGCACTCAAGAGAATTAAATTTTATGCAGTATCTATCTATCTATATATCTGTCTGTCTGTCTGTCTGTCTGTCTGTCTGTCTCTCTCTCTCTCTCTCTCTCTCTCTCTATATATATATATATACAGAGAGAGAGAGACAGAGAGAGAGAGTATACATATATACTGCATATATATATATATATGTATATATATATATATATATATATATATATATATATATATATATATATATATATATATATATATATATATATATATATATATATATATATATATATATATATATATATATATATATATATATATATATATATATATATATATATATATATATATATATATATATATATATATATATATATATATATATATATATATATATATATATATATATATATATATATATATATATATATATATATATATATATATATATATATATATATATATATATATATATATATATATATATATATATATATATATATATATATATATATATATATATATATATATATATATATATATATATATATATATATATATATATATATATATATATATATATATATATATATATATATATATATATATATATATATATATATATATATATATATCCTGGGGTGTGTCTTGGGTAGAAGGGAGAAAACTCGGATTAAGAATTTGTATGGTCTCACCCTTCAAACTTGTTCAACTTGATGAAAAAAATGTGTGCAACTAAAAATCATTCATTTTATTTAATATCTAGGGGTCGCTCTGGACAAGGAAAGTTATAACAGAAGTACATATGCTACAAAGCTATAGAAAAAACATATAACTTCACATTGAAGCTTTCTTTTTGGTAAGAAATCCCTTGGCAGGGGTAGGAAACTGATGTCGGTGGTCTGCTACAACACAGAGAAGGACCTGGAGCTGCTCTTCCTCCTTGCTGAGTTACTTGTTCAGCTTCTTTATGAGGGCCCCAATTTGCTCAGCCCTATCATTGGCGATGGGGAGCTTGTAGACTATATCACGAGGTTGAGAGTAAGCTGCATTCTCTGTCCAGGAAATGGGATCATACTGAAGAAAGGCATTGGGAAGGCCAAGTCTGGAAATGAAAGTCCTAGTGTTGATGATTATCAGGCCATCTAAAGCATCTCTGGCAAAAGCAGTTTCGGGTATTCGAGGTCTCTTTGGTCATGACTCTGGGGCTTCACTGTTGAGTGTCAGCACCATCCAACATTTTGTGTCAAGAGTCATCCTGTCATTGAAGAGAGCAAGACCAACTGCTTCCTCTGAAAGATACCATAGATGAGATCCCAGCTTCTTCGAAGTGGCTTCAGAGATTTTCTTGTTTGGGTACTTCATGAGTTGCTGCATAAGATCCAGTCATTTAGGGGAACTTGAGCCGAAAAATGAAGGAGAAACCGAGGCCTTCAAGTACATGAAGACGGAAAAGAGAGACAGATCTCGCACTCTATGCTCATCTGCCTACGTCATCTGGAACTGGCTCTGGAAGAGGTATAGCTTGAAAAAAGCACATCCATCGAGCACAGTGTGCTGCCTCTGAAGCTCGAAAATTCATGCCCTTCTTCGGAGTCCCAACAAGAAAGATAATGAACAGGTGCAAAAACTCCTGAAAATCATATCGTACTTGGTTTGACTGGGACACGGCAAAGCAGAGATCTTTCCTCGCCTTGGGAACTGCTGCCTTGGCTACTTCATCAGTATTCACTTGATCTGTTAAATTTCACTGGTCTCTGAACCTCTAGAAGAGCAAAATATCGGGTCTCGCTGAAGTGGTCCCCATAGAGGCTTTGAATGATGCTCCTTTGATCAACTCCATCACATCGTGCTGACAGGCCAAGTAACGTAAGTATCGTCCAATCTTTTCTTGAAGGATAGTGCAGGTTCCTCCACACTGGCCCGTGATCAGTGTGGTAGTGTCAAAGCATATGGAACTGATCCGCTGGATTAGGTCTCAGTCATCAGGGCACTATGACAGCATGGGCTTTGGCTTCTGCTGTCCCAGAAGGAAGCTTTGACACTCCCAACAGTTGTTCTATCCTGAAGCCAGACACCAAAATCGGAAGACGGTCCCCATGTTCCCTTGAAGAAAGTTTTCCATCCCAGTGCACGAACAGTTTTTTTTTCCTTTGAGTTCACTCTTCAGTTCTTGAGCCTTTTGGACATGAAACTGTGCCCGTTGGTGATGTATGGTTGATGGATTGATGTTCAGTTCACTAGGATCATGACCTTAACTGACAGCAGTCTCCATCAGAAGATAAGTTGCCTTGCAAGAGGATATCTTTGTTTGGTCATGAGTGGCAGATAAGTCCTTCAACATAATATTTCTCACTACCCATTGTTTGGAGGAAAAGGGCCATTTGTAGGTGTCTGAAGTGATGTGGATGGTCTAGGACAGGCTCCTTAACCCCTTAACCACGGGGCGTCAATTTCATGACGCTTGGGAGCAAGGGATCATACCACGGGGCGTCACTTTTGTGATTCTGTGTTATTTTGAATTCGCCTGGGCTTTCAAGTGGTGGCTTGTATCATCTATCAGTACTGCCAATGTCCAACACTGGTCAGCACTCCTAATCTCATCTGTACTCCCATTCATAGTTGACAGTTCAGCCATTTCTCCCCGTTCTTGACTCCCTTCCCTATCTCCCCTCCATTACCCTCTCCTCTTGCCTGCCCGGCCGTGCTGCGCTAAGTAAATCTTTCCCGGAACTTTCCACTGATTTCATCCATTGAAATAAGCCCTATCCCCTATTCTTATACCAAATAATATATACAAAAAACAAATAGGGTAAGTGATAGTGCCATACAACTGGAATTGGCTAATTATCACCTGACAACACCTCACATACATTCGTTCGCTAATTTTCGCTGTTTATTTCCCCTTGAAATATGGCATATAATCTATTCTCGTAATAAAAATATATATAAGAAAGGAAGGGAGAAGCCTAAGTGATATTTACATTCACCTGGAACTACCTAATTTATTATGTATTTTCTAGATTTCCTGCCAATCATTTCATAGTGTATATACTAGCAGCTGTCACCACGCTGACATTGGCAGCATTGCACTCCCCCTAGGCCACCACAGTATTCAGTTTACTGTCGTCTATCAAGGTGAAACCACATTGGTTTCGTGCCTGTCCAATTCCGCAGCTTTTTAGCCTCATACAAAGAAAGGGCTCTGTGACCTCTACCCCTACTAAATCTCATGTGGAAAGGGGTAAAGGGCTAAGTGACTGCTGTGGAACGTGAACTGGCTAATTTATCAATGAAAATGATGGACAGTGACTATGATCTTTCTGGTGACTAAAACAGTGCAAGTGGAAATGTAAATAATGTGTAAATAATGTGTAAACAGCAACCGAAAGCAATGAATGTAAATATACGTGAACAGTGGAAAATAGTTTTATAAGTTACTGCAAGTGACAATGCATAACACAGTGTAAATAAAATAGAAATGTAAATAATGTAAATAAAATAGAGAATGTAAATAGAAATGTAAATGAGTAGTAATATAAGAATACGAGTATATACTAGGAGTAATGGAAGTGAAAGTTTCACTCTAGCATGTATGAATACTATGAGTTATGAAAGTGGAAGCGAAAGTGACAGATTCGCTCTCAACACTTGTATACAGGACTAGAAAGTGAATGCTACGTATTTTACTGAAAGAGAAATTGAATGCCTACAGTGACAATAAACTACTATTACTGAAGGAAACATGGATAAAGACTGCAGATATATATAAGTGTTATATAGTAAGAGAAATATAAAGTGTGAGTGTTTTTATGAATAATAAATGACAGAACACCAGCGGCGAACGAGCGCAAGTGGGAAAGTTATACGTGCTCGTAATTTTCATTGCTTTCACGGTGTTTTTTTTTTTTAGTATGGATTCCTAACTATTTGAAAATCATAGAATAGTGTTTCTAGTGATAATATCAGGCTGTGGTAATCAATTACGGGTTGTTGGGAAGTGTAAAGTGAAGACTTCGTTACCCAAATTCAGAGGTCTCCACAAGTCCTACAGTACTCGATGAAGGCTCAACAAACATCCCAGGAGAAAGCTGAAGGTATGTACCATAGGCATAGGTAATTTTACTATTCTAGGACTAATAACTGATTTTTGGCAAATATTTTTAAAGAGTCTGTCGGAGCACGAATATGCCCGTGGGACATGTAAGTCAAGCCAAAACAACCCCGCGGTTTAGGGGTTAAATCTTGGTCTTATCCTCAGAACTGGATGAAGAGGATTCCAGCATGATATTCTCAGAAACTGCCTTCATCTCTTGCTTGGAATGCATTCTCAATTTCTCTCTAGTTTCCTCCCGTTGTTGTCAAGCCTTGACTTTTTTCTGGTGAATCATGTCGAGTCCCCATGTTCTCCCAGGACATCCTTTACAGCTCTGAAGAATGAGAAATTCCCAATCCTCTTGATGAAATACACGCCACATGCCATCAGCATGAGCAGTGTCATATATATCTTCGAGGGAATCTAAAAACAACTGCCCCTTTTCCTTGTGAGATTCCGTTGTATGGGAAGAGTGCTTCTTCAGCCCAGTCCAAGCTGTGAAGATCTTTTCCAACTTCTTGACACAGTGGTATTCCTGTCAAGATGGTAAATTTGCTTAATCCCACAATGTTTTCACTGCATGAACTGCATTAGGAAATGCATCTCATTTCTCTTTACTTTGCTCTCAATGCAATTGCGTACAGTACCCGATGGCCTGCCGATTCAATGGAACTTTGTTTCTAGTTATCTCTGTAACCGCTGAACCAGGTAAGCAGATAGTCTTGCGAGTTTCCATCTGCGAATGACCTATATATATATATATATATATATATATATATATATATATATATATTATATATACACACACACATACATGAGGTGCTACCCAAAAGTTCCACTAATTTGAATATTGTAGAAAAATAAGTTAGCTTCCCTCCTAGTTCTCACTGTCGCCTTCAAAGTAGTTTCCTTGGGCATGTATACAATGGTCTCAGCATTTTTTCCACGAGTCCATGCATCCCTGGAAAACTTCAGGCGTGATGGTCTTGAGCACTTCCTGCAATACTGTCTGGATCTCCTCAATCGAGTCAAATCGACGCCCTTTCAGTTGTATTTTCAGCCTGGGAAACAAAAATGTCGCAGGGGGCAAGGTCAGGCGAATAAGGTGGGTGTGGAATGACTACTGTGTTAATGGAAGCCAGGAACTGCCAGACAGCAATTGATGTGTAGGCGGGGACATTGTCATGATACTGGACCCAGTCCTCATTCTTCCACTGTTCTGAACGTTTGCAGCAGATGTTCTCCCTCAGACGCTGCAAAACTTCACAGTAAAACTTTCTGCTGGCAGATTTACTGGGTGAGATAAATTTCTTGCGAACCATTCCTTGGATATCAAAGAAAACAATCAACATCGACTTGACATTGCTGCGCCATTGGTCCACAATTTTAAAACTGCCAAAACACCTACACACCACGTTACAGTAGTAAACGTAGTTCAACAACACGTCCGCTCACAGACACGGCCGAGGCCACACTGATGCATAAGGGGTGCTCCTGACACCTCTTAATAGCAAAAGGCAAAACTGCAAACGGTTTGCTCCCTCAGTTCCATTTACTGGAACTTTTGGGTAGCACCTCGTGTATATACATAATGTTTATATATATATATATATATATATATATATATATATCATCATGAGCCGTTTGAGAATCCCCTGCAGGACCGGCCTATCCTGACCGAAATAGGGACCATACAGCCAATGTATCTCTATCAAGTGGCTTAGGCTGTCTAGTAGAGATTGTATGTAGGATGAGAAGTGCTTATAAGTGTAATTGTAGTGTTGGAGTGGCTTTGGATGTGTGTGTAGTCTGTGAACCAAGTGTAATTGGCCCGCGTAAGCCAACTGGGTGCACACATACTTTACAGTATGCGACACTGGTTCAACCACAGCACCCCTGGTGTCCGCCAAGGCAGTACTTGGCCGGGAGAATGCTCCCAAAGTTTATTATCCTGGCGGGGCGTGAACCCTCGCTCTCCAGTGTGCGAAAATCCACACTTTACCACTGTACCACAGAGGCTCCATATTATATATATATATATATATATATATATATATATATATATATATATGTGTGTGTGTGTGTGTGTGTGTGTGTGTGTGTGTGTGTGTGTACTTCCAGCCAAGTATTTAGTTCACAGATGCTTGCTGAGATGTAGGAATGGAAAAAATTACTACAAAAACAAGGCATAAAGAAACGCACACAAAAGAAAGTATTTGGAAATAGAGGAGAGTCAAAGTTCTTTGTCCATTGGTACATTCCATTAGCTACAAAAGTGTTATGAGTATTGTACATTGTGGAATGCCGTAATGGGTATCAAACCACGTACTGCTCTCATCCAAACTATTCTCATGTTTGTTATTTTTTTTTTATCTCTTGTTTCTGTAGCTTTTTCATCCCTACACATTTACAGTCACTTTACATTTTTTGTTGGCTTCTAATGCATTAAGTTTCTTTTGAACTTGCTGCCAAATATACTTTAGCTATAACATAATTTAACTGTATGATAAACGCTACCAAGATTACTGATATAGCCTACACTGAATGCTTTCGTGGAATGGAGTAACGATGGAGTTTTAGGTACATATTCTATTAAGAATGCTTGATAATGTTTTTAAGCTGTAACTCGCCTAATGTAACTCGAATGCTGCTCTATGTATTAAAAAATAAAATCCTCATTTGTAAAGAGGAGTTTTTGTAGTTACCGCACTCTTCGACGCCTTTTTATCTAGGACTTGTGACTGACGAACAAAGAAAGAAGAACGAAACTGACATTTTTGCAACCCGATTTCCAACCTCCTACAGAGGATAACGGGGCTTACTAGTTGCTTTGCTCTTAAATAGTGAAGGTCTTTTACTCTGTATCCTTAAAATTGGGTTTCATGAGTGTTTTAGTGCTTGTGCTCCAATACCATATGTCCGGGACGTCAGTTTAACGGTTTAATCTCTGCCATTCCTACCGTGAGTACTTATATATCAGAGTTCAGAGTGGCATGTGTGCCTTTATCTGCCTAACAATCCATATTTTGTTAACTCTCTAAGGCATTATAATTAGCTCCAAGATGAATATAAATTATTGGGCATTAGCTAGAATGCAATAATTGATGATTTCGAACTGTGACAGGGATTATTGGAGTGTTACTGCAGATGATCATTTAAAAACAATTCCTATAATCATAGAAGTGGTTCCACTTGTCATCAGACTCCACACCTTCATACAGGGAAGCAACATCCTTCTTATACAAAAAGCATTACCATAGAAGAAATTCCCTGGAACGATCCTTGGGGGCATGGCTGAAAATATGATATTAATAGATTTTTTTTTTTTAAGCACCAGATCATATTACTGGCTTTTAACCAACAGATCTTATAACCAATCTCGTACCTTGTCGTTCGTTCCTGTTTTGATGATAATAAGACTTAAAGTGATTTTGTCATTTGGCCACGCATAGATAGTATTGTCCTCTCAACAGTGTCCACAGCCTCTGTTACGTTATTTAGTTCAGCACATAGGATGTACAGTAAAAATGCGTTTGTTTAGTGGTTGCCCTGCAACAAAACTTCACCAGCTGACAACAGATGACGGAGTTGTCCACCTTATCTGCCTTGTGAGTCTCTTCCTTGGCATATGCCAGAAAATGGAAATTGTAGATAACAATCTGATACGTCTGACCCTTGTTGAACTTCACCATTCCATGCTGGCTGGAAATAACCATGATTATCGGGGGGGGGGGGGAGGATTTGTTGCGGTTGGAGTGGGAGAGTCACTTTGATTGATGTCTTGGACAGTACCATTCCTTGGCTGAACAGTGTTACTCCTTTCCTTGCTGTGATAGTTGCAGAGCCACGAAACTGTAGGTAAAAGGTTTGTATTTTGTCATAGGCAACGGTCAACTTTTCATCCAGTTTTGATGGGTTTGCACGTGCTGCAAGTATGAGTGGGTTCAGTGACAAAAATGAAATCCACAGAACTGACTGGAACAAGGTGCACACATCTTCCGGTTCGAAACCACTGGAAACGTGAATGGTGAAAAACTAAAAAAAATTTACATTAATACCTGAAAGAGGTAAACTATTTAATGACTTTTTTTTTTCGTTGAAACAATGCCTGCAAGTAGAAATCTCACAAAATCTGTTTACCCTGTGGACTGCAGCATTGGGGGGGGGGGGGGGTTGCAAAACTGGCTGTGTTGAGACAGTATCATCAATTTAGTGACCACAAGTAAAATTATTTCAAATGTACATCAAGCTCTTGGAAATGGTATTATAAATTTAATCTTGAAAATGTTTTCCCCAGCTTGCTATATTCATGGAGTTATAGTGGTTCTAAATATCCTAGCGGCAAGAAATCGGCAATTCAGCGAGCAGGGCTCACTCCTGTCAAAGCTTCAGATGTTGCTGGTTGTCCAACAAATCATAATTTCAGTGTGATTACTACTTCCTTACTGGAAGTAGTGAATCACACTGAAATTATTATTTCATCTTTCCCTCTTTCAGCTTAGCGACTGTCTGCCTAGCGTTCGATGTTACCATCAGAAACCATTTTTATAAGACATTTTTTAGCCTTCCTCAGATGATAACACTAAGGAAAATGGATCAGAACGTGCATGAATTTAATCCATACTAACTGCTGTTACTTTGTTTCTAGGGGTAAATTTAGGAGATGAAGATAAGAGATGATACATACCCTAATACCTCATAAAAACTGCATGATGCTGATCTTAAAAGAATCTTTGCCTTATATTTGTTGAGTAATGGGATTTGCTAGATAGGAAGTAATGGAGGATTCTCAGTATTATTTGTATTTCGTGTTGCATGTCAGAGTTGCCACGTAACCTGCTATTTTGAGGGGGGGGGTTATTTGGAAGTTATACATTAATCTTTGTGGTCTTTTTCTATATATTGTTTTATTTATGTGATTCTTTGTTAAATTATGTAATATTATCTCAGTTTGTAGGCTGAATAATTGAAAGTGTTATGCAGTGTAAGAAAACACTAGACATTTTGGATGTCTCCAAGTTGGTAACTGTTGCATTTTCCGAGAATGAAGTAGATCATTCTAGTAAATTGGGAGCTTATATAAGGATGGGGAAGGGACTAGAGGAGTCTCAGTTCAGTCTGAGCTTAGTTCAATGTCAGTTCAGCATCAGGGCAGTTAGTGTAGATTGTATAGCTCCGGCACTTGTGAATGCAATGAAGTGGACACACATTAAGTGTAATTTTATGGAAAATAAAGACAGCGAACTTAAAAAGCCAGTGTTTAATTAGAAGACCTGAGCTGATCTCGTTGTTGCACATGAAAGGCTGACCATAAGAAGAACAACTCACTGGGCAACGTCCTTCCAGTACTGAAGTACTGCTGTTGGAGCCTGTGGCAGTGTGGCACTGGGGACCTAAGAAGTGGTGTCAGGAATGTGGTTCATTAGAAAAGTGCTGCAGTGAGTCATATCTTTGACATGTAGCAAGGGGTGTGATGATGAGGAGCCAAGGTGGACAGGAGGAGAAAGTGTCCCTGGCTGTAATCATGAAGCAATTACAAGCACAGAAAGAAGGACAGAAAGAACTCAGAACAATTAAGGGCACATAGTTGAGGACAGAAAGAACTCAAAGAAAATTGCAGGTACAGATTGGAGGACAGACAGAACTTAAAAAACAATTACAAGCACAAAGTGAACAACTACAAACACAAAGTGAAGAACAGAAAGAGCAATATGAACGATTTCAATAGGCATTATAGGAGCAACAGAGGGAGTTACAACTGAGGATGCATGAACAGGTAGATGCTTTCATGGGGAAAATGAAGGGAGAACAACAAGAGTTGAAAGAGGAAATATATGCTGAGGTACGGCAGCAGAAGCATGAAGTAAGCAATAATGTGATGGAATGCAGACAACATTTAGGCAGTCACCTGAAGATTAGTGAGGGAATAGTGATGGAGTGCAGACAGCATACAGACAACCAGGTGAAGATTAATGAGGGAATAGTGATAGAGTGCAGGCAGCATGTAGATAACCAGTTGAAGCATGTAGTTGACCATGTAAAGATAATTAGTGAGAAAATTGAAGCTGTAGAGAAATAATGCATTGCTGAGCCTATGGCTAGTGTACAGGGAGCATATGAAGACAATGGATAATGTATGGTAAATCTTCGCGGATCCCAAGCATCTATAGGTAGCATTATAGGGTTGAGTAATCAGACTATAGGGGTTTTAAGTCCTGAGCTTAATTATGATGCCCCAGTTTTTAGGCCCAAGACCAGTGAAGTGTATATTTATAAAAGGGGTTCAATTACAAAGAAACCTCAGGAATTTGATGGTAAAGCATGCTGGGAAGCTTGCCATGCACAGTTTGAGTTAGCTGCTGATCAGAATGTTTGGGATAATAGGATGATAGGCAGAGGGCAGCCCATCTGGCTACTAACCTCACGGGTGCTGCAGTGAAACTTCTGGGCCAGATGTCAGTAGAAGAGATGAACTTTATCAGTCCTTAGAAATATGGAGCACAGATATGGGACCATGTACCAGACTGAGGTTTAAAGATGAAGATTCTGGAGCCATGTATGGGCTTAAGCCAAATCCCTACAGCAGCTTGCTCATGACCTGGAGTGTTTGGCACACAAGGCATACCCTGGAGCAGCACCTAACCTGTTGGCTATTCTTCCGAGTGACCAGTTCATCGATGCTCTTGATCTTGCAGAGTTGAAAGTGCAAGTCAAACAGGCACAGCCAAGAGGCATGAAAGAACCACTAGCCAGGGCTCAAGAAATTGAGTCCTATGTCAGGTCCAGTACATCCACTTTTCAGGCAGGTCATAGTCTGGGATTAGAGGCAAGAAAAGGACAGGTATGTGTAGCATAAAGATTTGAAGGAAGTTGCTGATACTGTCAAAAGCTAGGACATTGGAAAGAGGACTGCTAAAAGTGGACGAGGGAACAGGAGAAGCTTAGAGGAGGTTGCTGGCAGTGCTTCAACTTTTAGGGAATTATCCCCAGATTTCGAACTTTTAAGGATTTTAGGAAATAATCTGGGGATTTCAAAAAATTTAGGGAATTCTAGGGATGTTTTTTTAACACCAGGGATTATTTTGGAAATATGTCCATGTGCACTTAAACCACACAGACGTCAGTATAAAATACTACACTCAAACATTAACTTATCAAATATCTCGCCTAACCAGTCAACGGTTCAGCACCTACATAAGGTACTCACTGGCTGACAGAACCCCACTCCCTGATTTGAAATCTCAGCCAATAAATATGCAGGAGTCACGATGGATCTGTTGTCAGTGGTGTTTTGGCCATCGGCTCACTTGCACTGAGTGCCCTCAGCTGAGCAGCTAGGCCTCATCGTCAGTGTTGTATAACTTGTGTGTGGGTCACTTGGTAAGTTAGCTTAACATCTTTTCATTTTTTCATGATATTCTAAGATCTAAGTAACAATGTTGTGCTGATGTCTCAGTTATGTTGCAGTCATGACTAATGAAGATGTAAATAGTGACAAGAATGTGAATAATGACATGTCTGTGTACAATATACACTTCAAGGCTACAGTAGCTACAGCTCCAACTTCAGGCAGGTCAGTGATTTTTTTTTTTTTTTAATAAAATAAATAATTATGTTCTAGTGACTCAGTTTTTGAAGTATACAGATTTCTGATGCAGTTATGCTTTTTTCACATACCTTTTCTAGCATTATCCAATGAAAAACCTGGTGAAAATTATTTGGGGACTTTTGACCAAATCTAGGGAAATCTAAGTAGCTGTCTGGGAAGATATGGCAATGGTAATGTGGAAGCCCTGGTTGCTGGTTCTGGAGAAGCCAGGACACAAGAAAGTGGATTGTTACAAATGGAAGAAGGACCAAGAGCTGAGTGGATTGTTACAAATGGAAGAAGAAGCAAGAGCAGAACAATGCTGGGAAATCTACAAATGCAACAAACGGATGTTGGACATGTGGTGAGGTGGGACTCTTCAGCTATGATTGTCCAAATTAGAAGGATGAGGGAAAATTAGTAGAGGCTGGTGACAAGAGGCAACAACAAGCTGGCTTTTTCCAAGTAATCCCACCACCGAGATGATGCAAGAGAACTGTGATTGATAGTGTGCGAGAAAACGGAAGAACAGATGGCAATCAGTGTAGTAGGAATGGGAATCTTAGCAGGAAATGCCTGCCATACTGTAGTGACAAGGCCAGTGTCAGATGAAGAAGACCCAAAGAGGATACAGATGGAGGATGCAGATTTACAACCAGTGCTAGAGTGGTTGCCACAGAGTAGAGTGCGTCCAGCTTGGGAAGGGGTTTCCAGATTCAGTTCTGTGACTAAGAGCTACTGGAGTCAGTGGGACCTTCTTCGTTTGAACAACAGACTACTGGAACAACAGTGGGAGACACCCGATGGCCTCAGCAAGTACTGACAACTGGTGCTTCCATGAAAATGAAGTCTGGGATCTTGGATGAGTCTCATAACCAGATCACCAGTGGGCACCTGGGAGTGAATAAAGCGCTAAGTCAGCTACGACAGAGGCTCTACTGGACTGGCATGTGTCAGGAGGTTAAAGAATTGTGTCGAACCTGTGATGTATGCTGTAACAAGAACGGACCCAAGAAATGTTGTTGCACCCTCTCCAGCTGTACCAAGTGGGTGCACCAATGAAGTCGCGATGGACATTGGTGAACCTTCTCCACTCATTGTAAAAGGAAACTGGTATAAATGTGTCACCATGGAGTACTTCACATAGTGGCCAGAAACCTATGCCATCCCTGAACAAGAGGCTGTGACTGTCGCTCAGGTGTTGGTTGAGCATTTTTTCTGTTGTTTTGGGATGCCACATAAGCTATACTCAGACCAAGGTAGAAACTTCCAGTCTGCTGTGTTCTGTAAGAGCTGCAAGTTGCTAGGGATCAAGAAGACCAGGACGACACTCTAAGGCCACAGTCAAATGGGATGGTGGAGAAATTCATCTGGACCCTGGGACAAGAAGACAAGAACTAGCCAAGTACTGCATAGAGGGACCAATGGAATGGGACCAGAAATTACCAGATGGCAAATCGCTCTGTATCCCATGTGTCTACCAGCTGAACCCCTGCAAAACTGATGCTAGGCAACAAGTTTCGTTTACTCATTGATTTGTTAATGGGAAGACCACCTGGCGAGGAGCTCCTACAGACACCTCCAGCTATGTGAAGCATCTGCAGGAAAGGCTGCCTGAGGTACATTATCATGCGTGAGAAGCTCTAAAATTTTCAGGCAAAGTGATGAAGTGCAAGTGTGATGCCAAGGCAAGTGAGGTGATCTTCAAGTATGGTGACAAAGTTTGGTTATACAAGTGTCAGCAGAAGAAGAGACAGCCACTGAAGCTGCATAGCCCGTGAGATGGGCCTTATACTGTATTTGACTGCCTATCAGAAATAATGTACAAGATTCAGGGAGGCAGAAAATCTAACCCAAAGGTGGTACAGATGAATTGCCTGTGGCAGTATCATGGGCTAGGACAGTACAGCTCAGATGTCTACGAGGAATTGTGCTCACCCGCAGCCAAGGGTGTTGAAGAGGACCAAGAAGCTGAAGTAAAAGAGGATGGTGACAGTTTCTCAAGAGGAGAAGAGCATGAGGAAGAGGACCAAGACATCCCAGGAGGAGATGACGCTTTGGAGAAGCGGGGACGTCATCAGAAGCAACATTGAAGACCTGATGAGTTGGAGCACTGTTTTGTGTCTAATTAAATGTTTATATAGTTTACGTTAACCCCTAAACCGTGGGATTGTTTTGGCTTGACTTGCGTGTCCCGCGGGCATATTCGCGCTCCGACAGACTCTATAAAAATATTTGCCAAAAATCAGTTATTAGTCCTAGAATAGTGAAATTATATATGCATATGGCATATACCTTCAGCTTTCTCAGGGGATGTTTGTTGAGCCTTCGTCGAGTACCGTAGGAGTTGTGGAGACCTCTAAAGTTGGGTAACGAAGTCTCCACTTTATACTTCTCGACAATCCGTAATATGATTACCACAGCCTGATATTATCACTAGAAACACTATTCTATGATTTTCAAATAGTTTGGAATCCATACTTCAAAAAAAAAAAAAAAACTGTGAAAGCAATGAAAATTAAGAGCATGTATGACCTTCCCACTTGCACTCGTTCGCAGGTGGTGTTCTGTCATTTGTTATTCATAAAAACACTCACACTTTATATTTCTATTACGATATAACACTTATATATATCTGCAGTCTTAATCCATAAGTTTCCTTCAGCAATAGTAGTTTATTGTCACTGTAGGCATTCAATTTCTCTTTCAGTAAAATACGTAGCATTCACTTTCTAGTCCTTTATACTAGCGTTGAGAGCAAATCTGTCGCTTTCACTTCCACTTTCATAACTCATAGTATTCATACATGCTAGAGTGAAACTTTCACTTTCATTACTCCTAGTATATATACTCATATTCTTGTATTACTACTCATTTACATTTCTATATACATTCTCTATTTTATTTACATTATTTAATTTCTATTTTATTTACACTGTGTTATGCACTATCACTTGCAGTAACTTATAAATCTATTTTCCACTGTTCACTTATATTTACATTCATTGCTTTCACTTGCTGTTTACACATTATTTACATTTCCACTTGCACTGTTTTAGTCACTAGAAAGATCATAGTCACTGTCCATCATTTTCATTGATAAATTAGCCAGTTCACGTTCCTCAGCAGTCACTTAGCCCTTTACCCCTTTCCACACGAGGTTTAGTAGGGGTAGAGGTCACAGGGCCCTTTGCTTGGGGCTAAAAAGTGACGGAATTGGACAGGCACGAATCCGACGTGGTTTCACCTTGAAAGACGACAGTAAACTGAATGCTGTGGTGGCCTAGGGGGAGTGCAATGCTGCCAATGTCAGCGTGGTGACAGCTGCTAATATATACGCTATGAAATGATTGGCAGGAAATCTAGACAATACATAATAAATTAGGTAGTTCCAGGTGAATGTAAATATCACTTACGCTTCTCCCTTCCTTTCTTATATATATTTTTATTATGAGAATAGATTATACTCCATATTTCAATGGGAAATAAACAGCAAAAATTAGTGAACGAGTGCACATGAGGTGTTGTCAGGTGATAATTAGCCAATTCCAGGTGTATTGCACTATCACTTACCTCATTTCTTTTTTGTATATATTATTTGGTATAAGAATAGGGCATAGGGCTTATTTAAATGGATGAAATCAGTGGAAAATTCCAGGAAAGATTTACTTAGCGCAGCACGGCCGGGCAAGTGAGAGGAGAGGGTAATGGAGGGGAGGTAGGGAGGGGAGTCAAGAACGGGGAGAAATTACTAAATTGTCAACAATGGATGTGAGTACAGATGAGATTAGGAGTGCTGACTAGTGTTGGACATTGGCAGTACTGATAGATGATATAAGCCACCACTTGAAAGCCCGGGCGAATTCAAAATAACACAGAATCACAAAAGTGATGCCCTGCTGTATGATCCCTTGCTCCCAAGCGTCACAAAATTGATGCCCAGCGGTTAAGGGGTTAAAGGTTATGTTTGTATACATTGTGTAGTTTTGTGGGGTTGGCCTAGGAATAGGGAGGGGGTAGTGCTGAGAAGCAGGATTTCCTAGATAGGAAGTACTGGAGGGTTCTCATTAATTCTTGTAGTTTTATCTGATATGTGTCAGATTTGCCAGTTAGCCTCCTATTGTGAGTGGAGTTACTTTGTAAATTTATACATTAATTTTTTGCTCTTTTCTCTGTGATGTTTTATTTATGTGATTCTTTGTTAAATTATGTAATTTTGTCTCAGTTTGTGTGCTAAATATTTGAGGGGTAACACGGTGTAAGAAAACTCTAGATATAACAGATGTCTCCGAGTTGGTAACTGTTGCTTTTCCGAGAATTTAGTAGCTCTTTCTAGTACATTGGGAGCTTATATAAGGATCGGGAAGGGACAAAGGAGTCTCAGTTCAGTTTGAGTTTAGTTCAGTGTCAGTTCATTGTCAGTGCAATTAGTGAAGATTGTATAGCTCCAGTACGTGTGAAACCAGTGAAGTGAAGCTGGAAAACATTAAGTGTAATTATTCTGGAAAATAAAGACAGCGAACTTAAGAAGCCAAGATTTATTTAAAACCAGTGTTTATTTAGCTGATCTTGTTGTGGCACACGAAAGGCTGACCATAAGGAGAACAACTCACTGGGCAACGTCCTTCCTATATTGAACTACTGCTGTTGAAGCCTGTGGCAGTGTGGGACTGGGAAAGTATCTACCTATCTATCTATTGCCAGATGCCTTAATGCCATACGAGGTGGCCACAAACAAATCGTCTCCACGTCGCCCTGTCCCCCGCCATTTCACTGCCCTGCTCCCAACTCGCACCCCCCTCACTCATATACCTCTCCACTCCATCCCTCCATCTCATCCTCGGCCTCCCCCTCCCTCTCCACCCCTCCATCTCACTCACACACATTCTCCTCGTCAGTATCTCACCCTCCATTTTCTCCACATGGCCAAACTACCTCAGTGTGTTCCTCCTAACGCTTCCTATCAATTCCACATCACAACACTCCTTTATATCCTCATTGTCAGCCTGTCTCTCCGTGTGACTACACAGGCTCCTCTTAAGTAACTCATTTCCGGTGTTCTCACTCTTGACTTGTGT
The DNA here is from genome assembly GCF_032717465.1 of Coenobita brevimanus. Lineage (NCBI taxonomy): Eukaryota > Metazoa > Arthropoda > Malacostraca > Decapoda > Coenobitidae > Coenobita > Coenobita brevimanus. The sequence continues at coordinate 15,497,634 of NC_136975.1, read as the reverse complement.
CCTTCCAATAACGTCCAAGCTTAACTTCCATACATTAGAGTTGGTATCACAATACTGTCATGTAGCAACTTTTTCACTTCCATGCTTACATCCCTGTTTCGTATCACTGCTTTCAAGGAACCAGCAACCTTTCTTCCTTGTTGAACACTTTCAAGCACTTCACCCTCCAAACTTCCATCCTTACTCATCACACTCCCCAAGTACTTAAACGTACTCACATTTTCCAATTCCTCATCACCCTACCTCACTGTACATTCACTGACTTCACTTCTCTCAAAGACCATCACTTTACTCTTCCCTACATTCACCTTTAGATTCCGTTTCTTACACACTCTCCCAAACTCATCCACCAAGCCTTGCAGCTCCCCTTCGTCTTCACTTAACAACACAGTATCATCTGCAAACAACAGTACAGGGAGTTTCCAAACACTACCCTCTCTCACTAGGGCCACTCCAACATCTACTGCCCTACCTTGTACCTTTTTTATTACCCCATCCATGTACAGCTTGAACAACCATGGAGACATGACATATCCCTGTTTCAACCCAACCTTCAAAGAGAAAAATTCACTCAGTTCACCTTCCACACGCACTGCAGCCTTAGCACCATCATACATACTCTTCACAGCATTCAACAAATTCCCATCTACTCCATATATTCTTAACACTTTCCACAATCCTTGCCTGTCCACCCTGTCATATGCTTTCTCCAAATCCATGAAGGCCACATGCAACTTCTTTCCCTTCTCTAGAAACTTTCCACTAAAGTTCTAAGAATGAATATCTGATCCACACAACCTCTTCCCTTCCTAAGGCCTCCCTGTTCGTCTCCAACTAATTCCTTTGTTATTTCCTTATGTCAATATCATTAAGTATCCTACCATACACTTTTCCTATTACACTGAGAAGACAAATGCCCCTATGATTAACACACACTTCTTTATTCCCTTTTCCTTTGTACAAGGGAATAATTATACCTGACTTCCAATCCTCCGGGACTCTACCTTTCTCCCTGGCCAATCTGCACATCTTCCACATCCATTCTACTACTATCTCTTCCAATTTGACTTTCGTCATTGCTTCCACAACTTCTATCCTCCTGATTTCTTCCTGTCTTCTCACCTCCCTCCTTCTCCCAGCCATTCCCCAGCCACTTATACTCGCATTACTTCCATTCTCTATGTTCAACAATTCCTTAAATTGTTCTCTCCATCTGCTCACTTTTTCTCTCTTTTGCACTAGTAATCTACCATTTTTATCTTTCACTCCTCTACTATCTGGGAAAGTAACACATTGGTAAAAAGCCCATAAGTATGCGGAAGGTCACATGCACACTTAGTTGATTCATTTTGGGTAAATTTCACACCGCATTTTAAACACAGAACATAAAAATGCAGAGAGTCTTAATTACACTTAAACTGGAAGTCTAGTAAGGATTATTTCTAAACGATTATTATTTTTTTCTGTGAAGAAAAATGGAAAGGCTAAAGGCAGCAAAGTTGTTCGTTCCAAGAAAGAGAGAGAGAGAGAGAGAGACTCGAGGTCCATTGATTTCAAGGGAACTGAAAACATCGTGTTCATGTTACTGGTCCAAACTGTCTGTCTCTGAGAGACCTTATGGTGCATACAGGGGAGTAACAGGGTGAAGTATTCAGTGAAATTGGTTAAAGGAAATGTGTTGCAAAGCCAACTGATCTATCTAGAATACGATTTTTAGTCCTAATTTATTAGTCAAGGCTATTGCATTACTGAGAGTAGACTGTAGCACAGGTCGAACGGGGCAGTATTCCCAATGGTGGATGAAAATTTGGTGACATTGAGAGCTGAAGCTTCTATTTCATCAGCCCTCGGGCTTTGCTTTTGACCCGTCCCCATTGCTGAATTATTTCAATGTTTCAGCATCACGGAGAGTAGGCCACCATACTCTCTTTAACCCTTTAACCGCGGGGCGTCACTTTCGTGACGCTTAGGAGCAAGGGATCATACCGCGGGGCGTCGCTTTTGTGATTCTGTGTTATTTTGAATTCACCCGGGCTTTCAAGTGGGGGCCTGTATCATCTATCAGTACTGACAATGTCCAACACTAGTCAGCACTCCTAATCTCATCTGTACTCCCATCCATTGTTGACAATTTAGCCATTTCTCCCTGTTCTTGACTCCCCTCCCTACCCCCCCTCCATTACCCTATCCTCTCGCCTGCCCGGCCATGCTACGCTAAGTAAATCTTCCCTGGAATTTTTCACTGATTTCATCCATTGAAATAAGCCCTATGTCGTATTCTTATACCAAATAATATATACAAGAAAGAAATCAGGTAAGTGAGAGTGCCATACACCTGGAATTGGCTAATTATCACCTGACAACACCTCACGTGCACTCGTTCGCTAATTTTCGCTGTTTTTTTCCACTTGAAATATGCCGTATAATCTATTTTCGTAATAAATATACATGTAAGGAGAGAAGGGAGAGGCCTAAGTGATATTTACATTCACCTGGAACTACCTAATTTATAATGTATTGTCTAGATTTCCTGCCAATCATATCAGTGCTACACAAAGCTGTTTCAAGATTTAACATTGGTAGCTCTGATTATATATCTCCTAAGTAGGCCTCTAATCTATTTTCGTAATAAATATACCTGTAAGGAGGAAGGGAGAACCCTAAATGATATTTACATTCACCTGGAACTACCAAATTTATAATGTATTGTCTAGATTTCCTGCCAATCATATCAGTGCTAGACTTAGCTGTTTCAAGAAGTAATATTGGTAACTCTGAATAACCCCTAAAGCAGGCCTCTAGGCTGCCCCTGCGTTATCAGTGTACTGTCATCTTCCGAAGTGAGAGGACGTATGTTTCATCTTGCTGACTTCAAGGCCTTTTTTCACCCCCATGCAAATGGCTCTGTGACCTTTACCCCCTACTAAACCTCGTGTGGAAAGAGGTAAAGGGCTGACAATTGATAAAAGAGTGACTACGATCTTTCTATTGAGTAAAACAGTGCAAGTGGAATTGTAAATAATGTGTAAATAATGTGTAAACAGCAAGTGAAAGTAATGAATGTAAATATACGTGAACAATGGAAAATAGTTTTATAAGTTATTTCAAGTGACAGTGCATAACACTGTAAATAAAATAGAAATGTAAATAACGTAAATAAAATAGAGATCGTAAATAGAAATGTAAATGAGTAGTATTATAAGAATATGAGTATATACCCTAGGAGTAATGAAAGTGAGTTTCACTCTAGCATGTCTGAATGCTATGAGTTATGAGAGTGAAGATGAAAGTGACATTCACTCTCAATGCCAGTATACTGTACAGGACGAGAAAGTGAATGCTACGTATTTTACTGAAAGAAATTGAATCCCTACAGTGACAATAAACTAATACTACTGAAGGAAACTTATGGATAAAGACTGTAGATATATATAAGTGTTATATAGTAATAGAAATATAAAGTGTGAGGGGTTTTATGAATAATAAATGACAGACTACCATGAGCGAACTAGTGCCAGTGCGACGATCAGACGCGCTCGTAATTTCCATTGCTTTCACAGTGTTTTTTTTTTTTTTTTGAGTATGGATCCCAAACTACTTGAAAATTGTAGAATAGTGTTTATAGTGTTTGTATCTGGCTGTGGTAATCATATTACGGGTTGTTGGGAAGTGTAAAGTGGAGACTTCGTTACCCTACTTCAGAGGTCTCCACAAGTCCTACGGTAACCGACGAAGGCTCAACAATCATTCCAGGAGAAAGCTGAAGGTATGTGCCATAAGCATATGTAATTTTATTATTCTAGGACTAATAACTGATTTTTGGCAAATATTTTTTGAGAGTCTGTCGGAGCCCAAATAACCCCGCGGCACACGCAAGTAATTGGTAAACAAGCCCGCGGTGTAGGGGTTAAACAATCTCATCTAACTGTTAACACCAAACTACAGTACATGCATATTACACACCACACTTTCGGCTCCAAAATCATAAAATTGACATCTCAACACCCAGCCTCTGAGTCCCCAGAGGAGGAAGACCATGAAAAGCCTCCATCATCCACCCCTCTCCCGATGGCACTGCAAAATAAAACTGTTGACAACAATCGATCTGTCCCCGGCCATTTCTCAGACTCTATGCCCCTTATTGCCACTCTGGAGCCTTTTTAGGCCCCTGGGGACTTCCCTTCTCTGCCCCAGTATTCAGCTGGGGCTTGGAGGAGGTCCTGTTGGGTTGGTTTGGCTCCAAGGGTCAGGCTAGAAAATGCAGTACAAGAAAACTTCAAGAAGTATCTTGTGCTGAAATCCTCTGCAGGTGGCTCAGTGCTGCATATCGACAGCTTCAATCTGTACTGTGCCATTGTTTCTGCCTGTGGCCATGAGCCAGTAATATCCACCTGAGGGGATGGTAGCCTCCTAACTGAGGTTTTCTCCCAAGAAAATAGCTCACGCCTCCAGACTGTGACCTCTGTTTCTGGTCACAGTATATCCTGTACACCTCATGCCGCTTTTAACCAGCGTAAGGGGGTCATTTACTCCCAGGACCTCCTCCGATACCCTGAATCATGATTACCGGAAGAACTACGCTCTTATGGTGTTGTAAAAGTTGACCAGGTACAGAAGATCTATGGAGTTCTGACCCCAACTCCGAGCTGTTTCTGACCTTTGACTGCTTAATGTTGCCTGCTACTGTGAACCTTGCATGGCTTTCTCTTCCTATGAAGCCTTATGTTCCAAACCCAAAACGGTGTTTCCACTGTCCAGGGTATGGACATGTTAGCAAATTTTGCCAGTGTGCACTGGCTGGCCCTCCTGGTGTCTGTATCTCCTGTGGCGAATTGAGTCATACCAGTGACTATCCAGGACCCCTTCAATGCTATCACTGCAGGGGTCCTCATGCTGTATCTTCTAAAAACTGACCTCGCTACTGCCTTGCAAAGGAGGTTTTGACCATTCGCACATGTGAGAAGGTTTCCTTTGCAGCAGCATAGAGGAGGGCCCAGACTCTCTTCTTATGCTACTGTCCTTTCTGGGGCGCCTGTACATCATCCTGTGTCTCATAAGTTGCCATGACCCTTTACAGTGACCACTTCCCCAACTACTGTTTTGACAGATGTTACCCCTGGAATTACTAATATATGTGAGAATATTGCTTGCCCACCCATTGCTCCAACTGTTTCTGCCTCCATTTCGGTGGCTGATGGTTTTGCACTTCTGTGGTGGTGGCAGATGTACACATTGACGTAACTCATCCCGTCTTGTCCAGCATGCACGAGGCTCCTTCTGTACCCAGCAAACATCACCATAATTAGTCAGAGTCCTCAGCGCTTGAAGACCGACCACCTAAGGTCTCTGATGTTGAACCTTGTATCGACCTCTTTCTTGTTCCCTCTGCCTCAGAGACTGAGGGGTCTAGCCAGGTGGAAGATGCAGTTGGTGGTTCACCTGTGATGAAGTCCCCACATGGGGATGGTGTTGGAGAAACCGTTGGTGCTTCAGTTCTGAAAAATACAAAGTCATCCTCACAGGGTTCTAATCCTGTTGACACTCTTTCCACTTCTGGGGCTTCTAATGGTGGCACTGGCCATCCCACATCACCCAAGGTGGCCTCCAAGCCACTTTCCAAGCCGAACGTTTTTCCACCTCAGAGGAAAAGTGTTGTAAAACTTTCCTCTTCCTTGTCCTCACGTTTGCCCACGGATGTTCAACATAGGATGTGGGTTCCTGGTGCTGGGCAGTCTCCTCCCAAGGGCCTTCCTATACATCATTCCAAACCCTCTCGTATGTCAGGAGTGTACGGTCCTGCACTTAATCATTTTCCCCTCCACTATGGGTTATATCATCCAGTGGAATTGACGGGGTTTATATGCTGGCTATGAGGAACCGCATCATCTAGTTTCTCAATTTACTCCTTTATGCATGTGTATCCAGGAGACCATGGTTGGTGATGCTGTTCCTGCCAGTCCTTCTGGCTACAATGCATTTTATTCTGATCCTGTGCCAGGCCAAGGTCGTCATGGAGGTACTGGTATCTTCCTCTGCCAGGATATTTCATATAGTCATCTGGATATTTCCAGTGCCCTGCAGGAAGTTGTTGTCCGGAACAAAGTTCCGGACAACTACGTTGGCAGTATTCAGTTTGCAGGGTTCATCTTCCTCCCAGTGCTACTGTTCAAAGGGCGGATCTGGAACACCTTATTCATGGCCCTCGTTCTCCCTTTCTGTTACTAGGAGATATAAATGGTCACCATCCACTATGGGGTTACAGTGAGGCCAACCCTTGGGGCGTAATGCTGGCCTCTTTAGTGGAAGATGAGGAGTTGGGGATATTAAACTCCAATAAAATGACTTACTTCCATAGCCAGAGAGGAACTTTTACTGCCATTGATTTGTCCTTATATTTAGCTGATGCTGTTTTAGATTTGAACTGGGAGGTGTTGCCAGAGCAGTATGGCAGTGACCATTTTCTGTTACTCTTAACTGCTAGTGCAGGTGGACCTCAGCTATGTCTTCCTCGCTGGCTTCTGGATAAGGCTGACTGGCCACGTTTCAGGGAATTAAGTTCCATTTCCCTTTCTGTTAGGGAGTTTGGCTGTCATACTGAGGCAGTGTCATATTTCTATAACATGTTGCACTCAGCAGCCCTATTATCTATTCCAAGCATAAAGGGTCAGTTTCCTAAACGTCCGGTTCCTTGGTGGAACTCTGATTATAGTTCCTCAGTGAAAGCCAAACGAGTTGCCTTCTCTCGATTTCGTCGTCACCGTGGGGATCCTCAGTATTTGGTGGCATATAGGAGGGGACAAGCTCATATGAGGTAAGTTTTAAAGGAGGCCAGGTGTTCATACAATGTTCCATTTTCAGTTTCTGAACTCCAGGCTGCTCTGTTGCAGTGCCACGATTCCTCTCCTGGCTTTGATGATATTCCTTATGCCTTTCTACATCACCTGTCTGATGAGTCCTTTTTGTTTTTGCTTTCACTGTTTAATAAGATCTGGTGTCTGGGGAGTTTCCGGCTTGTTGGGGTGTTGCTGTGATTATCCCCATCCCCAAACCAGGTAAGAACCACCTACAGGTAACGAATTTTTGGCCTATTTCTCTAATGTCAAGTATATGTAAAGTTCTGGAAAAAATGATGAATGTTAGGCTTGTGTGGTTTTTGGAGAGAGGTGACTTATTATCCCCTGCCCAGTATGGTTTTCGAAAAATGCGATCTACCTCTGATGCACTGCTGTCCTTGGAATCTTCTGTCTGTGAGGCTTTCTCCACTAACCAACACCAGGTCATGGTGTTCTTTGATCTGAGAAGGCATATGACACTACCTGATGTGGCATTTTACTTTCTCTCCATGAGTTTTGTCTTTGTGGGTGCTTGCCTATTTTTATCCAACAGTTTTTATCTAACCGTTTTTTAAGGGTCAGAGTGGGAGGAGTGCTTTCTAAAGCCTGTGTACTAGAGGATGGAGTACCATAAGGGAGTATCCTAAGTGTTATTGTGTTTGCTGTAGCCATTAACAGTGTAATCAGTGTACTTCCTGACAGTGTACGAGGATCACTATATGTCGATGACCTTTCAGTTTCCTTCACTGCAACTAGAATGCCTCTGGTAGAGAGGAAGTTGCAGCTTGTTCTTAATAGAATTTCTGACTGGGCAGAGTCTCACGGTTTCCATTTTTCTTTAATGATGACAGTGGTTATGCATTTTTGTCATCTTTTAGGGGTTCACCCAAACCCTGACTTGTATCTCTATGGTCGGAGAATATCCTGTGTGGAAGAGACGCAGTGTCTGGGTCTTCTGTTTGATAGACGACTAACCCGGGTTCCTTATATTTCATCTTTTAAGGCAGCATGTCTAAAAGCTTTGAGTATTTTGAGGGTTTTGGCTCATACCTTGTGGGGTGCTGACCGTCAGACACTCCACCTCTTGCATACGTCTCTTATTCTTCCTAAACTTGAATATTGACCGTCAGACACTCCACCTCTTGCATACGTCTCTTATTCTTCCAAAACTTGAATATGGGTGTGAGGTCTACTCCTCTTCAACAGATGCCAGTCTCCAGTTGTTAAATTCTGTGCATCATGCTGGTGTACATCTAGCAACCGGGGCATTCAGATCGTCAACGATTTCAAGTTTGTTGGTGGATGCCGGTGTACTCCCCTTGGATTTGTGATGCCAGTTGCTGATGATGAGGTGTTGGTATCGTCTTCACCGCATTCCCCGGACTCAATTTCTTGCACCACCATCTCCCAGGACTCCCAATCTTCTGTTTATGACACCCATCCTAAATTCCCAAAGTCATTTGGTTACAGGGTCTGGTCTGTTATGTTAGTCCTGTCTGCTCCGAGACTGGCATACTGTCCACATCGGATCCCAAGGGTGGGTTCTTGGCTACTCCTTTGTGTGACATTTTGTACGTCCGTTGCTGAATAAAAGGGCTCACTTCCCTCTCAGGTGTCCCTCTCTCTCTTTTTAGAACATGCCTCCATTCATGAGAGTTCTGTCCCCATCTACACTGATGGGTCTAAGATTGATACAGGAGTAGGATTTGGTGTTATCTTCCCTTCCTTTAGAAGGGGCGGTAGCCTTCCTTGCATTACTTCAGTGTATATGACGGAACTGACTGCAATTTTATATACTCTTAAAATCATTTCTACTCTCCCCCAATCCGTTTGTGTGATTTTTAGTGACTCGTGTAGTGCTGTGTCTGCATTGGAGTCTTTTAACACATCCCATTCATTGGTTTTATCAATTTTAGAGTGGCATTTTCTTCTTGGCCATTGTGGCCACCATATGGACTGCTGTTTGGATCAAGCACATGTTGGTGTGGTGGGCAATGAGAGGGCAGATACTTTAGCCAAAGCTGTGTCTTTTCAACAGCCCCCAACCGACTACCCACTTCCTGCTTCTCATGTAACACCTTACTTGCAGTACGCAATTCGTACGTGTTGGCAGAGACACTGGGATGTTGTTTCTTATAATACTCTAAAAGAAATCTTTCAGAGAGTGATTGTGCCAAGGGTTCTTCCCTCCATGTCTTGGCATTTGGAGGTGACTCTTGCTAGACTGATCCACCTGGTGAACAAGCCTACCCCTTTTCTATAAATGACCTAGAGCAGCTTGTACAGCACTCTACCCGTATCCCTGACCGCCTTGGAGAGAGCTCCAATATACTTGACCTCTTCCTTACAACTAATCCTTCTGCTTACACTGTTAATCTTTTCTCTCCGTTGGGCTCCTCCGATCACAACCTTATCACCTTAACCTGTCCTATCGCTCCAGTACGGACTGTGGACCCTCCAAAGAAACGTCGTCTGTGGCACTTTGGAGCTGCGGACTGGGAGGCCCTCAGGCAGTACTTCTTTAATTGTCCCTGGAATGATTATTGCTTCCATGGCTGGGAGCCATCTGAGTGTGCCTTGCGCATTACGAAGGTTATTCTCTCGGGCATGGAAGAATACATTCCTTTCTCATATCCTTTGACTAATGCAAGAAAGCCTTGGTTTAATCATGCTTGTTCTAATGCTGTCTGCAGCAAGGAGAGAACCTATAAAAAGTACCAGAGCCAACCCATCCCTGAATCACATCTTGTTTATGTTTCTGCCAGGAATCGTGCTAAGTTTGTTCTTCGCTCTGCTAGAAATGATTTCATCCATACTAAATGCTCTCAACTCTCCAGCTCGAATTCTTCCTGCTCCTTGTGGCACCTTGCCAAAACCCTTTCTAGCAACTTTACCTCATCATCCTTCTCTCCTCTTTTTTACTCTGATGGTTCCGTCGCTATTCCTTCTACAGATAAAGCAGATCTCTTTGCTCAGATTTTCTCCTCCAATTCCACCTTAGACGATTCCGTTGCTGTTCCTCCATCACTTCCCGCCTCTGACTTCCTAATGGCTGACATTAAAATTTCTTCAGTTGATGTATTTTCTGCCATCACAGGCCTCAATACTAACAAGGCATATGGGCCTGATGGAGTCCCTCCTGTCGTTCTCCAGAACTGTGCTTCTGTGCTTACACCCTGCCTAGGCAAATTCTTTCGCCTTTGTCTATCAACTTGTACCTGTCACTCTTGCTGGAAGATTGCTCTCATTCAGCCAGTCCCGAAGAAGGGTGACCATTCCCAACCCTCTAACTATCGTCCAATTGCTTTAACCTGCCCCGTCCTGTCGACATATGGGTACGTTGCAACGATTTGCATTTGCCAGTCCCGGTGACGTACCGGTACGTCGTGCAATTGCAAGGTCCCTAATTTGCACAATTTTCAATTTTCGTGAGTGATTTTTCGTATATATACACGGGACATCTTCCTCTATTCCTCTACAAGATGCCAAGCAGGGACAATGCCTTACACAGCATAACCTCCCCCCTCCCCCCCTCACGCCATTGTCTCGGCAATTCACCTGTTACCAGTGACCTGGCCAATAAAGACATTCAGGGCCAGAGTGATTCCCCAATCGATGACAATGTGGAGGACAAGGTTTACATAGTATTAGAGGAAGAAACAGTCAGAAATGATGATCATGTAATGTGGGAAAAAAAGGTCATGAATGGTGATTAGTTAGTGAGTGAAACAATGCTTATAATGCCTATATTACTGCTTGAAAACCAATATACTCTCATACTACATATAAATTCGTACCAAGTAAATAAATAAATACCGTTTATGAGTGGATAAAATAGTTACCCTCCCATAGAACTCGTTTTCTTTGATGCCAGCATGTTAGAAAACCCAGTCAGGTAAGGAGGAACTCCTACCTGGATCGAGTATTTTAAACCTCAGGTGAGCGATTTCTCTATGAATTTTCGATGTTTCTCACCAAAAGCGGAGGTTTTAGCCAAAAAAAAATTTTTCAAAAAAAACTCGGGACTAGGGGATGTTGGAGGTGCGGAAAACCTCGGGACGTGACAGGTTAACGTCCTGTATCTCAAAAGTTTTCAAGTCAGTTCTTAATAGAAAAATATTAAAGCATCTTTCCTATCACAACCTTCTTTCTGATCGTCAGTATGGGTTCCATCAGGGGCGCTCCACTGGCGATCATCTTACCTACCTTTCAGACTCCTGGTCATCCTCCTTTCGGGACTTGGCGAAAGCTTTGCTATTGCACTTGACATCTCAAAGGCTTTCGATCGAGTCTGGCATAAATCTTTAATTTCCAAACTGCCCTCTTGCGGTTTCTATCCTTCTGTCTGTGTCTTCATCTCTAGCTTCCTTTCTGGTCGTTTTATAGCCGCTGTTATGGACGGCCATCGTTCTTCTCCTACATCTATCAACAGTGGTGTTCCTCAGGGCTCTGTTCTATCACCAACTCTCTTCCTTTTAGTCATCAATGACCTTCTAAGCTGTACATCTAACCCTATCCACTCATACGCTGATGACTCCACCCTTCACCTTTCCATTCGGTTCCAGCAACGTCCATCTCAGCAGTTACTTCAACAAATAAGGGATGAGGCTATGGCACACCTAATATCTGAGTTGGCTCGTATCTCTGACTGGGGTAAAAATAATCTTGTTTTTAATGCATCAAAGACTCAGTTCTTTCACCTATCAACCCGACAAAATCTTCCGCAGGTGTACCCACTAATGTTTGATAATATTCAGCTTAATCCTGCATCATCCTTGAACTTGCTTGGAGTTTCATTTACTCGGGACTTGTCTTGGAAAGATCATATTACATCTCTTGTACAATCTGCTTCTAAGAGATTAGGTGTGCTAAGCCGACTCCTTTCCTTCTTTACCCCTGCTCAATTGTTGACTCTGTACACGGGTTTTATCCGCCCCTGTGTGGAGTACAACTCTCATGTGTGGGGAGGTTCTCCACATACAGCTCTTCTCAATAGGGTGGAGTCAAAGGCTTTTCGTCTCATTAACTCTCCTCCTCTTCCTGACTCCCTTCAATCTCTGTCTCTTCGTCACACTGTTGCATCTTTATCTCTTTTCTATTGCTACTTCAGTGGTCACTGCTCCTCTGAACTGTCTGCATGTGTTCCTCCACCTCTACGACGGGCACGTAGCACGCGTCTAGCAGCAAACTCTCATCCCTTTTCTGTCTAATTCTAATGCAAGAGTTAACTGTTACTCCCAGTGTTTCATTTATGCAACAGGTCAATTCTGGAACTGTCTCCCTCTGTCTGTATTTCCTACTTCCTATGATCTCCAGTCTTTCAAACGCAGTATGTCCAGGCATCTCGAAATGATCGGATCTTGAATTTGGCTCTCTCTTGTTTTTGTGTTGGAGGGAACAGTTATTGCGGGCTCGTGGCCTTTGGTTCTTTCTTCCTCACGTAAAAAAAAAAAAAAAAATTCACACTGGGCACTCTCGGCTTACACATAGGTTTCTTATGAGTGGTGACACTCAACTGTACTGTGATGATTCCCTTGTTCCCCTTAATGTCCGTCACTTGCTGGTCGATTGTCCAAGTCTAGGGGACCTACGTCATAGATTCCTCCGTAGGCATAAGGGGGCAGATGGTGCTTACTGTTTGTCCACGATGCTCGGTGAAGCCTTTAGTGATTATACTGATGTTTATAGTTTTCTTCAGGAGGCAGGCCTCCCTCCACGTTTGTAGGTAACTGATATTTTATAAACTATTCTTTAATTATTTTCAGTGTTTTATTCCTACTAACAGATATTAACTTTATTTTGAATATGCACTTTTTATTTTGCTGCATCTTTTACCTTCTTCTCCGGCGGCATATGACCCTGGCAGTTGTGTCACCAGATTTTATATAATTATTTTCAGTCAATCAAATTTTGCTTACTCTGTTTATCTTTTCTCTCCATTGGGGTGCTCCAATCACATCCTGATCGCCTTAACATGCCCTGTCACTCCAATAAGTCCTGTGGACCCTCTCAAAAAGCGGTGGGTGAAGCACTTTAGGGCTGCTGAATGGGAGGCCCTCAAGCAGTTCCTCTTCGATTTTCCTTGGAATGAATCTTTGTTTCCATCACCAAGAGCAATTTGAGTGTGTCTTGCACGTTACGGAAGTTATTCTCTCAAGCACGGAAACATACATTCTTTTATCTTGTTACTACTACAAAAAAAAAAAAAAAAAAAAATCTTATTCACACATGTTGTAATGCTGTCCACAACAGGGAGAGGGCCTCCAAAAGGTACCAAAGCCAACCCTCCCCTGAATGTCACCTGTGCTATATCTCTGCCTGAAGCCATGCTAAATCTGTTCTTCACTCTCCGTAGAATAATTTCCATGATACGAAATGCACTGATTTGTGCATGGCACCTTGCGAAAACCTTTTCCAACAACTTTACATCATCTTTCTTCCCTCCTCTAATCTACTCTAATAGATTTGTAGCTGTTTTTGTACTGAAAAAGCAGAACTCTTTGCACTGTCTCCTCCATTTCCCCCTTAGACGAATTTGGTTCTGTTCAGCTCCCTCCCCCCTCTGACTTCCTGATGTCTGGCAATAAAATTTCTTATGTTGATGTACTTTTTGCCCTAAATGTCATCAGCACTAATAATGCCTAATGGGGTTTCTCCTGTTGTCCTCAAAAACTGTACTTCTGTGCTTAGACTCTGCCTGAGTCAACACTTTTGTCTTTGTCTATCAGCTTGCATCTTTCCTTCTTCCTGGAAATTTGCTATCATTCAGCCTGTTACAGTAGAAAGAAGGGTAACTATTCCCAGCCCTCTATGGACCAATTGCTTTACCATCCTGCATTTCTAAAGAATTTTAATCTATTCTTAACACAAAACAGTTTAAAGAACCTCTCCTATCACAATCTTCTTTCTGAACACCATTATGGGTACCATCAGGGAAGTTCCAACGGCGTTCTTGTCACCTTCCTTTCAGACTGTTGGTCATCCTCTTTTCGGATCTTTGGTGAAAGCTTTGACATTGTACTTAACGTCACAAAGACTTATGATCGACTCTGGGATAAGTGTTTAATTTCTAAACTACCATTTTACGGTTTTTATCCTTCTATATGTGCCTTCATAAATAGCTTCGTTTCTTGTCGTTCTAATGCTGCCGTTGCAGATGGCCACCAATTTTCTCTAGAGATATTACTAGTGGTGCTCCTTAGGGTTCTATCATATCAATTACTCTCTTCTGTTCATCAATTTCCTTTTAAGCATTGCATCTAACTTTGTCCACTCATTTGCTGATAACTCGGCCCTTCACATCTCCACTCACTTCTCGTAACGTCCATCTCAGCAGTTACTTTAACAGACAGGGGATGAGGCTATTACACACCTTATGTCTGACATGGCTCATATCTCTGATTGGGATGATATTTTTTAATGCGTCAAAAACTCAGTTCTTACATATTTCGATCCATCAATATCCTCCAAAAGAGTATGTTTTAACTTTTTATAATATAGAACTCGATCCTGCATCATCTCTAAATATGGCTGGGGAGTCATTCCTTCATAATTTATGTTGGGGAAATCATATTCTCTCTCTAGTAAAATTTGCATCCAAGAGATAATGTTAGCTGACCCAACTCAATGCCTTCTTAACCCCTGCAAAGTTGTTGACTTTAAAAAGAGGTTTTACCGACCCTGTGTTGAGTACAACTTATGTCTGGGTAGACACTCCAAATACAGCTCTTCTCAGTAAGATGAAGTCAAAGGCTCTTCATCTTAATAACTCACCACGTCTTACAGGCCCCTTCAATTTATGTTTTTTCATCACACTGTTCCTTCATTATCTCTTTTCTATTGCCACTTCAATGATCAGAGTCCCTCTGAACCCCTCTATGACTACACGGGGCGCATAGCACCCGCCTGGGAGCAAATCCTTACTATTTTCTTTCCAGCTCTCAAATGCAACAACCTTCTGGAAACTGTCTTTTTCTGTCAGTATTTCCCACTGCCTCTGACCTCCAGTCTTTTAAACGCAATGTGTCCAGGCACGTGGGATTGAACGGATCATCAAATTGGCTATGTCTTATTTTTTTTTCTTGGAGGGAACACTCTTGGGAGATTCTAACATTTTTATTTCTTCTTCCTTGAGCAAACCAAACAGCAGTTCCGGTATTTGCATCTCAATGAAACTCATTAAAATTGTAAATAAAATATATATATATATATATATATATATATATATATATATATATATATATATATACCTAGGCTGCTTCCCCCAAGGAAAGGGAGGTAGCCGAGACAGGATCACACACTCCCCATTTACTCATCCATTCAAACACATTCATTCGCATCTTAGCCCCAAAGGGGAGAAGGGACAGATCCTCACCACACAACACCGCATGAGGGTCAACTTCGCAGTGCAATCAGTGACATCCGCAGCAGGGCCCGACAGCAGAGCTGGTTTACCCCTGCCACATCATAATAGACCCATCCCCTGACCCACACCTGACATGATTAGATGATCAGACCAAATGCGGGAGAATATCCCCCAAGGGCTGCGTTATCATTTATTCATTCACAATTTCTCTCCATTTATTTGTCATGCACAGCCACTCTTCCTTGCTCAACAGACATTCCTCTCGCATCCAATGCTCTCTTCACACTGTCTATCCATCATATCCGTGGTCTTCCTCTCAGCCTTACACCTCTCACATCAGATCTAGTTATCTTTTTCACCAATCGCTCATTATATATATATATATATATATATATATATATATATATATATATATATATATATATATATATATATATATATATATATTGCCAGACGCCTCAATCCCGTTTGGGGTGGCCACAAACAAATCGCCTCCAAGTCGCCCTGTCCCCCGCCATTTCACTCCCCTGCTCCCAACTCACACCCCCCTCTCTCATATACCTCTCCACCTTATCTCTCCATCTCATCCTCGGCCTCCCCCTCCCTCTTTCCCCCTCCACCTCACTCACATACACTCTCTTCGTTAGTCTTTCACCCTCCATCCTCTCCACATGGCCAAACCACCTCAGTGTGTTCCTCATAACGCTTCCTATCACATCCACATCAACACCACAACGCTCCTTTATATCCTCATTCGTCAGCCTGTCTCTCCATGTGACTCCACAGGTTCCTCTTAAATAACTCATTTCCACTGCTCTCACTCTTGACTTGTGTCCTTCCAACAACGTCCAAGCTTCACTTCCGTACATCAGAGTTGGTATCACAATACTGTCATGTAGTAACTTTATATATATATATATATATATATATATATATATATATATATATATATATATATATATATATATATGTGTGTGTGTGTGTGTGTGTGTGTGTGTGTTGAAACTTCGTAGCCACCATTTATATATATGTAACTCTTTAGTCTTGCAATAGGTGAGTCTTGAGTCTTGGTTAAAGTTATTTTGGTAATTGAAGAGCAGGAGGAGTTAAAGATGAGTACAGGGAGTTGATCTTGATTTATTATTTTCAAAGAAAAGTCTAAATTGTGCAGCGTGTGTATTATACAGGGACTTAATTTACTACCTAAGTGTAGTCGGACCCTATCTTCTTATTTGATCTCTCCACTACCTGCCGGTTGTGTGGCTAGCCCCTTTCTGAAGTCTGATTCCTACATTCTCGTTTAGCAGGGGTCGTGTCACGTGTGCTATACTGTTGTTGAAATATTCTAGAAGTCTGTGTGTGTGTGTGTGTGTGTGTGTGTGTGTGTGTGTGTGTGTGTGTGTGTGTGTGTGTGTGTGTGTGTGTGTGTGTGTGTGTGTGTGTGTGTGTGTGTGTGTGTGTGTGTGTGTGTGTGGTCACGAGGAGCTGTTTGTGGGCTATTGTGCTGCTGTGTTCATTCTGGAGAGGTGCTAACGTCACTTCCTTTGGCCCCTAGGTTTGGCATTGACCTAACTTTTAGACTATATTATCTATGTTGTTGGTTATTATGTATTAAGATATTTTAAAGTCCTGACATCGCTTGGTCAAGCAAACTGGCGGTCATCCGGCAGCAATCATCATTGACATATGCTAATCTATTAATACATAACATTGATTATAATATTGCATAGATATAATATTCATATTAATACTGCAATGATCCAGTAATATTATATTTTAAACAAGTTGTATACATAACGAACAAATGTCTATCTATTTATATACCTAGGCTGCTTCCCCCAAGGAAAGGAAGGAAGCCGAGACAGGACGACACACTGCCCATTTACTCATCCATTCAAACACATTCATTCGCATCTTAGCCTCAAAGGGGAGAACGGACAGATTCTCACCGCACCACACCGCACAAGGGTCAACTGCGCAATGCAATCAATGACATCCGCAGCAGGGCCCGACAGCAGAACTGGTTTACCCCTGCCACATCATAACAGACCCATCCCCTTACCCGCACCTGACCTGACTAGCTGATCAGACCAAATGCGGGAGAATATCCCCTCAAGGCTGCGTCATCACTTATTCATTCATAATTTCCCTCCATTTATTTCTGTCACGCACAGCCACTCTTCCTTGCTCAACAGACATCCCTCTCGCATCCAGCTCTCTCTTCACACTGTCCATCCATCCTATTCGTGGTCTTCCTTTCAGCCTTACACCTCTCACATCAGATCTAGTTATCTTTTTCACCAATCGCTCATTATCCATTCTCTCCATATGCCCAAACCATCGCAACACTCTCTGCTCAACTCTACCAGCCATCTCCCGAACAACTCCAGTTCTCCTTCGCACTTCATCATTTCGCACTCGATCCATACGCATCACTCCACACATACTCCTCAGACACCGCATCTCCATTACATTCAAACTTTTCCTCTCTGCTACACCTATATTCCATGTTTTTGCCCCATATAACGCAGTCGGTACCACGACACCCTCATACAGCCTTTTATTTACATCCATTCTAAGCAAACGACATCTGAACACTTTTTTCATTCCTCCCAGTACCTTTCCTACTTCATTTATTTTAAACTTCACTTCTTCATCTATTCTTCCATCCGCAGCAACATGTGACCCTAGATATTTAAAACACTCTACAATGTAATATGGTTAAATTGATTTTTGTATGACATTTTGTAAGATGTGTATTTATATCAGTAAAATGCATATATGCAAAAACAAAGTTCAAAATTAAGATTATGGTAAGAGCTATTAATATTTCATATTGAGATAATGATACTGGTATACTTTCATATCATGTGTCATTCTTCTTCTTTTTTTTATATAAAATTAATGCTATATACAAAATATGTACACTTCATTCAGGGGGGTTAACTCGAATGCTTACTCTACCCCCACTGAATACTGACGCCAAATTTGCAATTCTTGCATGCATCCTGTGCATTGCGAACAGCACTACTGCAAATACAATACAGAAGATTATAAAGACAGTAGGTGCTGGGCTATACATATAATATGGGTTGAACATACTCAGACTCAAATCTTCCTAGGGCTTCATTGTTTTATTGATCAGTTGCATAGTTTCAAACTTAGATGCAGTCAACTTAATACTTGTGCTCATGTTTAAGTCCATATTAGGTAGTGGATGGAAATGCTTGTGTGTATGATTGAGGATGACGTAGTGACTGATGGTGGATAAAGTGGACATGGATGGTGTAAATACTGCACAGTAGTCTGGTGCTATGTATAATCCTGATCCTGAAGTATGAGATGGTGGTATATCTGGACAGACTACTGTATGTAAACTGATGTGTTATGAGTGAAATAAAAAAACTGAGTGTCCAATGCATTGATGATGTACAAGCTTATCTGGAACAAAAGTGAAATTGCAGTGATTATGAATATTGTGATTTCTTTTGATAGCCATTTCACAACGGACTGTTTTAGTAGGCTGAAACGTGAAAATGTACACAGGACAAAGGTGAACAGCATGTAAGGATGTGCGGCACTTTCGTTCAATCGTTGATTCACTTGCGAAAGTGACAGTGTTCCGTCTCTTGGAGACCATGATGAGTTCGGTGTCTGTGTTGATGTTGATGATGACCAAAGTGTTATTATTCTTAGAAAGGAAGGGGTGTATTTGGTATACTGTGAACAGGTCGTCAGTTATGAATGGTACATGAACTACTACTGATGTTGGTGTTAGTGTTGCTTCTAAATATGGATAATATTGCATGAAATCCGTACTTCGGAAGAAAGACTTCAATTTATGTTTATGTATGCCTTGACTAATTATCTGACGTAGCTCATGAACTGGAGGTAAGTCCATTGTGATCTTGCCATCACCGGCATTCGAAATTCCTTGCATAAGTGCCCTGTAACGAACTCTAGTGTTGTCTAATTGGAGTAGAATTGTGTCAATGTGCTCCGTGATGTTGGAACTTCGTAGCCACCATTTATATATATGTAACTCTTTAGTCTTGCAATAGGTGAGTCTTGAGTCTTGGTTAAAAGTTATTTTGGTAATTGAAGAACAGGAGGAGTTAAAGATGAGTACAGGGATTTGATCTTGATTTATTATCTTCAAAGAAAAGTCTAAATTGAGCAGCTTGTGTATTATACAGGGACTTAATTTACTACCTAAGTGTAGTCGGACCCTATCTTCTTATTTGATCTCTCCACTACCTGCCGGTTGTGTAGCTAGCCCCTTTCTGAAGTCTGATTCCTACATTCTCGTTTAGCAGGGGTCGTGTCACGTGTGCTATACTGTTGTTGAAATGTTCTAGAAGCCTGTGTGTGTGTATGTGTGTGTATGGTCACGAGGCGCTGTTTGTGGGCTGTTGTGCTGGTGTGTTCATTCTGGAGAGATGCTAACATCACTTCCTTTGGCCCCTAGGTTTGACATTGACCTAACCTCTAGACTATATTACGTATGTTGCTGGTTATTATGTATTAAGATATTTTACAGTCCTGACATATATATATATATATATATATATATATATATATATATATATATATATATATATATATATATATATATATATATATATATATAATATGCCTCTTTGCCAACAAAGAGACAGATGTTGGTGATGCCTTTGTGGTTTTGTGGCATCAGGTTGAACTAATCTTGAAAAAGAAAAATTCTGAGGATGTAGATAGCTTTTCCCATTCACCTGGCCTGGTGGTAGGCTTCCGGTTTTCGGATTGGAGTCAGTTCAACAGACTTTGCTACCAGAAACAGGAGAACCAGCTGTAAAATCTCCTTAGTCATCACATGGCTGATTTGCTAGAAGCGACTCCTGTACAACTTGAACTGTTTGTTCACAAAGTGCTGCCAACATTGTACAAACAACATTGCTCTCTGGCGTATCCAGTGCAGCAGTTAAAAGGGAACAATCAATATGATTCCAGCGCTTCTGAAATCGCTTAAAGATTGCGATATCTGGTCCCGAAGACAGCCCCACTTCCGCCTCAAACACACAAGCAAGCACAGTTTCATAAATATGATGTCTGCATGCTAGATGGAGCAACTTTCGGCCCAGTACGTTTTCAATCTTTGTGCAGGCACCAACCAGAAGTCCGGTGTTACATGCTGTGGTGTCGAAAGAAAAACCAAACATCCTTTCATCTACGCTATGCTCTCTCAGCAAATCGCAACACACACGAGCACTCTCAGATCCAGTATCTGCATCAATTTGGGGGACTCCAAGAAGTTTCTCCTGGCCTTTGCAGATAACAAGACGGCAATTCGATCTACTGTTCCATCACTTGTAATACCTGGCAGGATCTTCCCATCAAAATGCAAAACCATGGGTTCTACACAGAAACTTTCTTCTTGGTAAGCCTCTGTGATGCATTCTGAGAGATCGAAGTGCCCCGTACATTGTGGAAGGAGAAAAAAGATAGTTCAGTTAAGTCATGACCCAGTGATTTTGCTACAATAGTATAGGACATTGATGCATCATGATGCGGCAAGTTCATCCGATAAACCGCAAAGGAGACTTCCTTTGATATCAAAGTCTTTGAGCACTTGGAAGCATACACAGATGTGGAAGTGACTGCTTTGAAACTAGGATCATCATTCTCTGAATCAGTGAGTGAAGAAGCGCAGTTTCCTGCATCACTGTTGGCATGTTGAATGGCCTTCTTCACTCACTCCTCATCTTTTTTCTGTCTGTGCTCACTTTTCTTGTTTCGTTTCCTCTTCGTGATTTCCTGCTTGTGCTGTTTTGCATCTACTCCCACCATGCTACTCTCTGTTGGGCCTCCTGTTGGCTGTGGTAGAAGAGTTTGTCCTCTTCGTTCTTCTTCATCGCAAGAGTATTGCTGTGGCCAATATGAAAAATCTTATCCTTCAGCTCTGACTAGAACATCTCTTCTTGTGCACGGAATGATTCTTGTAGCCTCCAGCATTTTGTAACCAGCTTATTGTACCGTGCCAAGAGAGCTTCCATCTTGTGAAGTGGATTGTCTCGCCTACTAGTAGGAATCCTTGTTCCATGCCAGAATGGAAGTATGGTGTCCAGGCAGAGATTCAGATATATGGTTCAGCCTAGTTTTTGCTGTGTTTGATGATATTTCATTTTCTTACAAACTTCCAGTTTGTTGGCAAAGGGCAACTTGAAATGTCTGCACTTGGCTGTCCAATCAACCACACCACAGAAATGCTTCAAGTGTCCAACGCACTGCACACTGACAGCCTTCCTGGCTGAGTCATCATAACAAACTAAACAAATTGTCAGTTTGCAGGACCACTAAAAGCTGTCGTATCATGTCAGAACTTGTTCAGACACCTTTTCACATCTAAATGAACACAGACATCAACGAGGATCAAGTGTTTTGCAACATTTATTATATACCCTATGGCCTGTGAAACACCCTTATATATATATATATATATATATATATATATATATATATATATATATATATATATATATATATATTGTTACATAGCCTATGATTTCATCATCCTTTGTGTAATTTTAACGCACAGTATGCTGCATGTTTGATCACGAGTGTGTTCTGCCTCAGTCCCCCCCTTCTACTGTTATAGTAGAGTAAGTCGTCATTTCTGGAGTTCAGTGCGGGATTTTCAGCTCTTTGTCCCCATGGCTTCATTTGCGCGTCCTTCTTACAAGTTGTATCAAGCTCTGCCGGCCCCTATATAATGAGCTCAGTCTCTGCATCATTGCCACTTAGATCTACTCCTCATTTTGTACACATCTCTGTCCTCCCCTGTACAGTTATTATTGTGAGTTCTCAGGAAGTCTCCAACCATCTAGCAGTGGTGTAATTTGAGTATAACTGTTATTGCATTTTTTCCTTGTACTGTATAGCATAAGGTGTTGATTCTTAGGCCTAGTAACGTTTTTTTTGTACTTAATGTAAAGTTTCATGTCAGCCAATTTTTAATAATAGTTTGTATCTATAATAATTTATCTTGCATTAACTGAGCATTGCCCGGTGTATTTTCATTTTATCAGGGCTGACTTAGATAGACTTTTCTTGCTAATTTCGTGTTAATAGAGGCTATTGCAGTTAACCATATATTTAACCTGTGTTTTTTGCCATTACATTATCCTTATGAGTCCTGAATGTTTTGTTGTTAGTTTGAGCATTAAACTTTAACTTGTAATTTTACCTAACTCTTTTGTTTTGAACCTGGAACTTTACGGGACAGTAGTGATTTTTAGTATTCTCACTTAAAGTGTACATCATCTTTCTCTGTTCCGTAACATAAATTTGGCGACCTCTTATCAGGATATTCAGGATATTATCATAAGGATATTGCTTGATATTTTGTGACTGTTACTTATTCATGATGTCTACTATTACTACACTTGATGAAGCCAAGGATTTTTGTCAAATGTGCAAACAGTGTGTGATGTAGAAAACAGAACAAAGAATGAACTTAAGCTTGTTGCTCAACAATTGGGAATTGCTGTTCGCTCTCATCATTCTAAAGATCAAATTGTTGATATGATTAATGAAAGCTTGTTTAATGTAACTCCTCCAAATGAGCAAACGCAGATTGAATTAGCTAAGTTACAGCTAGCCCTGCAGGAGGCTTGTGTTAATGAGGCAAATGCTCGTATTCAAGAGGCACAGGTACAGGCTCAGGCACAAATTGAACATGCTAGGATTCAGGCAGACCATGAGTATCGCATGAAACAAGGTGGAACTGGATCATCTAGCTCTGATGATTTTGATGTGGCTAAAAATGTTAAACTTGTCCCTCCTTTTAATGAATCTGATTTAACAAAGTATTTTCAGTTGTTTGAGAGGGTAGCTACAGGTTTTAGTTGGCCCAAGGAGTATTGGCCAGTACTCCTTCAAACTGTTCTCACCGGTAAAGCTCAAGTAACTTATGCATCTTTGCCTCAGGATCAATCTGATAATTATGATGTAGTTAAGAGCTTGATTCTTAAGGCCTATGAGCCTGTTCCTGAAGCCTATAGAGTAAAATTTAGGACAACTTATAAGCAAGATAAGCAATCCCATGTTGAGTATGCAAAAATCAAAGAAGATCTGTTAGAGCAGTGGTTAAATTCTAAGAATGTGGATTCTGATTTTGGTAAATTTAAGCAGATGATTTTGCTGGAGGACTTCAAGAGGTGTATTTATGAAGATGTAAGCCTATATCTTGATGAGAAAAGAATAGATAATTTGTCTGATGCTGCAGTTTTAGCTGATGAATATGTTCTCACTCACAAAAGATATTCTAGAGAAAAAGGGAAAGCTGAGAGTAAGTACGTTGCCTCGACTCAGAGTACAGGTAACAGGAAAGAGAATAAAGATGATGTTTCTCAGGAAGTAAATACCAGCTTCACCTCTAGATTTCAGAAAAGTAAATGTACTTATTGTAGTAAGCTTGGTCATACTACGGAGAAATGTTTCAGGAGACAGCGTGATGTGAACAAAAAGGAGTGTTTAAATATTCAGTCAATTGGTCTAGTGTCCACTCTTGAGAGTTTCCAGAATTCTTTAAATGAGTTAACTGAACCTGCTTTGAGGGGTAACTTAAATTCTCAGGATGAAGCTCCTCTTTTGAGCAGTAACGTGGGTGACACTCTCAAGAGTTCATGTGCTAATTTCCTGTCTGATGGTTTTGTCAGTCCTCTGGACAGTAATGACAGGAAATCAGTTAAAATATATCGTGATACAGGTGCTTGCCAATCCCTTATGCTGACCAGTGTTCTAGGCTCTAATGTTAATTCCTCTGATGAAACTGTAATCTTATAAGGTGTAGGGAATAATTATTTCTCTGTCCCTCTGTGCAGAGTGAATTTAGAGTCTGGTTTTGTTAATGGTTCCGTTATGGTTGGGTTGGTTGAGACACTCCCAATGTCAGGTGTAACTTTCTTACTTGGAAATGATATTGGTGGAAGTCAAGTGTGTCCAGCTCCTCAGTTGTCTAGTGAGCCAGTGGCTGCGTCCCAGGATTGTGGTGTCCCTGATGTGTTCCCTGCATGTGCTGTCACTAGGGCTAAGTCTAAAGTTACTGGTGATTTAGAGGATAATGATGATGATGATGTTATCCTAGCTGACACTTTTCTTGCTAATTTGGACGACTCACCAGATGAGGCAGTACCCCGTAGTGTTGATAATTTGTCTCGTCAAGAGTTGGTTGAGTTGCAGGTTGCTGACCCTGAGTTGAAAGGTCTAGCTAACTCTTCTTACAGTGAAGAAGAGTCAGCCGGTGCTTCTACTTGTTATTATGTAAAGTCAGGAGTATTTATGAGGAAGTGGAGACCCCAACAGCATCAGCCGACTGTGAGTGAGAGGTTGTACATCAAGTTGTCATCCCTTGTGTTTATAGGCAGGATATCATTAGAGTGGCTCATGATTCCAGTTTGGCAGGACACCTTGGAGTGAGGAAGACTGTGGCACGCATTTTGAAACACTTCTACTGGCCAGGTATCTTCAGGGATGTTTCCTGGTATTGTAAGTCTTGTCACACCTGTCAAGTTGTGGGGAAGTGTAATCAGACCGAAAAGGTTGCACCTCTAGTTCCCATTCCTCCTTTTGAGGCGCCATTCACCCGTGTGTTGGTGGATATTGTGGGCCCTCTTCCTAAGACTTCTTCAGGATTTTCTTATGTGTTGACCCTGATTGATATGGCTACTCGTTATCCTGAAGCCATTCCACTTAGAAATATCTCAGCAAAGAACGTGGTTAAAGAAATGCTGGGGTTCTTCACAAAGTTTGGTCTGCCCAAGGAGGTACAGTCAGACCGGGGAAGTAATTTCATGTCAAACGTTTTCAAGCAGTCTCTGAAAGAGTTGGGCATCACCCAGATCACGTCTTCAGCTTACCATCCTCAGACCTAAGGAGCGTTGGAGAGATATCATCAAACACTCAAATCGATGCTCAAGAAATACTGTTTGGAATATCAGAAAGACTGGGATAAAGGTCTCCCATTCGTTGTGTTTGCCGCAAGAGAATCTCCAAATGAATCACTGGGCTTCTCACCTTTTGAACTACTGTTTGGCCATGAAGTAAGAGGACCCCTTAAGTTACTCAAGGAATGCTGGCTGTCGGAGGAAGATGACGTCAACCTGCTGGAGTATGTGATGAAGTTCAAAGAACGGCTGTCCACTGCTTTACAGCTGGCAAGAGAGAATTTAGGAGCTGCTCAGGAGAAGATGAAGACTTGGTATGATAAGAAGTCCAGGTTACGCCACTTTCAGCCAGGAGATCAGGTTTTGATTCTGCTACCGGTTCATGGGCAACCTCTTCAAGCCAAGTTTAGTGGTCCTTATTTCGTGGAGAAGAAACTCAGTGATGTCAACTATGTCATCGCCACACCAGATCGTAGAAAGAATAAGCAACTTTGTCACATCAACATGCTAAAGTTATATCACAGGCGGGACAAAAATAATCCAGTCTGCACTGTAGCTGTTCCACCCGAGTCTGCAAGTGAAGCTCTCCCATGCAGTATGAGCCTGAGTGATAGTTTGGGGAAGAATCCTGATATCATGAATGATCTCCAGACTAAGCTTTCTCATCTACCTCCCGAGGAAAGGCAGGAGTTTTCGGCATTACTGCAGGAGTACCCGCAAGTGTTCCGTGCCACTCCAGGAAGAACCACTGTGTTGATGCATGATGTCGATGTTGGAGACGCAAAGCCAATTAAATTGCCTCCTTACCGTGTGAACCCAGTGAAAGTTCCTCTCATCCAGAAGGAGCTTGGCTACCTGTTGGACCACAAGATGATTGAGCCCTGTCAGAGCGAGTGGAGTTCTCCTGTCACTTTAGTCTCTAAGCCAGGTGGGTCACAGCGGCTTTGCATTGACTACAGACATGTTAATCAGATAACCAAAACAGACACATACCCTCTCCCTCGTGTGGAAGATTGCATAGACAAGATCGGAAAGGCGAGGTACATAAGTAAGTTTGATTTGTTAACCCTACACCGCGGGCTTGTTTACCAATGACTAGCGTGTGCCGCGGGGTTATTTGGGCTCCGACAGACTCTCAAAAAATATTTGCCAAAAATCAGTTATTAGTCCTAGAATAATAAAATTATATATGCTTATGGCACATACCTTCAGCTTTCTCCTGGAATGATTGTTGAGCCTTCGTCAGTTACCGTAGGACTTGTGGAGACCTCTGAAGTAGGGTAACGAAGTCTCAACTTTACACTTCCCGACAACCCGTAATACGATTACCACAACCAGATACAAACACTATAAACATTATTCTACAATTTTCAAGTAGTTTGGGATCCATACTAAAAAAAAAAATCACTGTGAAAGCAATGGAAATTACGAGCGCGTCTGATCGTCGCACTGGCACTAGTTCGCTCTTAGTAGTCTGTCATTTATTATTCATAAAACCCCTCACACTTTATATTTCTATTACTATATAACACTTATATATATCTACAGTCTTTATTCATAAGTTTCCTTCAGTAGTATTAGTTTATTGTCACTGTAGGGATTCAATTTCTTTCAGTAAAATACGTAGCATTCACTTTCTCGTCCTGTATACTGGCATTGAGAGTGAATGTCACTTTCATCTTCACTCTCATAACTCATAGCATTCAGACATGCTAGAGTGAAACTTTCACTTTCATTACTCCTAGGGTATATACTCGTATTCTTATAATACTACTCATTTACATTTCTATTTACGTTCTCTATTTTATTTACGTTATTTACATTTCTATTTTATTTACACTGTGTTGTGCACTGTCACTTGAAATAACTTATAAAACTTTTCCATTGTTCACGTATATTTACATTCATTACTTTCACTTGCTGTTTACACATTATTTACACATTATTTACAATTCCACTTGCACTGTTTTACTTAATAGAAAGATCGAAGTCACTCTTTTATCAATTGTCAGCCCTTTACCTCTTTCCACACGAGGTTTAGTAGGGGGTAAAGGTCACAGTGCCATTTGCATGGGGGTGAAAAAAGGCCTTGAAGTCAGCAAGAAGAAACATACGTACTCTCACTTCGGAAGTTGAGAGTAACCTGATAACGGAGGGCTAGCGTGGAGGCCTGCTAAGGGGTTATTCAGGGTTACCAATATTACTTCTTGAAACAGCTAAGTCTAGCACTGATATGATTGGCAGGAAATCTAGACAATACATTATAAATTTGGTAGTTCCAGGTGAATGTAAATATCACTTAGGCTTCTCCCTTCCCTCCTTACATGTATATTTATTTCGAAAATAGATTAGAGGCCTACTTAGGAGATATATTTTCAGAGCTACCAATGTTAGATCTTGAAACATCTTTGTTTAGCACTAATATGATTGGCAGGAAATCTAAACATTACATTATAAATTAGGTAGTTCCAGGTGAATGTAAATATCACTTAGGCTTCTCCCTTCCCTCCTTACATGTATATTTATTACAAAAATAGATTATAGGGCATATTTCAAGGGGGAAAAAACAGCGAAAATTAGCGAACGAGTGCACGTGAGGTGTTATCAGGTGATAATTAGCCAATTCCGGGTGTTTGGCACTCTCACTTACCATATTTCTTTCTTGTATATATTATTTGGTATAAGAATAGGACATAGGGCTTATTTCAATGGATGAAATCAGTGAAAAATTCCAGGGAAGATTTACTTAGCGTAGCACGGCCGGGCAGGCGAGAGGATAGGGTAATGGAGGGGGGGTAGGGAGGGGAGTCAAGAACGGGGAGAAATGGCTAAATTGTCAACAATGGATGGGAGTACAGATGAGATTAGGAGTGCTGACTAGTGTTGGACATTGGCAGTACTGATAGATGATACAAGCCCCCACTTGGAAGCCCGGGTGAATTCAAAATAACACAGAATCACAAAAGCGACGCCCCGGTATGATCCCTTGCTCCCAAGCGTCACGAAAGTGACGCCCCGCGGTTAAGGGGTTAAAGGGATACTGGCAAGTACCTATGACTGAACGTGCTAGGGAGATCTCATGTTTTGTAACACTAGGAAAGACTTTTGCATGTTCTGTAATGCCATATACAGATTGTTTTAGAGTAATAAGAAATTTCCTTTGTAAATTTCTTTTTTCTTTGTGGGGAGGTGTTACATAGCCTATGATTTCATCATCCTTTGTGTAATTTTAACGCACAGGATGCTGCATGTTTGATCACGAGCGTGTTCTGCCTCAGTCCCCCCCTTCTACCGTTATAGTAGAGTAAGTCGTCATTTCTGGAGTTCAGTGCAGGATTTTCAGCTCTTTGTCCCCATGGCTTCATTTGTGCGTCCTTCTTACAAGTTGTATCAAGCTCTGCCGGCCCCTATATAATGAGCTCAGTCTCTGCATCATTGCCACTTAGATCTACTCCTCATTTTGTACACATCTCTGTCCTCCCCTGTACAGTTATTATTGTGAGTTCTCAGGAAGTCTCCAACCATCTAGCAGCGGTGTAATTTGAGTATAACTGTTATTGCATTTTTTCCTTTTACTGTATAGCATAAGGTGTTGATTCTTAGGCCTAGTAACGTTTTTTTTGTACTTAATGTAAAGTTTCATGTCAGCCAATTTTTAATAATAGTTTGTATCTATAATAATTTATCTTGCATTAACTGAGCATTGCCCGGTGTATTTTCATTTTATCAGGGCTGACTTAGATAAACTTTTCTTGCTAATTTCGTGTTAATAGAGGCTATTGCAGTTAACCATATATTTAACCTGTGTTTTTTGCCATTACATTATCCTTATGAGTCCTGAATGTTTTGTTGTTAGTTTGAGCATTAAACTTTAACTTGTAATTTTACCTAACTCTTTTGTTTTGAACCTGGAACTTTACGGGACAGTAGTGATTTTTAGTATTCTCACTTAAAGTGTACATCATCTTTCTTTGTTCCGTAACAATCAATATATATATATATATATATATATATATATATATATATATATATATATATATATATATAGAGAGAGAGAGAGAGAGAGAGAGAGAGAGAGAGAGAGAGAGAGTATTATATACCCTATGCCCTGTGAAACAGAGAAAGCGGGGTAGTCGAGACAGGACGACACACTCCCAGTTTACTTATCCACACACACACATTTATTCGTATCTTAGCCCCAAGGGGAGGAGGGACACATTTTCACCACACCACACAGCACAAGGATCAACTGCACAGTGTAATCAGCGACATCCGCAGCAAGGCCTGACAGTAGAGCTGGTTTACCCCTGCCACATCATAATGGACCCAGCACTGTACCCGTCCCTCACCTGATCAGCTGAATAGGCCTAATGCAGGAGAATATCCCCTCAGGGCAGCATCATCAATTATTCATCCACAATTTCTCTCCAGTCTTTCCTATCATGTGCAGCCACTCTTCCGTGATCAACAGGCATACCTGCCTCTCGCATCAAATGCTCTCTTCACACAGTCTATCCATCTTCTTCATGGTCTTCCTCTCAGGATTAGACCTCTCACATCTGATCCAATTATCTTTTTCACCAATTGCTCATCATCCTTTCTCTCCATATGCCTAAACCACTGCAACACTCTCTGCTCAACTTGATCAGCCATCTCCTGCATAACTCCAGTTCTCCTTTGCGCTTCATCGTTTCTCACATGATCCATATCCCTCAATCCACGCTTATTCCACAGACACCTCATCTCCATTACATTCAAACTTTTCCTCTCTACTACACCCATATTCCATGTTTCAGCCCCATATAACGCAGTCAGTACCACTACACGCTCATATAGTCTTCTTTTTACATCCATTCTAAGCAGACAACATCTAAACATTGTTTTCATTCCTTCCCAAACCTTTCCTACTTCATTTAATCTAAACTTCACTTCTTCATCTATTCATCCATCCACAGCAACATGTGAGCCTAAATCCTTAGAAGACTGTAACTCTTCAAGCAACTCACCATTCAAAACTATATTCATCCTCCTACTAGCTACCAACCTCGTACACGTCATCACTTTACTCTTATTCTCATTTACTCTCAAATTCCTCTTTTCACATACCCTTCCAGACTCCTCTACCAACTGTCTCAGTCTCTCCTTCAAATCAGCCATGAATGCAGTATCAACTACAAACAGTAGCTGATTCAGATTACACACTGTACCATCAGCATTCACCACTCAAACCTCCACCTACTGTAACGCTCTCACATTCACATCCCTTACAACAACATCCATATAAATAGTAAACAACCAAGACGACATCACACGTCCATGCTGCAGCCCCAATCTTACGGGAAACAAATAACTCTCAGAATTTTCCACTCTGGCACATGCTCTACTATTTACATAAAAATTTTCCACTCCTTTTAACAACCTACTGTACCTTTAAGTCCATACAATCTCAAAACAGTCCACAAAGCCTCCATATCAGTTCTATCATACTCTTTCTCTAAATCCGTGAATGCCCAATACACATCAGTCCCTTTCACTAAATACTTTTGACACACCTATCTCACAGCAAACATGCAATCCACGCATCCCCTCCCTTTCCTAAAGCCACTCTGCTCATCACCAATTGCACCTTCTGTACCCTCTCTAACTCTATTAATTAACCCGCCCCATCCTGACTGATTTTCCACCACTGACTCCCCCCAATCCCGACCAGTTTTGGACAAAATTTTTTTTTGGCTCAAACCTCCGATTTTGGTGAGAAACATCGATAATTCAAAGAGAAATCACTCACCTGAGGTTTAAAGTACTGGATACAGGTAGAAGTACCGCTTATCTTACTGGGTTTTCTGTCAGGCTGACTCCAAAGAAAACGAGTTCTATGGGAGATAACTATCCCACACCACTCATAAACAGCATTTATTTATTTATTTGGTACGAATTTATATGTAGTACGAGAGTACATTGGTTTTCACACAGCAATATAGGCAATATAAGCATTGTTTCACTCACCAAACACATCAACATACCTGACCTTTTTTGGCGACATTACCTGATCATCATTAGTGACTGTTTCTTCCTCTAATGCTACATAAACTTTGTCCTCTACATTGTCATCGACTGGGGAATCATTCTGGCCTTGAAGTTCATACCGTGGCATGACATGTCTTTACTGGCCAGGTCATTGGTAACAGGTGAATTGCCGAGACAATGGCATGCAGGGGGAGGGGGGAGGTCATGCAAGGTAAGGCATTGTCCCTGCCTGGCATCTTGTAGAGGAAGATGTAGCGTGTATACATACCAAAAATCACATGAGAAATTTCAAAAATGTGCAAATGACAGACCTTGCAATTGCAGAGTGTTTATATATGTCAACGGGACTCACAGTGACAAAACGTTCAGACATATATATACATGATCGGGACGCGGTGGGTTAACACTGTACCATACACCATACCTACAACACTCAACAGACTTATACCCCAAAGCTATTACATTCATACTTATCACTCTTACCTTTATACAATGGTACCACACAAGACTTGGCCAGTCAATTGGCACCATACCTCTCATGAAACACACATTCAGCAATCTTACTAACCACTCAACAATAGTCGCTCAGCCACAATTGAGGCATTCCACAGAAAACCCATCTATACCTACAGCTTTCCCTGCATTCATTCATTTCATTGCCTCCTGCACTTCCTCCATTGTGATTAAAGAGTCATTCAACACTCCCAACACATTTATTCCTTGCACCCTTCCAAATGCCACAATCTCAGTCTCCCTTTCCTTCTCTAAATTTAACAATCTTTCAAAATACTCTGCCCATCTCTTCCTTACTGCATCCCTCTCAGTTAACATCCTTCCATCCTCTGCTTTTACTCGCCCTTCCTTCTCAGACTCTCCCTTTCACACCCTTTTCACTTCCTTCCAAAACATTTCCTAATTCTGTTGAAAATTCTCAATCAAATGTCTACCCCACCTCTTATCTGCTGTCACTTCAGCATAACACACAGCCCTTCTTGCCTTATTCCTCTTTTCTTTATACCTCTCATATGACACCTCATCCTTCCTCTGCAGCCACACTCCAATTGCACGTCTCTTCTCAGCCACAGTCATATTTACTTCCTCGCACAACCATTCACTTCCCCTTCCTACACCACCACCTATTCGTCTCACACCACAAACCTCTTCCATATGCCCCAGCTCAGCACTCTTAACTCGCCCCGTCCCAACCACTTTTCCACCACTGACTCCCCCCAATCCCGAACATTTTTGGAATTGTTTTTTTTTTTTTGGCTCAAACCTCCACTTTTGGTGAGAAACATCAAAAAATCATAGAGAAATCACTCACCTGAGGTTTAAAATACTTGATACAGGTAGCAGTACCTCCTCGCCTTACTGTGTTTTCTATCAGGCTGGCTCCAAAGAAAACGAGTTCTATGGCAGGGTAACCATTCAACACCACTCATAAACGGTATTTACTTATTTATTTGGTACGAATTTATATGTAGTACGAGAGTATATTGGTTTTCACACAGTAATATAGGTAATATAAGCATTGTTTCACACACGAAACACATCAAAATACCCAATCTTTTTTGGAGACATTACCTGATCATCATTTCTGACTGTTTCTTCCTCTAATGCTATGTAAAGTTTGTCCTCCACACTGTCATCGATTGGGGAATCACTCTGGCCTTGAATTTCGTACCATGGCACATATCTTTACTGGCCAGGTCACTGGTAACAGGTGAATTGCCAAGACAATGGCGTGCGGGGGGCAGGGGGAGTTCATGCTGGGTAAGGCATTTTCCCTGCCTGGCATATTGTAGAGGAAGGTGTCCCGTGTATATGTACCAAAAATCACTCGCGAAAATTGAAAATTGTGCAAATTAGGGACCTTGCATTTGATTTGCGTTTATGTACGTCAACGGGATTGGCAGTGACAAAACGTGTGGTCGTTCATTCACATCAACGGGATGCGGCGGGTTAAACAACTGTCATTCCACCTCCACACTGCCATTTTCCTGAAGTTTGACTTTGTTCCACTCACCTTTCAACTTCTCTTGATACTCTATCCTTTTCTCTCTCTCTCTCTCTCTCTCTCTCTCTCTCTCTCTCTCTCTCTTTTCAATTCAATCACTTTCAAAACCTGTCTACCACACATAACTCTCCTAGCTCTCACCCACCTGATACCTAATCTCAACATTCCCCCTACCAGGTAGCTGTCAGACATACCTCCACCCTCCCCTCTCAAAACTCTCCTATCCAACAATCTTCCTCTTACATTCCTGGACACAACCACATAGTTCATCAATGCTCCATCAACAACCCTTCCACCGTCCTGTCTCACCCATGTATACTTATAAATAATTATCTTTCTTAAACAAGGTATCTCTAATCACCATCTCTCGCTCAACACACATCCCTATCATTCATTCACCATTTTCATTTCTTCCAGGCACAGCATGCATACCAACTAAACCTTCATTTGCTACATACACATATGCTCCAAACTCAGCTGACACTCACCAGCATCATTTCAGAAAGACTACATCTCTTCTGCACCCCTTTCGCTACCAGACCCATATGCACTCACAAATATCCACGACTCACGTTCAAATTTTGTTTTCACCATCAGCTCAATGACACCTCCTTCCATTCACTCACACACTGCTGCATTTCCGGGCTCACTAACAAGGCCACATTTTCTCATGTCCTTCCTCAATCAACACATGACATCCTTCCATTCACACTTCCAAACTTAGATACACCTTTCCCTTTCAGCTTTGTTTCACTCACAGCTAACACATCCAACTTTCTTCTCACAGACTCTCCCAATCTCCTAACTTTTAGCCTCAATCACAC
Organism: Coenobita brevimanus; assembly: GCF_032717465.1. Taxonomy (NCBI): domain Eukaryota; kingdom Metazoa; phylum Arthropoda; class Malacostraca; order Decapoda; family Coenobitidae; genus Coenobita; species Coenobita brevimanus. The sequence goes on along the minus strand of NC_136975.1, from coordinate 15,463,645 downwards.
TACATCCACGCACATTCATAGATCCAATCTTCAGGGTACGGAGATAACAAAATCCCATAATATTAATATATATATATATATATAAACAGTCCTCCACATTATGTACAGTCGTGATCACGAGTCCCAGTACACATTGTAGTCGTGTCGTCTACTTTGTGTCCACCGCTGGTAGGATGTTGAACTATTTCACATCCTACTTGGTCAAATTATCTTTAGTGTATCAGACAGTAAGTGCAAAAGTTCCATATTCCAAAAGCCGTGAGCACTACAATAGACAACACGCCCACATGTGTATTCGGACTCATGAACACGACTGTACATATGTGTGTATATGTACATATATATATATATAACACAGAAACACAAAAATCTGCTCAGTGGCAAACGTTTATTCAACGTAGTTTATGAGGATAGTGTGACTTCCGAGTGGTGTCCCTCACGGAGGGTGGGGTGGCCCCCAGTATTCAGTTAAAGCAGTTACGAACAACTATAGTTTTTAACCATATACCTAACTCGCTTGGATCAGGTGTTAGACAGGGTGGTACCCCTGAGGCTGACCCCCACGGGAGGATGGGAAGTGGATGCGACACCAACACGAAACAAGATTTTTTTTTTTTTTAACTCTAAGTCATATTTTGCACAGTAGAAGATGTTCAACTGGACCAGAATTTAACCAGTTTTGGACACTGGGGGTTCACCATTTTCCAGTATATGATTATTTCCCCTTACAATATTATGTTCTTCATCTTGTTAACAATCCCTCAACGTTCCTCCAGCATTTCTGTTCTTTGCTCTTTCTTCACACTCTCCATTCCCCCACTTTTCCCTTCCCTCTCTCCTACTCCCTCTTCCCACTGACCCTCTACTCACTGTTATCGGTCCCATCCACAGTGACTGAGGGTTGGTGGAGCGAGAGGTGTTGCCCCTCGCAATTTCCCCGTCGAATTCCTTCATATATGCCTTACAGATTTCTTCCCGCAAATTTTATTTTAACTATGGATGGAACACTGCTCTCACGGACTTTTTAACTCATTCTTTTTCAAGGTATTATTATTATTATTATTATTATTATTATTATTATAGATGGAACACCTACCATTTGCTCATTCGATATGGTGCTGACTCTCTCTCTCTCTCTCTCTCTCTCTCTCTCTCTATCTATCTATCTATCTATCCACCGAACTCCCGGTTGAGTTCCAAGTAAAATAGTTCCTTGTAACCAAGGTTAAGATTTACAATGCTGGGTGGTAACCACATAACCAAATGATGCCAGGTTACCCAGTGGGTTAAGGCACTACTGTAACTGTTGTCATATCGATGGAGTTCCCCGGTGTTAGCCTGAATGAAATACCAAAGTACACCAACATGATACTACAGAACATGAATATCTAGCTTGATATCAGAATATATTCTCTCTCTCTCTCTCTCTCTCTCTCTCTCTCTCTCTCTCTCTCTCCCTCGCTGTGGATATGTGTGTTTTCAGTTCCACTGCATTTTCCCATGTGTGCATCCGCTCTACCTATTTTTAAGGTGTCAGCACCAGACCTGAACCACCCAAGCATTTCTTAAAAACTTCCTCTCCCTTCCCTTCCTGCTGCTCCACTGCGTCTCTCTCTGCGGCTGAGGTGACACCCACCTCACCAAACCTTTCAGTGTCACACACACACACACACACACACACACACACACACACACACACACACACACACAGTTGTGTGCACATTTCATTGATTCCAGTAAGCCCCACTTAACCAACAGGTACACCGAAACAATAGCCAAGTTTTAACCCACATATCAAGTTACTCTTGCACAATTACACTTAGTATTGTGTCTTGCACAAGTACATTTAGTGTTGTGCAACTTCTAAGTTTTTGTTGCACTACAAAATGTAAAAAATTTACAGTACTTTTCTGGAGGCCATTTTTTTTCCCTGGAAACGGAACAGTAAATAATATAAATATACAGTAGATTGATAGGGTCATGTGACCGAATAACCACAACTACAGTAAGCCCTGCTGATCTGAGGATCTCATACAAATGAGAATAGTATATAGTGATGGTAGACAATGCCTTGATCATAGTTACATACGGTTATGGAAGGTAACTTTTCTCCATTCCTTGCATTCCTAGCGTGCCAACAGATGAGATTACTATGCCTCATCATGCCGTTACATTTTGGTTGGTAGCCTACAGATTTCTTAAAAGAGGAATTTCAGTTTTATGTAGTACACCATATTGCACCAGCCAGAGGAATTTTAAGAGTTGTCCATGGAAAAGTACTAAATTAGTACATATATACATCATCTAATCCTGTGTTACCCCATGAGGAACGTAGGAGCCCGGGGCCAGGCAAGTCTGCCATGACATTTAAGATGACAGTGACAAGCCCCACTCATCTCTGAGTGGCATTACGAGAGCAATAAACCCCAAACACTCCTTGGACATAAATCGACACAGGCTTAATCTGGCTGGAGCACCTAAATTACCCACTAAACCACCAGCGTCATAGTTTGATTATATGATTATCACCCAGCGATGTAATTGGTTTCCTGGTGTACAGGAAACCATTTGGTGTGTCACTCAGTGTAGAGTCACTCTTATGCAGAAGGAAGAGAAAAGAAGGACATAAGAGGAACTAAGGAAAGAGGGACATATGAGGAACTATGCAAAGAAGGACATAAGAGGAATTAAGGAAAGAAGGAAATAAGAGGAACTAAGGAAAGAAGGAAGGAAGAGAGGAGAGGGCAGCCACCCGAATGTAGCACTACATCGAGTTGGGTGGTGAGCAAAGGGTAGTTACCGAATATTGTGAAATGTATGAGGACGTTAGGGCTGCAGTGTGTGTAGAGAGTAAATTGAGTTTTTTTTTTTTTTTTTTTTTTACCCGAATCTTGGGATGAAGCAGGGTTGTGTCATGTTTCCATGGTTGTTCAGTTTGTACCGGGAGGTAGTTATAAAATAGATGCTAGGTAAGGCAGTGGATGTTGGGGTTTTTCTTTTGCGTTTGGGTAGGTTGTGGAAACAGCCTGGGCTGATGTACGCTGATGATACTCAGTTATTAAATGATGGTGGATGTGAGCTGCAAAGCCGTATGGAGGAAGTGGGATGGTAAAGAAATGGAGATTTTTTTTTTTTTATGCAAGGAAGAAGGAACCAAAGGCCATGAGCCCGCAATAACAGTTCCCTTCAAGAGAAAAACAAAATACAAGAGAGAGCCAAATTCAAGATCCATTCATTTCGAGATGCCTGGACACAGTGCGTTTGAAAGACTGGAGATCATAGGCAGCAAGAAATACAGACAGAGGAAGACAGTTCCAGAGTTGACCTGTTGCATAAATGAAGGACTGGGAGTAACAGTTAACTCTTGCATTAGAGAGTTGGACAGAACAGGGATGAGAGTTTGCTGCTAGACGGGTGCTACGCACCCATCGTAGAGGTGGAGGAATGCATGCAGACAGTTCAGAGAAGTGACCATTAAAGCAGCGATAGAAAAGAGATAAATATGCAACAGTGCAATGAAGAGACAGAGACTGAAGGGAGTCAGTAAGAGGAGGAGAGTTAATGAGACGAAAAGCCTTTGGCTCCACCCTATTGAGAAGAGCTGTATGTTGGGAGCCTTCCCACGCATGAGAGTTGTACTCAACACAGGGGTGGATAAAACCCCTGTATAGAGTCAACAATCGTGCGGGGGTAAAGAAAGAACGGAGTCGGCTTAGCACACCCAATCTCTTGGAAGCAGATTTTACAAGAGATGTGATATGATCTTTCCAAGATAAGTCCCGAGTAAATGAAACCCCAAGCATGTTCAAAGATGATGCAGGATTAAGCTGAATATTATTAAACATTAATGGGTATACCTGTGGAAGATTTTGACAGGTTAATAGGTGTAAGAACTGAGTCTTAGATGCATTAAAAACAAGATTATTTTTACCCCAGTCAGAGATACGAGCCAAGTCAGACATTAGGTGTGCCATAGCCTCATCCCTTGTTTGTTGAAGTAACTGCTGAGATGGACGTTGCTGGAACCGAATGGAAAGGTGAAGGATCGAGTCATCAGCGTATGAGTAGATAGGGTTAGATGTACACCTTAGAAGGTCGTTGATGAATAAAAGGAAGAGAGTTGATGATAGGAAAGAGCCCTGAGGAACACCGCTGTTGATAGATCTAGGAGAAGAACGATGGCCGTCTACAACAGCAGCTATAGAACGACCAAAAAGGAAGCTAGCGATGAAGGCACAGACAGAAGGATAGAAACCGTAAGAGGGCAGTTTGGAAATTAAAGATTTATGCCAGACTCGATCGAAAGCCTTTGAGATGTCAAGTGCAATGGCAAAGCTTTCGCCAAAGTCCCGAAAGGAGGATGACCAGGAGTCTGAAAGGTAGGTGAGAAGATCGCCAGTGGAGCATCCCTGACAGCCCCGTACTGACGATCAGAAAGAAGGTTGTTATAGGAAAGATGCATTAACATTTTTCTATTGAGAATTGTCTCAAAAACTTTTCAAATACAGGACGTTAAAGCAATTGGACGATAGTTGGAGGGTTGGGAGTGGTCACCCTTCTTTGGGACTGGCTGAATGAGAGCAAACTTCCAGCAAGAAGGAAAGGTACAAGTTGACAGACAAAGGCGAAAGAGTTTGCCTAGGCAGGGTGTAAGCACAGAAGAACAGTTCTTGAGAACAACAGGAGGGACTCCATCAGGCCCATATGCCTTGTTAGTATTGAGGCCAGTGATGGCAGAAAATACATCAGCTGAAGAAATTTTAATGTCAGCCATGAGGAAGTCAGAGGCGGGAAGTGATGGAGGAACAGCACTGGAATCGTCTAAGGTGGAACTGGAGGAGAAAGTCTGTGCGAAGAGATCTGCTTTATCAGTAGAAGAAATAGCTACAGAACCATCAGCGTAGAAAAGAGGAGGGAAGGATGATAAGGTAAAGTTGTTTGAAGGGTTTTTGGCAAGGTCCCAGAAGGAGCGGGAAGAATTCGAACTGGAGAGTTGAAAGCATTTAGTATGGGTGAAATTATTTTTAGCAGAGCAAAGAACAGACTTAGCACGATTCCGGGCAGAAACGTAAAGATGATGTGATTCAGGGGTGGGTTAGCTCCGGTACCTTTTTTAGGCCCTCTCCTTGTTGCGGACAGCATTAGAACAAGCGTGATTAAACCAAGGCTTTCTTGCTTTAGTCAAAGGATATGAAATGGAATGTATGCTACCATACCCGAGAGAATAACCTCTGTAATGTGCAAGGCACACTCAGATGGCTTCGGGCCATGAAAGCAATAATCATTCCAGGGAAAATCAAAGAAGTACTGCCTGAGGGCCTCCCAATCCTCGGCTCCAAAATGCCACAGACGGCGTTTCCCTGGAGGGTCCACAGGCCGTATGGAGTGATAGGACAGGTTAAGGTGATATGAGTTCATTCAAGTATTTAATGTGATAAGTAAGGACGGAAGAGCTTGAAACGTTACTGCAGGCTAGAAAGGCTATCGGTTCATTGGGAGAAACGATAAGGAATAATGATGTGTGCATGGAAGTAAAAAAGTCACTGCATGACAGTATTATGATCCTCTCTCTAGAGTTTGAAAGTGACGACAGGACCAGACCTCTGTTGTAAGGACTAAGTCAATAGTGAGAGTGGCGGAAATGAGCTATTTGAGAGGAACATGTTGAGTCATATGGAGAGACTAACAGACAAATGAGGACGTAGAGGAGTGTCGGGGACATGATGTGAACGCAACTGAAAGTGTTATGAGAAATGGAATGGTATGTTTTGGCCATTTTAAAGGATGCAGAGTGAGAGACTGAATAACAGAGTGTATATGTGTAAGGTGGAGGGGCAGAAGAGGGTAAAATCAAGGATGAGATGGAGGGATGAAGTGGAGAAATGCATGCGTGATTGGGGTGTGAGCTGGAAGAGGGACAGCCAAATGGCAGAGGCGAGAGTGACGTGGAGGTGATTTTTTTAGTGTGTGTTGTCACTCATAGTGGAATTAAAGTGTCTGACAATAGATGGACTGATAGGTAGATGGACAACTTATATACCAATAATATCTCCTGCTATGGCTCTGGAGGGGCTGATATTAATAGGCCAGTATACCTCATTATACCTCATTTAACATCCTGGTTAAGCTAAATCAGTATAATTTAATTATCAATAAATGTAGAAATGGCTTAGATTTGGAATGGAGTGGTTTCTGCTCTCCAAAGACGACGGGCCCTGCAGTGCTTTGTGGGAACACATGCTGTCCAGCGAAGCTGCGTACGGCGGGTATTGTCACTTCCAAGCCATCTTCCGCTATGAATGATGCAAATGGTGGCTACCTCTGAGTTCATTTGAAATTGCTACTTACTACTCTAATAATTTATCTGAATTATGAAAACCACGATTAATTCTTAAGCATAAATATAACTTCATGTGCTTAACCCCCACCGGCTGGGGTTTTCCGACATCGCCCACTCCCTATGGGGGATTTCTGTGGCCATGGATCTTATATTGATGCATTAAGCCCATTTCCCCACCCCCCCACAATCCAAAATCGGCCGGCATAGAGGGGTATCTTTTTTTTTTTCTCCCCCAGCACAGTATGGGGTAGGCAGACTTACTGTACTTTACCCACTGCTGCCATGTAGCCTAAGTACTGAACCTGGGCCTTTGCATAGTCACACTTCTCTAGGCTGATTACTAAGTTGGCAGATGACAGTCTCTGCAGCAAGGCATTTTGTTGGATCAGGTGTTCCTTCCAGGGTTGACTAAATATAATCAAGCCACCCACTGGGGATGTGTCTGACTATCATTCAGCCTATCTGTTTGTGGTTGCCCTTTTTCAACGTTAGCATTCCCACAAGTATGTAACAGAGCTAGAGATTTATCCATATGACTTCCTCTCATCTTCCCACACTCTTCTGGTGCTACTGTAACGTGCAGTCTACCGGGACATTTACACAGTAGAGTGCAGTTAGGATTGGATAGGATACTGTAGGTTAGGTTAGGTCAGATGAGGTTAGGTTAGGTTAGGTAAGGTTAGGTTAGGTTAGGTTAGGTAAGGTTAGGTTAGGTTAGGTTAGGACAGGACAGGACTGGACTGGACAGGACAGGATAGGATAGGATAGGATAGAATTGGTTAGGATAGGTTAGAATAGGATAGGTTAGGTTCTAACTTAATCTAACCAAACCTAACCTATCCTATTCTAACCTAAGATAATCTATCCTATCCTGTTCTAACTGCACACCATACTGTAAATGTGCGGGTAGGCTGCATGCTATAGTAGCACCACTTTTCCATGCCTGACCCTTCCTATTACAAAACTGACAAAACCCAGATCTTCTCCCTGGCCCTTTGGCAACAAAGTCACTACTCTGGTCCAAATAACTTGCTCCAGAGTTACAGGATTTTTCTTAAGAGTCCATCCATCCATCCATCATCCAATCCTACGTTGCCCTGTGAGAAGCGTAGGAGCCCGGGGCTAGGCAGTTGGTCTTGACATTTAAAATGAGAGTGACCAACCTCACTCATCCCTGAGTGGCATTACGTGAGCAATAAACCCCAATCACCCCTTGGATATAAACCTTCACCGGCTCAATCCGATTGGAGCACAATAATTACCCACTAAACCATCAGGCGCCAAAGTTTGGTTATATGGTTACCTCCCAGCATAGTAAACCATTTGGCTTGTCACTCAGTGTAGAGTCACCCACAGGCAGAAGAAAGAGGAAAGAATAAGTCATCTATATTAATGTTAACTAGTTTGCAGGAAGAAGGGTTTACAGAGTCTAATTGGTCCACTCTCCAATCTCTGTTAAATGACAGGCTTAGAATAATTTCTGTGGATATAGCAAAATTATCTGCCACAGCATCTGATTCAACCACGGTATCCACACCTTTCTTAAATAGGTGAGTGGCAACCTCTTTAGCAATATTCCTAGTGAAGTTCTCCAACATAATCTTTGTTAATTTTCTTAGCGTGCAGCCACTGACAATCTATATCTTAAAGTACTCTAGCATATTCCACATGGGCCTGATAATTTTATTTGTAAGTGGTTCGAAATCTTGAGTTTGTAAGCTTCTGGTACAAGTTCATAAACCCAATTATTTCATCCTTTATCACCTCATAATCAGCACACTGGTCAACTGATAAAGCAATACAATATAGGCTTCATTTGCCTTACCTTCAAATACACTCTGCAGTAATATTTACCAAGAGTCCGTAGGCCAAGAAAGCTGACCTGCTGCCTTTTCAAACATTTGGAAGTATATGATGAAATCTTGTCAACTATAGGGAGGGAATTAATAAATTAATGTTCTCGGCAACATCAAAACAGTCACCAGTGGAAGCATCTCAATGACTGGGCGAATTGCAATGCTGCCTCATGATTTTGTGCGAGTTGTTTCTCCCATACTTGAAGTTGTCTTGGTTGCAACTGAATATTGGCTAATTCAGGTTGTGCACTGACACTACTATTAATGGTATTATTTGTACTTTGTGAGCAATATCACTGTGAATAGGTGTTCTAAAAGTTCAGGATTTTTATCATTATCAACACTGAACAGATGGTTCTTGTTCCCTAAGCTCATGACTAGTTGTGGTATGGTATGATTAGTTTCAGTATTTTCACTCACCCTAAGTAGTGCCCCAGACTCATACTAATTGAATTAGGCCTATTGATATTACTGGGATAATACCTGAGGTATTACCTTAAATTCAAGTGTAGTAAGATTTTCTAACACAAATTGTCTAGCCTCAATTTGCAAACAAATGTTCTTACAGTATCAAATTTCGTCCGCTTCATCTATTTATCTATCTCTTTCTATTGGCTGATGCCTTATACCCTCAGTGGCTGCCAGCATCGAATAATGCTTTACCGTACCATTGCCGGTGGCATCAAATTAGTGCGGTGTGTCAAAACTATGAACAATTATGGAAAGGGGACGAAAGTCTGGGAGATGTTGACACTTACCTACTTTGCCCTGCAAGCCACTCAGGTGGTCAGTACAACTTGTGAGTCTAACATTTTTTTAATACAGGAAAAATGGAACCAAAGGCCAGGACCCTACAAGATTGTTCCCTCCAAGGAAAAACAAAAACAAAATAACAGAGAGCCAAATTGGCGATCCTTTCATTTCAAGATGCCCTGACGCACTGCGTTTAAAAGACTGAAGATAAAAGGCACTAGGAAATACAGACAGAGGGAGACAGTTCAAGAGTTGACTTGTTTCATATATACATGAAGGACTGGACATAACGGCTAAGTTTTGCATTAGAGAGTTGGACGGGAGAGGGATGAGAGCTTGTTGTTAGGTGGATGCTACGCGACCGCCTTTAGGGTGAAGGGATGCAAGCAGTTTAAAGGAGCAGTGACCGTTGAAGTAGTGATAGAAAAGAGATGGAGACCCAACAGTGTGTGAAAGAGACAAAAGTTGAAGGGAGCCAGTGAGAGGAGGAGCTAATGAGAAAAAAAGCCTTTGGCTCCACCTTGATGACAAGAGCCATATGTGGAGAGATATAATCCACACAGGGGTGAATAAAACCCATTTTAAAAGTCAACAACCGAGCAGGGGTTAAAAAAAAAAAAAAGGAAGGAGCTGACTTACCACACGACACCTAATCTCTTGGAAACCGATTTTATAAGAAAGGTAGTATGATCTTTCCAATATAAATCTCGAGAGAATGAAACCCCACTTATGCTTAAAGATGATGCAGCATTGAGTTGAATATTGTTAAAAATTAAAAGATACTTCTGTGGAAGATTTTGTCAGGTTGAATGATTTAGATGAATCAAAATCAACAAGATCATTTTTACTCCAATCAGAGATATGAGCCAAGTCAGACATTACGAGAAGTGTGCCATAGTCTCATCCCCTCATCCTTTGTTTGTTGAAGTAACTGCTGGATTGGGTGCTGCGGGAAGTGAATGGAAAGTTGAAGTGTGGAGTCATCAGCGTATGAGTGGATAGGGGTAGATGTACACCTTAGGTCATTAAAGAATAGAAGGAAGAAGGTTAGTGTTAGGACAGAACCTTAAGGAGCACCATTATTGATGGTTCTAGAAGAACCGTGGCCGTCTACAACAGCAGCAACAGAATGACCAGAGGGGAAGTTAGAGATGAAGGCACAGATAGAAGGATAGAAACTGTAAGTGAGCAGTTAGGAGTGTAAAGATTTATGCCAGACTTGATCGAAAGCCTTTGAAATGTGAAATGCAATGGGAAAGATTTTGCCAATGTCCCGAGAGGAGAATGATCAGGAGTCTGAATGGTAGTTGAAAAGTTTGCCAGTGGAGCATCACAGGCAGAACCCACACTAACGGTTGGAAAGAAGGTCGTGATATGAAAGGTACTTTATTTATTATTTTTTTGGTTAGGAGTACTCTCAATAACTTCTGAAATGCAGGATGTTAAAGAAGTTGGGCGATAGTTATAAGGCTGGGAATGGTCACCCTTCATTGGGACAGGCTAAATTAGAGCAAGCTTCCATTAAGAGAGAAAGGTATATGTTGACAGGCAAATGCGAAAAACGTTTTCCTAGGAAGGATGTAAGCACAGAAACACTTTTCTTGAGGACAACGGGAGGCACCACATCCGACCCATATGCCTTGTTAGTAATGATGCCAGTGATGGCAGAAAATACATCAACTGAAGACATTTTAATATCAACCATGTGGAAGTCAGAGGGGGAAAGCGATAGAGGAACAGCAGAGGAATCATCTAAGGTGGAATTAGAGGAGAAAGTTTAAGCAACGAGATTTACATTATCAGTAGATGAAATAGCTACAGAGCCATCAGAGTGAATAAAAGGAAGTGAAATTGGTGAGGTAAAGTCATTTGAAAGGTTTATGGAAAGGTGTCAGGAGGAGTGGGAAGATTTTTGAGTTGGTGAGTTTTATCTATCTGGTGCCAGACGCCTTAATCCCGTAAGGGGTGGCCACAAACACATCGACTTCATGTCGCCATGTCCTCTGTCATTTCATTGACCTGCTCCCACCTCACACCGCCCTCTCTCATATAGGCTACCTCTTCACTACATCCCTCCATCTCATCCTTGGCCTCTCCCTCCCTCTCTCCCGACACCAGTCATATATGCTCTCCTCGTCAGTCTTGGAGAGTTCAGAGCATTTAGTACGAATGAAATTATTTTCATAAGAGCGAAGAAAAAGAATGGAGAAGAATGTGTGAGAAACTTAGGAGTTGGAGAAAGGAATGCAAGAGGAGAATTGGTTGCAAACTTTGCTGAAATGTACAAGTGAATAATGAACACATTTTTTCACAAAAGAACACGGAGAAAATGGACCTGGAGAAATCGAAATGGAGAAACAAAGAACGAAATTGACTTCATTATGGCAGTTAAGAATAACACGATCACAAATGTCACAGTTATCAACAAAGTAAATGTAGGAGGTGACCATAGAATGGTGGGCAGCACAGCCAGATTCATTTTCAAAAGCGAAAGAAAGAAGATGGTCAAAATAAAAAGATATGCCTAATAAATGAAAACAAATTAGACTTTCGGCTGGAAATAGCGAACACATTTCAGGCTCTAAGTAATGCTGACTGTGACATTAATGAGTTGAATGACAGACTAACAAAAGTGCCGAGAGAATCAACGGAGTTAGTAGGGAAACCTAATACAACCAAAGCCAAGAACTATTCGGAAAAGACAGTCGAGCTCATGAAAAGAATAAAAGAAAGGAAAGTAGAAGCAAATAAATTTTAAACAGAACGAGCGGAATTTAATAAGCTTATCAACAGGAGACAAACAGAAGAAAAAAGAAAGAGAAACATGGATCAGGTCAAAGAAACTATCAAAAAAGGAAAAGTCTGAAACAGGCCCGAAGTAAAATAGCACTAGGAAAGCAACAAATTATATCAGTGAAAGACAAAAACGGCAGTCATTAAGTGCAGAGAAAACATGGTGAAGAGAGTTGATGAATTTTTCAAAAAACTGTTCGCATCAAAGACAGTAGTACCAATACCTAATTTTAGCTGACACAACAAAATGCCCGAGGTAACACCAGACGAAGAAAACAGTTCTCTTAAAAACGTGAAAAGAGGGAAGCCTCCGGGAGAAGATGGAATAGTGGCAGATTTACTGTTGGATGCAGGAGTAGAAGTACAAAGCGGCATGGGCGTCATCCGCGGGGGGGAGGGGGGCTCACATATCCCCCCACTTTTCATTCAGGAGGGACAACATATTGATTGCCCCCTCCCCCACTTTTTTCATTGAGTTTTATATACTAGACGCTGGAATGAAGTAACTGATATTTACAATACTATAGAACAGGAGTGGCTAGACTTGCTTAATTAATAAAGGTGGCATAATTTTTGCATAAAGATATTTAGAATACTTTGAGTCTAGGATTCACATTTACAATTTTCTGTGGAGCATGACTGCCCATCAGCTGAATCAGTGTTTACAAAGTGCACTGCGTTAGCCCAAGTCCTTTTTACTATTCATTGTTACATGTAGTTTAGGTAAGTTATATCATTATAAATGTGTAGTAATGCTATATAGAAATTTGTAGTGAACAGCTATGCATTGTGATAGACATACAAAAATATGGTGAAATGATTATCAGAGGTAAGGAAAAAAAATGTAGTGTGGTTGATGACAAACTAAGCATCAGCCAAGCCACTTTGTGAGTTTTGTAACCTCAGTTATTCAGCACGAATGGAACATTAAGGATGTTGAATAAGCGTTTCTTTTTTCTTTTTTTTTCTGGTAGCACAAAAGTTGCTCTTGTGTGCATCCAAGCTACGGGCTAGTCTAATCTGAATTATGAATGACAATGAATGAAGAAAGACAACGATAAAAGTAAATAATAGGTTCTGCCTGCTATAGGAAATAGATATGACATGGGAAATCACTCATACACCTCTCCACTCCATTCCTCCATCTCATCATATACATGCATTTAATAATCCCTGGACCGCTGTGCTCCTGATAGGGCGGAAGGGGATTGTGGACAGGTGAATGCTAAATACTGACATAAGTTGCAATCATGTTAATATTAAACAAGAGAGAAGTAATGTGCCACATGCAGGAGTATACACTGGTAAAGAAGTGCTTAGGAGCCTCGTAAGCATCTTTCTATCTATCTATAGGCAGACGCCATAATCCCGTAAGGGGTGGCCGTTTGTCTTTTAGTTGTTTTACAGGGAGGGGCAGTAACCCTCCACCAACCTACTTGTTGACACGTAGGGAACACATATGGGTTGGATATATGGTTACCATCCAACATTGTAAATGGTTTCCTGACTTACAGAAAACCATTATGCTTGTCACTCAATGTAAAGCCACCTGAAAAGGAAAGAGGAGAAATAAAAAGTGACAGGAAAGATGGGGGAAAGAGGAAGAAAGGGGGCAGACACAGAAAGAGAATGATAAAGGTAATGGAATATCATCTCATAATTCATCTGCCATTCAGTTCTGTGCCATAATGCAAAATGACCAACAAGCCATTTAATAAACAGTAAATTATAGATTAGACTAACTTCCCAGGCTTAGTTTCCGTTCTCCTACCTTTGTTACTATTTCACTCCTGATTTTGTGAAGGGTCAGTGACAAAGGGAAGCATTATCAGCACAAAATTGAGTGTTTGTAACCAGACTGTGGTGGAAGGAAGTACTCTGTTGAAGGGAGTACTGTGCTGAAGGAAGTACTATGTTGAACGAAGTACTGTACTATGTTGTCTAAGTGACTTGTTGGTACTGTACTGGTTTTACTCTAACTTAGCCCAATCTTGCCATCTCTCCATCTTGAATTCTGAGTTGTAACAATAGATTAACAATAGATAATGATGCTTATCACGAAGAAGTGCTGTGGAATGGATGCAGAGCCATAGCAGTGTCTTATTCTATCGTCTAGCTATGTGAAATAAACTGCAAAAGAATGGAAATCTAGGCCAAGTTAGCGTAAAAGAACTATAGTTGGGATGATGGTCTTGTCTTGCATGCAGGTTTGAATCTCCAAGAGGTACTGTTACTAGTGTAGGATGGTCACTTTTTTTTTTCTTTTTTTAATTAAAGGAGGAAGGAACCCAAGGCCAATCTGTTTTAGACTGTGACAGCCTTTGGGTCCCCACACCTCACAGGGGATAACACACTTGATACAAAAATTTTAAAAAGTCCAAATTTTGAGCTAGTAGAAAATTGCAAAAAAAGAGAAATTTGTACGTATATTCTGCTCACTTTAACTAGGTACAGAAATCCCATATCCATCTTAAATATGTGTACTGAGTTTAGCACTAGAATATGGTGCTAGTCACAAAGAAGTGCTATGGAATGCATGTTGAGCCTTGGTATTCTATTATAAATTAATAATCCTGGATTAGTCATTAAAACAAGGAAAGTTATTTTTTTTAATGATTCTCTTTTGTTAAAAGTCTGTATGTACTGTGCTATATGGCCTACTTGGTCTAGTTAATAAATGATAAATGAAGCAAAATATACGGTACCTAAGCTTTGAGGATACTCCAGACAGCTTGTTTATGATTTGAGGTGAATTTTCTTCCCTTTATGTCATATAATCATTTTAATATAGCCTTAATATGCAACAAATATTGCTGTATAGGCTCGCTTAGCTTGCCAAAATTAGCAACCCCTGTCCCCCCCCCTCCCACTTTTAGAGGACAGATGTCGCCCATGTATACAGTACATGGGCATTGAAATGAGCATAGACAAAATACGAGGATACAGAAATGGGTTTGAATCAGTTGCCTCAGACAGCTGAGTCTCTGTGAGGAAGAGAAGGTGAGAAAGAGAAGTGGTGTTCAACAGAAGGAAAATTAGAGGAAAGGCCACGAATGTTCCAAAAATGAAGTGAGTCAGACAATGGTCCCAGGCATCTCTGGCTGTCACCGGGAGAGGGGCAGATGGTGAAGGTTTTTGTGGTAGTCCCCCCCCCCCTCCGGGGACTCCAAGGCTGGGTGTTCAGATGCAATTTTTCTTAAGTGGTGTGTAATGAAGTGTGGTGTTGACAATTAGAGGATGTTGTATAGGAGTATATGCTGGCCTACTACCTGTGTTACTGAAACACTGAAAAAATTTAGCAAAGGGGGATGGTCAGAAGCTAGTCCCGAGGACCGATGAAGCGGAAGCTCCAGCTCTCCCTATCATTAGCTTTCCATCCACCTTTGGGGTACCACCGAATTCCACTGGCGCCACAGTCTATTTCCTAATCGAATTATATGTTCTAGTCTGAGGGTATGGCTTTATAGTGTGCCCTTTGTCCGTTATACTTAAAAGACAGGGGAAATATGAAGATGGAAAGGAAGAAAGGGCAGGGAAGTACGAAACAAAAAGCAAGGTAAGTAACACATGTGCCAAAAGAATGAAATATTTGCAGTAAAGAGTGAGTATGCGAACGTTAGTGATACTATTACGTTGACACTTTGGTATTTCTCTGCCCGTTGATAACTCCCTTTAATATGATGAGTCTGAGTGAAAAAGTGAAGGACATGCCCAAGGGGTGAAACAGACGTAGCAAACTTGTAGGTGAACTTTTGTGTAGGACAAATATACTGTACATTGTGGAACTGAGACTCGAGGTTGCAGGGGACGGAAGGTGAGTGGTGGAGGTGTAAAAATGGAGGAACAGAACAAAAACAGATAAATCAATAAATAAGTAAGCAAAGGAAAGGGAAATATGAAACTGAGATACTTAAACGAGGTAAAAATGTATTGAGGGAGCTGGCGGATAGAGGTAGTCGAGAGTCTGGGATTGGAGTGGTACGAAGGGAGAAAAGATGAAAATAGACCAGAGAAAGATAAGACGTAAATTGGAAACTGGCAAGCCCTGAAGGAGGCAGAAGGATGTTAAGAGGGGAGGAGGCAGGGTAAGTGGAGAGATGAGAAGGTATGAGTGGATTAACTGAGAGAAATAGAACAGAAGAACAAGAAAACAGAATAAGAGATAATGCAGAATAAAGAGGAGAGCCCTAGAGGGAGTAATACGGTGCTAAGAAAAGGGAGAAAGAGGGAGTATAAAGGAAAGAGAAAACAGATTATAACTGAGAAGCAGGGATGAAAAGATTGAGGAAAAGAAGAGAATAAAGGGAAAAGATGTATTCAGTTGGAGGAAACAAAAATGTGTTGAGACAAGGAAGGAAGGGGGATAGGAGAGTAAGAGAGGGAACTGTAAGGAAGAATAACCAGGAGAAGAGCTGAGTGTCAGGGAGGGAAGGTACGAAGACGCCAAGAGACGAGAAAAGAACAGGGGATATAAAGTTGAGAACCCTGGCGGATGTAAAAATGGCTGGGGAGGTACGGGGAGGGTACGAATTCGAAGAAAGGTGGAGGATGGAGTGGAAAGGAAAGAGGGAATAAGGAGACTAAGATAATATAGGGAAATGGGCATAAGTTTTGGAGAATACTAGGGAGTTATGCAGTGAGAGAAAGGAAGGAACAAGGAAAGAAAGAGGAAAGGAGCGAGTGGAGAGGAAGGGAGGGATGAATGAAACTACTCATCCCTTATTTCTACCAGCCGGTTTTATGGGTTCGAGGGTAGGCTACCTTTTTCCAACATATTCAGGTCGTAGGAGATCATTATACTTTCGTGGCAGTATTTCACAAAATCCTAGATTTCCGATTCGCCTCTAGAAATATTGAGCAAAAACACATCACCATCCAATAGAGTACACCAATAACCTCTCAGAGTTAGAGGGAAAGAAGGGAAAAGGAAGAGCTAATGAAGAGATGTATAATGTTTGGAAAAACCAGAGGAGTACAAAGATTATACGAAGCTAGTAGGAGAAGGAAAACGAGAACGAAAGTGAAAAAGGAGAAAGAGAGAGGGAGAGAGAAAGAGAGAGAGAGAGAGAGAGAGAGAGAGAGAGAGAGAGAGAGAGAGAGAGAGTGAGAGAGTGACAGAGAGAGAGAGAGAGAGAGAGAGAGAGAGACAGACAGACAGACAGACAGACAGTCAGACAAAGTATTAATAGGAGACCTCTCGTGGAAGTAAAAAAAAAAAACTGTCTGGAGGACAAAAAAAAGTGAAGGAGTGGAAAGAGTGTGATCACATAATCTTAGTGAGGCGATATTCCGAGGGAAGGAAAAGGAGAGAGCAGAGAAGACAGGAAAGTATGAAGGAAATGTGAGGTAAAGAAAGAAACGGATGGAAACTGGAAGACAGAGGAGAGATAGAGAATAAGGGAAAGAAATAGAGTAAAGAAAAAAATGAGAGAGAGAAAGATGAGACCAGGAACAGGGGCAGTTTACCTACCAGGGGGTCAGTATGTCTATTTTACTCATATTAGCATAAAAGGAATTTACTTTTTGCTGAAAATCAACTTATCTTTTTCACTCAGGCTTACGGTTGCTGTAAAAAGTCTCCCTCATGCTGGATGATACTGACAGATCCAGGCGGCTGAACTGCCTGGTTATACAACCGTGCATTACAGCCTTTCTTATCCCCGAAAGGAGGAGGATGGACTGAGATTGGAGGGAATCCTTAGCCTTCACTTCACTGGGTTAACTTCCACATGAGGAGCCTACACGTGGTGGCTCTGTGATCCCTGAATAGGCAGCTCGGCTTGGGGATGAACATTGGTCTGAAACAGGTGAAACGCTCTCTACCACAAGGGGGTGCAGGTTCCCTACATTGTGTATGTACTGTACACCACCTGTACCCTGCTTCATACAGTAGAATCAGTTACTTGTCTGTGATAGACGAGCCCGCTCGGACAGACACACTGGGGCTAAGGAACATCAACAACATCCATATGAAGCTAGGGCTACTACAACTGCCGCTGCTGCTGATACTTCTGCAACTGCTGTCGCTGCTGCTGCTCTAGCTAGGGTCAGATGATTTTACACGGTATTAGGAAACTTAGGAAGTTAGTAGGTGAAAATGAAGAGAGGGTCTTTAAAAACAATTCGAGATGGTGAAAGTGAGTACAACTGAAAAAAAAAAAAAAATCAGTGGCTGAAGTCTAGTGGGACGGTGCACTGTGTGCAGGTCGGACAGAATGTCACACTGAAAGTAACTTTAAAGATTCACAACACATCTTCCTGAGCGAATTCTTTAACACAGTACTCCTCATAGTCCCCCCTGTATGTCATTGATGCAAAATTTTTTAACATTAAAATAATGTAAACACCATACAAGAGAATTTCATGGTCAAATATTAAAAAAAAAAAAAAGTCAAGAGGTAACAGGCCCAACGAAGTGTCCTAGGCCTGTAGGAATATGTACCAGAGAAAAATAAAGGAATATGAGCAGAAACAGGGAAGGAGATGATTGTAATGAGAGAGAGAGAGAGAGAGAGAGAGAGAGAGAGAGAGAGAGAGAGAGAGAGAGAGAGAGAGAGAATCACTCAGGGAGTGCAACACCAGCGTCCATGAACTGGCTAGTGTCGAAAATTTTATTTTACCCAGAGGCCTTGAGATCTGAATTATTGCCATCAAGATCGGGTCACATCCAACCAAAACTGAGTTGCCTTTGTCCAGTGACCTTGATTTTTTACCTTTTCCTGCGACCTTGACTTATGACTGATTGTCCTCAAAATAATTTCGTTGTCTTGTCGTATTCTAAACTCTTCCCTAAAGTTCGCTATAAATCGGATGGAACAACTTTTACTTTACCTTGCAGTGTGACCTTGATCTTCGATCTCCTGTTCCCAGAAGCAACAGATCAACCCGGTACTTGACCTGCAACCCACTTACAAAGTTTTATCCATATCAGCATTAAGATCTTTAAATCATTTTGATACCCCTCTCTCTCTCTCTCTCTCTCTCTCTCTCTCCACACACACACACACACACACACACACACACACACACACACAATGAAGACTCTCTTAGCGTTAGGAATCTAGATGCAGAACCTCTCTATTTGTAGTCACTAATTGCAATGACAAACCGGAAATTTATTATTATTATTACAATTATTATTATTATTATTATTATTATTATTATTATTATTACTATTATCATTATTATTATTATTATTATTATTACTATTATCATTATTATTATTATTATTATTATTATTATTATTATTATTATTATCATTATTATTATTATTATTCCTATTATTATTATTATTAAAGGAAGCGTTATGAGGAACACACTGAGGTGTTTTGGCCATGTGGAGAGGATGGAGAGTGAAAGACTGACGAAGAGTGTGTATGTGAGTGAGGTGGAGGGGGGAAGAGGGAGGGGGAGGCCGAGGATGAGATGGAGGGTGAAATGGCGGGGGACAGGGCGACTTGGAGGCGATTTGTTTGTGGCCACCCCAAACGGGATTGAGGCGTCTGGCAATAGATAGATAGATAGATTATTACTATTATTATTATTATTATAATGATGATGATGGTGATGGTGATGATGATGATGATGATGATTATTATTATCATCAATATTATTGATATTGTTTTTGTTGTTGCTGTTGTTGTTGTTGTTGCTGTTGTTTTTACTGTTGACTTGTTTTTATTCTTATATTTCTTCTCTTCTTCTTCTTCTTCTTCTTCTTCTCGAATTAGTATTAGTATAAATATTGGTATTAGTATTAGTATTATTGTTATTATCTTACACTCGCTGGTCGAACAGTCACCTTTGCCTCTTATTTGGCATTTGACTACTTGCTCAGAAAATGAATCCCTTCGTTCTTGACAGGTGCTTAATAATCCGACTCAGTTTGCTTGAAATCAGTTTAAAAACTGTATGAATTTACCCTGCCTTGGGACCCTGAACTTTCCCTGTGATCTCCCCCACCCCCCTGCAAAAAAAATAAAGTTTTTTCTTTCCCTTCCCAGAAACTACCCGCCATAATACAAACATATCTATCTATCAATCAATCAATCTATCTATCTATCTATCTATCTATCCATCTATCTATATATACCGGTATCTATCTATCTATTTATCTATCTATCTACAGGTATCTACACACACACACACACACACACACACACACACATATATATATAGATAGATAGATAGATAGATAGATAGACACATACATATACAGACATATAGATTGATATATATATATATATATATATATATATATATATATATATATATATATCATCAGCCGTTTGAATATCCACTGCAGGACCGATCTATCCCGACCAAGGTCGGGACGATACAGCCAATGTATCTCTACCATGTGGCTTAGGCTGTCTGGTAGAGATTGTGTGTAGGGTGAGAAGTGTTTGTAAGTGTAACTGTAGTGTTGAAGTGGCTTTGGATATGTGTGTAGTCTGTGAACCAAGTGTAATAGGCCCGTGCAAGCCGACTGGGTGCAAGCATACTTTATAGTAAGCGACACTGGTTCAACCACAGCATTCCTTGTGTCTACCAATGCAGTACGTGGCCTGGTGAACACTCCCAAAGTATAATACCCTGGTGGGGCATGGACCCTGGTTCACCCATATACGAAACGCACACTCAACCACTGTACCACAGAGGCTCCATATATATATATATATATATATATATATATATATATATATATATATATATATATATTGATGTCATGTGACCTGGATGTGTGACTGTGACCTTTTTGCCAGTTGCTCATTAACCTGCCGTGTGCTGGCTATTTTTAGCTCTCTGGGTCACCCCAGTGCCGGCCATTTTTTGACCTTTTTTTTTTTTTTGGCTATAATGATAGATTTTGATATGAAAACAACGAATTTCGCCATTAAAATGCTCACCGAGGGTCAAAAATCGGTTTTATTGAGTCCTGCATACTCTTGTACTGGTATAGCCACTCTCTCATGCTCACCACGTGCGTGAGAGAAAGCCGTTTTCTATGTAAGGTATTCTCAGGTATTTATGCTGGTAAGGTATAGCAATGTTCAGTACACTTTTCTGATCACTTATTACTTCAGCATGTATCACAATTTGCATGTCTTTCTCACTGTGAATGCATTATCTTACACTTACTTGAAGATAGGTACAACCTGACTTCCTTACGTACAGTCCTGGAACTTACAAGAAGGCATTTACAACTTGACTTCACTATATAGTCCTTACACTTACAAGAAAATATTTGCAACTTACACTCACATGAAAATATTTACAAAATGCCTTCACTATGTGCAGCACTGGGTGAGGCACACACACAGAGTAAGGCAGAGCAAGCATGAGGAGGGGGAGCGAGTTAGTGTACGGCCTTGACAGCCTGAGGGATGGTAGAGGAACAGTTACCTTACATGCCTGCCAATTTTTACCTGTGAATCTTGAAAAATGCTTTCACAGTGAACTTTTTTATTTTAGACCGTTTTAAAATGGCATGGGCACTGGCTGCTGCATTATGTCAGACCGCTTTAAAACAGCACTGGCATGCAGCGGGTTAAAAAAGAAAAAAAAGGTCAACCCCTTGCGCGATATTCAGTCTGTCTTCCAGGTTTGACTAATATCAGATATAAACCGCTTGGATTATTTTGTTCCCACAGACACACGGGTTGAACTTCGGTCGTATTCTGTGACCTTGACCTTTGACTGATTTTTCTGAAAGCCTAGCCCCATTGTTATTGCCTTATCCTCAACTCTTACCCCAGATATTGTTTAAAGTGGAAAAAAAATGTTTAAGCACTCTTTGCTAGGTTAAGGTGATCTTGCTTGGCGACCTTCACCTATAACCTAGTTTAATAGAAACAGCCGGTTCACTTATCGGCAGATACTCAAAATTTCCACCAACTTTGGTCAAAGCTCGAAAAATCACTGCTTGAATAATTTTTTCAAAACACACACACACACACACACACACACTCGTAAGCACTCGAACGCACGCATGCAAACACAAAACAACCTCTCTCGCTTTGTGAGCGTGGTTATAACAATGTTTGCAGACACCCAGAGAGGGCGAAAATGCTTTAGAGGAGAGGAAAGAGAAAAAGAAGGAAACGAGAGGCAACGAGAGAAGAGGTAGAAAGGAAGAAAAGGAGAAAATGAAGAGAACGGAGGGATATGAGGTACAAAGTGGAGAGTCCTAAAGGAGATAAAAATTTGTTGGTAGGAGGGAGGGAGCGAGAGAGGAGGAAAAAGTGTTATCGCGTATCTTCAGTGAAGCAATACTCCATTCTGAGGATTGAGGGTTAAGGGAAACAGGAAAAAGGAAGAAAGGGGCATAGGAAGAAAGATGGGTGAAAAGGGAGAAAATGGGGAGAGAGAGAAGAGTGGCATAAAGGGAGGAAGAAGGGGAGAATGCGAGAGGGATGTAAACAAAGAAGGGCAAAGAAACGAGGAGGGACAGAAGAGACAGGAAGGTGAGGAAACGAGGAGAGAGAGAGAGAGAGGGGAGGGGGTAAGTGAATAAGTGCAGAAAAGAAGAAAAAAGATAACTATGAGAGAGAGAGAGAGAGAGAGAGAGAGAGAGAGAGAGAGAGAGAGAGAGAGAGAGAGAGAGAGAGAGAGAGAGGAGGGGGTAAGTGAATAAGTGCAGAAAAGAAGAAAAAAGATAACCGCGAGAGAGAGAGAGAGAGAGAGAGAGAGAGAGACCTTGGATGAAGAAAGGGAGGCTGTATAAAGCTGAATGCTGATTGATAAGGGGAACGGAAAATCCTAAGTTTGAGTAAAAGGAGTGTAATAGCCTTCTTGGGAAGTCAAGTTCCAGTGGAAGGAAGGTAATTTTGATGTGGTGAAAGAAAACATCGGAGTACATAGGAATACAGATAACAGATGGCCTCTTGTCCCACGTTGAGGTGCTCTGCAGCAGAAATGGCCAGTTCTAACCGAAGTGTAAGAGAAAAGAATGGAAAAACGGAAGACTATTTCTCCCCTCCCCCCACTGCACTATCTGGTTAAACTGGCAGGAAAATGACAGAAAAAAAAAAACACGTGTTTGTTAGAAACAAGCAAGAAAATTTTATAGGACAGGCAGAAGAGGAACCACTATACACTAAGTAGAGTATTCTCTATTTTACAAATCTATAAAAGGAAAGCAAATACAGTCGCCGAATGTTCCCGTTATTAATCAAACGTCTCGCAGTTATCAGCATCAATTCAATATGGACAAAAACAACAGTAAGTTAGCTAGAGCTTCTAGTCTGAAAATATTTGTTTAGCCGAATTTTAAACGTATTGATAGTCTTTGCACTAACTACTGTTGCTGGTAGACTATTTCATCGTTCTACTTAGCGAATATTTAAAGAGTTCTGCCTATATTAGTGCTGCATCCCTTGCCCTTGAATTTCATTCCATTCCTTGTAGTCACAGTATCGTTTTGTATATCGAACAAATCATCACATATGACATCATAAAACCTAATAAGACTTTACAATCCTTGAACTGGGTCTCCGCTGGGTCGTCATCGCTTTTCCAAAAAGAAATAAATAATTAAATAATGTTTATTTTGTTTTGACGCTCTTCCTAGGGTAAATTTCGGAGCGGTGGGATCATTTTTGTAGCTCTGCATTGCACTCTCTCGAATATATCTTCGTCCATAATAAGATTCATGTAACATTGCTTTGCTCTCAGTATTCTAAGTGTGGTCAAACTCGAGACGTAGGAATTACATCGGTCGTTTTATGATCAAATTTCCTTACAATGAAGTAGAAATTTTTTTTTTGTTACCGAATATTATACACTGTTTATAGTTTTTTTCTTTTTTCAGGAAGTTACTACCAATAATTGCTAAATCCTTCTCGTCTTTTACTTCCGTCAGTGGGGTATCGTACATGCGGTATTCATATTGTCAAAGTGCATTACCATACATTTATCTATATATAATTTAATTTGCCATTTTCACTACATTTATTAACTGATCCAGGCCGTTTCGTAGAGTTCACAGTCTGCTATCGTCAATACTTTGCCACCAATTTTCGTGTCATCTAAAAATTTCGATAACTTTGAAGAGTCCATTATCACGATAATTAATAAAAATAAGAAGACCTGATCCTAGAAGTAACCCCTGAGAACCTCTGCTTGTAGTTTCTAGCCAAGCTGATAACTCGCCATTTATCACTACATGTTGCTTGTGATTCGTTTACCAATCACCAATAAATGAACGTAATTTGTTAGACAGGCCATGAGCTTTCTGGAAATCTGGGTAGATGATATCCGACGGTATTATATGCGTCCCAGTTATTGTATATGTTTGTAAAAAAATACAAGCAAACTTGTAAGGCGTGATGTATTAGGGCAAAGCCCGTGCTGATTATCTGTTATAAGATTATGCATACTAAGGAACACGGAAATTTTATCTTTAACATTTGTTTTGAGAGAGAGAGAGAGAGAGAGGGGGGAGGGGGAGGGAGAGGGGGGGAAGGTATTTATGTGTACTGTATGTATACATGATGTATATATGCATAAATTTATGTATGTGCAAGTAGTACAAAGGAAAGCAAACATGAACAGATCTATTGGTTCTTTATGGACTGTCTGTTACAAAGAATATGTGTATGATATCTACAGTAATTCTATGAGCTAAAGATCAGGGTATCAAAGCAAGAAGCCCTCCCCCATCGCCCACCGGTGTCAAAGCAAGAAGCCCTCCCCCATCGCCCACCGGTGTCAAAGCAAGAAGCCCTCCCCCATCGCCCACCGGTGTCAATGCAAGAAGCCCTCCCCCATCGCCCACCGAAATCCAGCCAAAACCGAGAGGAAAAAGTAAGAAGTAAGGAGTACTGCCATGCAGCATAGAATAAGTGCCCTTGAATTCATGGGAAAGACTTAAAGAAATAAAAAAATTATCATACACTAGATTTATCTGTATGGGAAAATTAGCATTATCTGAAAATCTGCATCTGTATTCTCCACGATATGCATGACAGGACAAGTCTGTCAGTGAGATTAATTGTTCAGTCATGAACTCATTTAACTTAGGATTCTAGGCCAGATACTTATCCAGGCGACTTCTAAACGTTATTATCGACTCCCAGTCTAGTATATTTTTAGACATTTTGTTCCACACGGGATGGAGTTGAGAGGTATATGAGGGAGGGGGGGGTGAGTTGGGGGGAGGGTAGTCAAATGGTGGGTGACAGAGTGACTTGGAGGCGTTTTGTCTGCGGCCACCCTTTGCGGGATTAGGGCGTCGGGCTATAGATAGATAGATAGATAGACGTTGAAAACTCTAGTAAAGAATATGTGCTTTTCTTCAATTGACAAGAAACATTTACCGAGTTAAAATCTATTTACTTGAATAAGATCACTTCGTAACTTTGATAAGTTAAACACCTTTAGCTCTTCTACATGTTCCTCATAAAGTTCGGTCCTTAACCTTTCCCGCACTACAGACCTTATGAGACTCAAAGAAGGTCTGCACGGACCATGCTGGAAGCCTCACATGAGGTATAGTCGGGGAAAGTTCCGCACTACCCACTGTTCGGAGCATTGGTGGTCAACGAAGAGTCACGAAGCAGCAGCCACACCACACATGTCTGGTAACTGTGAGTGGGAGGGAGGGTGGCCGGGAGTGAGAGGGTTTGTAGAGTTACTCACGTCACAGTATCAATAGCCAATGATAATGCGTCCGACCAGGGGTGGATCCAGGAATTTTCGGTGGGGGAGTCTGATTCGCTAAGTCAACCAAAGACTTAACGCGACATACTGATATTTCAATGTTGAAATTGCCTCTTTATTCAATGATGCATGGCCGGTGGGGGGGATGCATCCCCCCATCCCCCCCCCCCGATCCATCCCTGCGTCCGACGTATTCACTAAGTGCAAAAGAGGTATGTTGTTTGTATGGCATCACACTGTTCTCTGAGTCTGCCTACATTACAGCAAATATAATGCATGCTTATTGTCAAAGGCATGCTTCTTTGCCTTCGTTTCGTAATGTTCGATAGGAGTGATAGTTACAGAGACTGATATTATAATTAGGACTTCCCATGTCATTCTGTCTAAAGGAAAACGAAAAGTCTGTTAAATGCTCATATAGATTTTTAAAAAACTATTATTGCACACTACCCTAGACTCTAGTTCGAGATTAATAATTACCAGAATAACACTAGGAATGTTCGCAGGCGGATGTTTATAGTCGATGACAGGATAAATAAACAAATTTTCAAGGAGAGAGAGAGAGAGAGAGAGAGAGAGAGAGAGAGAGAGATAATATAGTGGCTTTGTTTTCGATATAAATCTCTGTTATATCGTTACGAGTATCTCCTGGGAAAACGTTTCATGTTAAAGTTGAGAGGGAATAAAAGCATTCAAACCTCTGTCCGAACCCAGGAAACTTCCGTATCTTTCCTGACAATACTAACTCTACAGACATATATGTAATTCTTTAAATAAAATGCAAGCATCAAACTGTCATCTATCCGTACTAAAGTAACTCAAACACACCATCCAAGTCATACATCGCAGACTTACACATGATCCCCAACCTATTACCAAACCCTCCTGTGTGTCCCCAGTCCCCCGCCTCCCCCTCCTTCACACTTACAGTTACCAGACACATAAGGTCTTGCTGCTGCTGCTTCACATTCACCTGTCTCACACCAGTGCTTCGAGAGGTGGGTAATGCGGAACTTTCCTTAACTGTACAAAGTTCCAAAGGTAAGATTACAAGACGAAGAATCAGCTCACTGGGTTTCAAATGTGTATCACTTTTCCTGCTCTTTGTTGGACTTTCTCTAATTTCTCCGAATCTATCCTACAACATGGTGACCAAAAATAAACTTTGCTCCAAATTGGGCCATACTAAAGAACTGTACGCAGTGTAAATCATGTTCTTCCATTTATATTCAAATGTCTGTCTATCTATCTAATGCCAGACGCCTCAATCCCGTATGGGGTGGCCACAAACAAATCGCCTCCACGTCGCCCTGTCCCCCGCCATTTCACTGCCCTGCTCCCAACTCACACCCCCCTCTCTCATATACCTCTCCACCCCATCCCTCCATCTCATCATCGGCCTCCCCCTCCCTTTCCCCCCATCCACTTCACTCACACACACTCTCCTCGTCAGTCTTCCACCCTCCATCCTCTCCACATGGGCAAACCACCTCAGAGTATTCATCCTAATGCTTGCTATCACATCCAAATCCACACCACAACGCTCCTTTATATCCTTATTTGTCAGCCTGTCTCTCCATGTGACTCCACAGGCTCCTCTTAAAAAACTCGTTTTCACTGCTCTCACTCTTGACTTGTGTCTTTCCAACAACGTCGAAGCTTCACTTCCGCACGTTAGAGTTGGTATCACAATACTGTTATGTAGTAACTTTTTCACTTCCATGCTCACTTCCCTGTTTCTTATCACTGCTTTCAAGGAACCAGCAACCTTTCTTTCTTGTTGTACCCTTTCAAGCACTTCACCCTCCAAACTTCCATCCTTACTCATCACACGCCCCAAGTACTTAAACGTACTCACATTTTCCATTTCCTCACCATCCAACCTCACTGTATATTCACTGACTTCACCTCTCTCAAAGACCATCACTTTACTCTTCCCTACATTCACCTTTAGATTTCGTTTCTTACACACTCTCCCAAACTCATCCACCAAGCCTTGCAACTCCCCTTCTTCTTCACTCAACAACACAGTATCATCTGCAAACACCAGTATAGGGAGTTTCCAAACACTATCCTCTCTCACCAGGGCCACTCCAGCATCCACTGCCCTACCTTATGCCTCTTTTATTACCTTATCCATGTACAGATTGAACAATCATGGAGACATGACCCATCCCTGTTTCAACCCAACCTTCAAAGAGAAAAATTCACTGAGTTCATCATCCACATGCACTGCAGCCTTAGCACCATCATACATACTCTTCACAGCATTCAACAACTTCCCATCTACTCCATATATTCTTAATACTTTCCACAATCTTTGTCTATCCACCCAGTCATATGCTATCTCTAAATCCATGAAAGCCGCTTACAACTTCTTTCCCTTCTCTAGAAACTTTTCCACAAAAGATCTAAGAATGAATATCTGATCTACACAACCTCTTCCCTTCCTAAAGCCTCCCCGTTCTTCTCTAGCTAATTCCTCTGTTATTTCCTTAACTCAGTCAATAAGTATCCTTCTATACACTTTTCCTATTACACTAAGAAGACAAATGCCCCTCTGATTACCACACACTTCTTTTTCCCCCTTTTCCTTTGTACAGGGGAATAATTATACCTGACTTCCAATCCTCCGAGACTCAAACCTCCTCCCAGGCCAATCTGCACATCTCTCACATCTATTCTACTACCGGTACTATCTCTCCCCCATGCTTCATCATTTCACCACACACTCCATCAATTCCTGGGGCTTTCCTCAATTTGACTTTCTCCATTGCTTCCACAACTTCTATTCTACTAATTTCTTCCTGTCTTCTCACCTCCCTCCTTCTCCCAGCCATTCCCCAGCCACTTAGAATCACATTACTTCCATTCTCTATGTTCAACAATTCCTTAAATTGTTCTCTCCATCTGCTCAATTTTTCTCCCTTCTCCATAAGCAATTTACCATTTTTATCTTTCACTCCCCTGCTAACTTCACTGTTACCCTGTCATACTCTCTTCACCTCATTCCAGAACATTTTCTTACAGTCCCTCCACTTTACACTCAAATTCCTTCCAAATTCCTCATCCACTCTCTTCTTACTCTCTCTTACTAATCTTTTCACCTCTCTCTTCCTTTCTACATATAACTCTCTCTTCCACCTCTCAACTTCTTCCACGCCCCTATTTCTCATCCATTCATTGTATGCTTTCTCCTTTTGTGCCACAGCCTGTCTCACCTCTTCATTCCACCACACTGTTCCTTGCACCCCCCCCCTCCGTCTTCTTTTCACCCCACACACCACATCACATGCTGCACATATTTCCCCTGTGAATATCCTGCACACACCTTCCAAGTCTCCCATCTGCTCCAATTCATATTTACCCAATTGTTCCATCATTCTCTCTTATATTCTGCCGTTTTCTAGTCCTCTTGTAACCTTTCCACTCTTCTTGCAACTACTCCTTCCTCCCATCCTTCCCTTCTTCTATTTCTCCATCTTACTTGGATCTTGATTCTGGCCACCACCAAGTAGTGGTCAGAAAGTCCACTCCCCAACCTCCCTAAGCTCTTGCATCCATTACACATCTTCGCATCCTTTCATCCACACACACATAATCAATCATTGCCTTCCTTTCATTCAGTTCACCACCCACACTTCTCATCGCTCGCCATGTATACCTGTGGATCATTTTGTGCCTGAAGAGGGTATTGGCTATCACAAACCCCCTCCCAGCACAAATGTCCACTAACGCACTGCCATTCTCATCTATCTCAGCAGGCACACCCCACTAACCAACTATTCCATCCACCTTCACATTCCCTACTTTACCATTCATATCACCGATCAAAAACACTCTCTCATTTCTTCCAAACTTTTCCATGCACACTTCCTCATTTGTCCAGAACTCTTCTCTCACTCTGCTTGCACGATCTTGCTTTGGCGCATACACTCACACAATCGCCCACATTTGTATTCCAACTTTCAATCTTGCCCACACAATCCTTGAGCCAACTGATCCATATTCTCTTATGTTCTTCTTCCATCTTTTACTCACAACAATACAAACTCCTTCTTTTGCCCTCTCATTCTCACCTACTCCTGCACATATACCTCATCCATACTCCCATTCTCTCACACTCTCTCCTCTCCATTTAGTTTCAGTTACCCCACATACATCCACTTTCGCGCCCTCAAGCACCTGGACAATCTCTCTCTCTTTCACATCATTCACACCTCTTACATTCCATGTTGCGATCTGTACCATGTCCATTGTCTGGTCCTTGTCGTCATCTTTTGGTCAGTCCTTGTCCGAGGCATCTTGTTCGTCTTTTTAGTTAGCTGTTTTCCTGGGAGGGGCACTAACCCTCCGCCAACCCTTTTAGTCGCCTCGTACGACAAGAGGGATACTGGGGGAGTACTCTTGAAAACCCTCCTACCCCCAGGGGGCAAATGTTCTGCCTCTAAAGCCAACTAGTTTTTTTTGCTTTCTCTATTGCTTGGTTTCAAATCATCCGTCATCATTATTAAGCATAACTCTTTTTCCTGGATCACATTCTCGAGCTGAGCATTATTCATTGCTCACCGAAAATATTCATTTATACTCAGAATACATAACACTTTTCACTTTTCAGCATTAAAAAATGTTTGGCATGTACAGTATCTGCCTATTTCAGTAATTTATTTGGATCTCTTCAAATCATCAGCCTATGTTCGGGTGTATCATCTCTATTACCAGGTTTTGTATCTTCAGCAAATCTGGAGATATTGCAACACAAACCTTTGTAAGTAACGCCAATATACATTAAGGGCAGAACTGGGCCTAGAACTGAATCCTATGGTACTTTGTTCGTGACATCCATCCAGTTTGATTCGCTCCCATTAAGTACAGTTCTGTTCAGGTTCCAAGAGTTAATTTTCAATCCTTTTTGTATACTCCTTGTGTTATCACATACTTTAAGTTGCTCAAGAAGACGCTTAGGGGAAATTTTATCATGTGACCTCGGGAAATTTAGGTGCACTACATCGCCATTTTTTTTTTTTTTTTTTTTTTACAAACATATCAATTATATCATCGAAAAAGTCAAGGAGATTAGTAAGACATGACCTCTTGTTCCAGATTCCATCTCGTGTGCCTTTCATGAAATTATTTACTTGTAAATGATTGATTACTCTATGTGTAAGTATGGTTTCCAATAATTTGCATACTACTGACAAGGTGTTTGGACTAGAATTTCCAGGCAATGATTTATTGCCTTTTTAAATATGGACTTCCATCCAGTAGTTTTTAATCCTATGATACAGTGCTACTTCTTGGTGATATACTGAATATCTGAGAAATGTTTCGACATTTCGTTTTTCTCTTGCTTCAGGACTATTGAAAATATTCTTTCTGGTCCAGAATTTTGGTTGTCCTTAAGTTTACTGATCGCAATTAGTACATCTCTCTCACTAAACATTTTGTCACTAACTGTTCTATCTTCATCTACTTTTTTTCTTTTTTTTTAAGTGCAAGGAAGAAGGAACCAAACTCCAGGGGCCTGCAAATTCCTCCTTCCAAGAAAAAACAAAAACGTGATACCAGAAAGCCAAATTCGAGATCCATTCAATTCGAGATGCTTGGACACACTGCGTTTGAAAGACTGGAGATCGTTGGCAGTAGAAAAAACAGAGGGAGACAGTTCCAGAGTTGAACTGTTGCATACATGAAGGACTGGGAGTAGCTGTTAACTCTTGCATTAGGGAGTTGGACACAAAAGGGGTGAGAGCTTGTTACTAAATGGGTGCTACACCCCCGCGGTAGTGGTGAAGGGATGCAAGCAGCAAGTTCAGAGGAGCAGTTACCATTCAAGTACCAATAGAAAAGAGATAAAGATGCAACAGTGCGGCGAAGAGACAGAGGTTGAAGGGAGCCAGTAAGAGAAGGAGAGTTAATTAGAAGGAAAACCTCTGACTCCACCTTGTTGAGAAGAGCTGTGTGTGGGGAACTTCCCCACATATGGATGTTGTACTCTACACAAGGATTAATAAAACCCGTTTATAAAGTCAACAACTGTGCAGGGGTCAAGAAGGTACGGAGTCGGCTTAGCACACCCAATCTCTTGGAAGCAGATTTTACAAGGCAGGTACGAGTAATATTTTCTTTCTAAGATAAATCCCGAGAGAATGAAACCCCAAGAATTAGTAAAGATGATGCAAGAATGAGTTGGATATTGTTAAAAATTAGAGGGTACTCCTTTGGAACTGAGTTTTTGATGCATTAAAAACAACAAGGTTATTTTTACCCAATTCAGAGATATGAGCAAAGTCAGACATTAGGTGTGTCATAGCCTCATCCCTTGTGTGTTGACACAACTGTTGAGATGGACGCTGCAGGAAGTGAATGGAATGGGGAAAAGTGGATTTTTCAGCATATGAGTAGATAGGGTTAGATGTACAGCTTAGTATGTCATTGATGAATAAAAGGAAGAGAGCTGGTGATAGGACAGAGCCAGATGAACACACCTATTGATAGCTCCAGGAGTTGAGCAGTGGCCATCTACAACAACAGTTACAGAACGATCAGAAAGGAAGCTGGAGAAGAAGGCACAGATAGAAGGATAGAAACCGTAAGAGGGTAGTTTGGAAATTAAAAATTTATACCGGACTCGATCGAAAGCCTCCGAGATGCCAAGTGCAATGGCAAAGCTTTTGCCAAAGTCCCGAAAGGAGGATGATCAGGAGTCTGAAAGGTAGGTGAGAAGATCGCCAGTGGAGCATCCCTGGCTGAACCAATACTGACGACCAGAAATAAGGTTGTGATAGGAAAGATGCTTTAAATTTTTTTTGTTAAGAAGAGACTCGAAAACTTTTGAAATACGGGATGTTAAAGCAATTGGGCAATAGTTAGAGGGTTGGGAATGGTCATCTTTCTTTGGGACAGGATGAATGAGAGCAAACTTCCAGCAAAAAGAAAACATCCAAGTTGATAGACAAAGACAAAATAGTTTACCTAAGCAGGGTGTAAGCACGGAAACACAGCTCTTGTGGACAACAGGAGAACCCCATCAGGCTCATATGCTTTGACAGTATTGAGGCCAGTGATGGCAGAAAATACTTCAATTGACGAAATTTTCATGTCAGCCACGAGGAAGTCAGAGGGGGAAAGAGATGGAAGGACAGCACCGGAATCATCAGGTGGAATTAGAGGAGAAAGTCTGAGCCAAGAGTTCTGGTTTATCTGTTGAAGAAATAGCTACTGAACCATCAGAGTGGAAAAGAGGAGGGAACCATGATGAGGTAAAGTTGTTAGAAGGTTTTTTTTGGCAACCTGCCAAAAGGAATGGTAAGAATTCTAGTTGGAGAATTCAGCGCATTTAGTACGGATGAAATAATTTTTAGCAGAGTGAAGAACGGACTTAGCACAATTCCTGACAGACATAAAAAAGATAAGATTCAGGGGTGGGTTGGCTCCAGCACCTTTTGCAGGTCTTCTCCTTGTTGTGGACAGCTTTAGAACAAGCTTGATGAAACCAAGATTTTTTTTTTTTTTTTTTTTGCATTAGCCAAAGGATATGAGAATGGAATGTAGAGTATGCTTCCATACCCGAGAGAATAACCTCCGTAATGCACATGGCACACTCAGATGACTCTCGGCCATGGAAGCAATAATCATTCCAGGGAAAATCAGAGAAGTACTGCCTGAGGGCCTACCTATCAGCAGCTCCAAAGTGCCACAACCTAAGTTTCTTTGGAGCAATAGGACATATTAAGGTAATATGGAGAGGTAAGTTGAGGCAATAAACATGGATTTCTGTTACAAATACAAAGTATTAAGAATTCTGCCACCTCTGTTTCATTGTTTATATGCTCACCATTAACTGTAACTAGCGACCCTATAATTATTGGTGTCAGTATCTTCATATTTTCGATGTATGTACTTAAAAACTCTTTCGAATTTGATTTACTGATGTTAGTCATATGTGCCTGAAGAGTTTTTCTATTTTCTTTTATTAACCTTTTAGTACCGCATATTGACTAAGGTTGCAATACATTATTTTATCTTCCTCAGTACCTCTGGCTTTGAAATGTTGATGAGTTTTTTTTACTGGAAAACAGTTCTTGATATTGCTGTTCTGTCATTTGGCTTAAAATTTTCACAGGTTATCTGTTACACATTGGTACAACACCATGACATCTGTATGAAAATTCTCTGAAAAACGTGTCCATGTGTATGGCCATTCGTTTTCTGAATCGTTGGTTCCCAGTCGTTACTGCCCAAAATTAGTTCTAACTTATGAAAGTTAGCCCTTTTGTACTCCATGGCAGTTTTTTCGCAACGTGAATTTATGCCATTGTCGCTAAATGAAGGTTGAATGTGCCTATGTAATGATCACTAGAAGAACTGTATCAGTTAAGTTTTCCGATGTTGCCGGTACAGTATCTAAAATATCCCCTCTACATGTTGACTGGTCTACAAATTGATATAAGGAACTTTCCAGCAAGTTAGTATGCAAATCCTACCCTATATGTACATATGTACGGTATGTATACCTGGAGTATTGCAATTTTTAAAACACTTGGCGCATGAAGCTAATAACACTTGTCCCACGAAATACTGATTGCCAGTATAGTTAGTCGTGACTCCTCGATCATTTTTTTCTCCTTACTTATAAGGATTTCGCCCTTGTATCGAGATAACGGTGTGGAATGGTGTGGTGTGTAGAGGTGTAGGGTGTAGTGTGTGATGCGGTATGGTGTGGCAGGACATGACGTATGCTCTGGGATGGTAGGGTGTGTTCTGAGGTGATGCTTTGCGATGTGGCGTAGTGAAGGATTGTGTGCAGTGGTCTAGTCTGTTGTTATTCATTTGGACTCATATATTCTTATTCACTCATTCTCAACCAATGGGTGTCTCATGTGCGACTTGGCTATAACATACGTGATTTTGTTCTGTTATTAACTAATATGTTATGGCCCTTGCCTCTCCATTGGATCGTCTTTCATTTATGTAAAAGGTAAAAATGAGGGCAGACTGCATGAAACTCTGAGCTTCAGTGTTCATCTCCATGTTTTAGGACATTAAACCCATTGTGGGTTTTTCACCCACTAACGTACGATACAGGGTCACTACAACATCCAGGCTTCCAGTTACCTCCCTTAGTTGTTACCCAAAGAATTCATTCTGCATACCAACCCACAGAGTTTGGCTTGAGGCCTGAGTCAAGTGACGTTAGTTGCCTGCACTAGGAAAAGAACCCTGATCCTAGTTTGCCAGGAGCTTCATAGTTAACATTGCTGACCATTTAGCGACAGCGGCTGGTTTGTAGAAGTCTAATGCTGACATTGTTTACATAGGTTTCTAACATGGCTTTGAGACAGGCCTTTCCCCTCCCACCGTTGTCGGTTTAGATACAGATCCATTAGTGTTACGTATTTTAATTCGCCATGCCTGCCTTCTGTAATGGATCCTTTCTCCTCTCTCACTGCTGTTCATTTCTGATCATCATATCTGCCTGCCGTACAGTGTTGGGACTCATGCCGTACTCTTCACCTCACATACAATAATTTTTTTTAATGATTTCATCCTCCATGCATGGACTCGTCACACTGGCCAGGGAATAGATGCAGCTCTTACTTGCCTCTGGATTGGTCTGCCCGGTTTTGCGAGGTGTTTACACTGCACGGGTCTACCTACATTCCTGTGGCGCCATTGGTGTGGCAATATGAGTAGACCGTAAATCACTCCTTCTTCTGTAGCTCCCCACTCTTTACTCTCTTTGTACCCAACATACTTGTGCAATGCTTGACCTCAATGGGCGTGCCGGACCTCTGCTTCCCTCTTCCTTTCGGTGAAGGTGTTTCTAATTTTCTGGAGCTCCAGTGTATCATGCATAACACCTGCACCTATTTACCCTTGGATAGGTGACCTGGGGTCTCCTATACCCATGCCCCGAAAATTATTTTATATATATATGAACTTAAGGCCAAGGGATCTGTCCTTCCATTTACCTTCCTGACTAGTGAAGTCCTTCACTGGGATAATGTGGTCCTTCCTGGTGCTGGCTCTATTTTGCTATAAGAGTCACTGAGTTCTGTCAGACCCCAAGTTACCTAACATGTTAAGCCATTGGTCATTCTTTGCAAGCAGTTAATTATCATTTGATGTGTTTCACCTTTTGTTTACAGGAAGTCCCAACATTGGCCTACGGCAGATGACCCAAGAGATTAAGATCTTCACTTTCAATTTTGCGTTAAAATAAGCATATACAACATTCACACTTAACCCCTAAAATGCGGGGCGTCGCGTTTGCGACGCTTGGCGAAAAGGACATAACGGCGGATCGTCACGTTTAAGATTCGAGTTAATTTTGAATAAACGCGGGCAAGGATGTTCCAGCTGGTACTGTCTATCAGTACCATCACCCTTTAGCTACAATTAGCATACTTTACCTTTGTACTACTGACCTCCGTTGTTGCCAAGTATCGCGTTTTCCCCCCCTCCCCCCCCACCACGGCCCGGCCAGCCTGGCTGTGATACATGGCAGCGCTCTGACTGCTCAGAACTATAAATCTGCGCTCTCCTCTCACAAGCAGTTTATGCTAATAGGAAACGCTTGTTTCCCCAGTTGTCACACTAGCTTTTTGTTGCACGGTTTGTCCCTGTTTAGTGTCAGTTTACCGCAGGCTTTCAAAGTGACATTATGGCGAGTTCTAGCTCTTCCGAGTCAGTGCGAGCGGCCGACAGGAACGAGAATAAAGTGATGGGCGTAAGGCAGAATAAAAAGCGCACTGCGGTGATCTTTTGGGAAGTAATATGATTGAAAATAATGAAGTATACGTGTTTTTAGCTGTGAAAATTGAAATGTTTGTTGAGTGACGGGAAGACCGCTGCCACGCTGCATGTCGGCTGTACGCTTCGTTGATTTTAGCCTTATTTTCAGTGCTTATTGTACAAATACGGATTCCAAACTACCTGTACGTTGTAGTATAAAATTTACTGCGACAGAATGAGGCAGTGGTAGAGGGGAAACCGGGTTGCTGGAGGTGTGAAAGTGAAGATTTGGTTACTCAACTTTGCAAGTCTCCACAAGTCCTTGGGTAGTTCACGGAGGCTCAACACCTGTCTCTGGAGAAAGCTGAATGTAAGTACTATCTGCCATACCAAGTATAATATTCAAGGGTTAATCTCTGATTTTTGGCTAATATTTTCCTACAGGTACTCAGACCACGATCGAACGCCGCCACCGGGGGGGGGGGGGTCGGCTGTCCGTTGGCCGCGCATTAGGGGTTAAAAAAAAAAAAAAAACTTTTCTTTTTAAACTTTAATTTTTTGGCCTCAGTTAAAGAAAATGGTTCGAATTATATGTCTATGAAAGAACATTCTAATAAATCAAATGTCCCTTTTTTTTTTTTTCCTTGGGGTCCATGAGACCCCGGGTTACCTAATGTGATTTAAAAAAAAAAAAAGGTTACCTATCCAGGGGTACATGCGCCTTTGCAACACTTGTACATATGACAAAAGGCCTTTCTCCTTCAGCAAAGCTAGGGCTTAGGGTCGAACAACTAAATGAATGAAGGAATGAGCGAAAATATGACATGGCGGCGCATCAGCAAAGGTCATATGCTGCCAAACACAAACATTAAAAGAAAGTCAAAATATAGAAGAAAAAATGATAAAAGCAAAAAGAGAAACGATGCATAAAACAAAGCATAAAAGAAACAACCAGAACTAAAAAAGATGGTGGAAAGATAGAGATTAAAACTAGTACATTATCATTAAATCACAAACTAGAATATGGTAAAGCCCTACAGCTAGTGGAGAAGGCCAGAACTCAACACAAAGGAGAAGGTGCCTCCCCCCATTGCACAAGTCTCTTCCCCAAGCACCAATGAGAGAAGATACGATCCGTTGTTGGCTTGGCACCCAGAAAGGTACCGCCAACGAAGGTCCCCAAAACTGGGACATTCGACAAGCAGATGCCGCACAGTCAAAGGAACCAGACAGTCATCACAATAGGGAAGGGGCGCCCTCTCCATGAAAAAAACCATGAGTCAGCCTAGTGTAGCCAATCTGGAGATGGGCCAAAGCTGTTTTCTACTGATGGGACAGCCCCACATACCCCCCATCACCTAGGTTCTGATGAATGCTGCGTGGTTTATTCACCCCTGCTGCATCCCACCTCCTCTGCCAGCAGAAACAGACAGCCTCCACAGTGACTGCACATAAATCCTCAGATGGGACGCGGTAATGAGGAGAGGAAGGGCGAGAGGCAGCAGCTCTAGCCAAAGAGTCAGCATGCTCATTGCTCACGACCCCCACATTTGCAGGGACCCAACACAGTTGTACAGAGTATCCTCGCCTACATAATAAGAAGAGCCACTCCAAGACAGACAGAACTAGAGGATGTGATGGGAAGCCACTAGACAAAGCTTGTAGGGCACTGGCTGAGTCACTGAAAATGGTAAAAGAAGCTGGAGGAAAACTAAAAATCAATTCAACCGCGACTAAAATGGTAGTAAGTTCAGCAGTAAAAACAGATGCAGAAGGAGGGAGACTCCCACCACGGGTAATATCACAATAAATGACACCAAAGCCTGTCCCCACGCAGGATTTAGAGCCATCAGTATATGCAGGGATCGAGTCACTGTGAGCAGAGGCGTGTTCTAAACAATAAGACAAAGCTGCCTGTGAGGAAAGAGAGGCCTTCCTCTCGAGGAAGTAATCACATGGTTGTACCTCTGGGAGAAGCCAGGGAGCCACTCGAGGGACATGCATAGGGCAAACAGGGGAGGACTGGACACCCAACTCCCCCATGGCAGCCCTCGCTCTGTACCCAAACAGGTGTGGATAGCGAGGGTGGGTGTCATAAAAGGGGAGAAGCGTGGCCTCAGAGACAGCCTTACAGCTCAGTGAGGCCGGAAGATGGTGAAGGTGGTGCCAACACTGCACCATCAAGGACTGCCGGCGGAGATCCAGTGGCGGTTCATTCACATCAACCAACAGACTTTCAATCAAGGCAGACTGGAAAGCCCCAGTTGACAGACAAATCCCAGCATGATGGACCAAATTTAGTGGCCTCAGCCGTGCTTCAGTAGCAGAAGAGTATACCACACACCCATAGTCCAAGCTGCTCCTTACTAAGGTACGGTAAAGTCAGAGCAGGATAGTTCTGTCAGCATCCCAAGACAAGTGTGATAGGGTCCATAGGAGAAACAGGGCACGGAGGCAAGATAGTCATAATGAACGAATATGAGGTACCAACGTCAGTCTCCTGTCAAAAACAAGGCCAAGAAACCTTGTCTCGTCCACACATCACACCCTGTGGCCATACAACTGAAGGTCTAGGTCAGGGTGAACTACTCTCAAGCGGCAGAAATGCAAGGCCAGTCTTTGTTGGGGAGAAACGGAAGCCATGGATGGTGGCCCACCAAGAGACCTTGTCTATAGCAAGCTGCATGCGACATTCGGCCACAGACATTCGGGAAGCAGCCTACCATAGCGCCAAATCATCGACACACAGTGAGGCCGACATTCCCTCTGGAATAGAGGACACAATACCGTCCTATGCTACAGCAAAAAGAGTCACACTGAGGACATTTCCTTGAGGCACCTCTTCCTCCTAAGAGTACAAAGGAGACAGGGTGACACCAACCCTAACCCTGAATGAACGGCTCCACAGAAAATTTAATATAAATATGGGTAGCCTGCCATATAAACCAAAAGAATGGAGCTGTTGGAAGATATCAAATTGCCATGCAGTATGATATGCTTTTTCAAGGTCAAAGAAAAAACACACCAGATGCTGCTGTCTAGCAAAAGCTTCACACACTGTAGCCAACAGACGGACAAGTGCATCTGTTGTTGAGTGACATTTTCAAAAACCAGACTGACACTGAGAGAGACATTCATTTCTTTCTAGGAAATATATTAGGCACGTGTTGATCATTTTCTCAAATAATTTGCACAAGCAGGATTTTAAGGCAATTGACCAATACTCCAGGGGACTGTAACCTGACTTCCCTGGTTTTTGGAATTGCAGGACAATAGCCTCATGCCAAGGGGTGGGAAGAGAAGATTCCCTCCAGATTCTATTAAAAAGGCTGAGGAGAAAAAATAGTGCATCATCATCCAGGTGTCAAATCATTGCATAGAGAATATCATCTGGCCCTGGTGAGGTGTCATGACAGGGAAAGGGCAGATTGGAGAACGCAATATGAGGAGGGGAGGTTGTAGTACTCCACATTCCCTGAACGGAATTCCAGCATCCTTACCTCCTCTATCTCCCGTTGTCTGGTAAAAATCGGTGAGCTAATAATCTCTATGACCGCCACAAAGGCAGATGCAAAAATATCAGCCACAGCTGCAGGATCACCAACAGGCTCACCATTAGACATCAGCACAGGGGACCTGAAGAGTGAATTTTCCTGAGATCTTTCACACCCTCTTCCACACCTTGGACACTGGCGTCTTTGAGTTTGCAGATGACACATATGCCAAGAGTCCCTCCTAGCTTGTTTGAGTACCTGACGAGCCTTAGCCCATGACCTTCTGAGCTCGACAAGATAATGCTCTGTCCTGTATCTTCAATAGTGGGAAAATGCTAACTTCTTATAACGTATAGCAATACTGCAATCCTTATTCCACCATGGGACAGGCCGATAGCGATACATGCCAGGGGTTATAGGAACAGCCTGAAGGCCAGCAGAATGCAGAATGGAGGTAAAGAACAAAACAGCCTCACCAATATGTGGAAAGTCTTCAACTGAGACATCAAAAGAAATCAGAGAAGAGAAAAGGGACCAGTCCGCCTTATCCAATCTCCACCTCAGATGATGGGAACAGGGACTAGAGGCTGCTACAGTAAGGAGGATGGGAAAATGATCACTTCCATGGAGATCTTCCATAACCTCCCAGGTAATGTTTAGAAGACAGTCAGGAGAGCAGACAGAGAAGTCAGTTGCTGTAAATGAACCCGTTTGGGGGTGAAAATGCGTAAACATCCCAGTATTGAACTGGGCAAGATCCTCATCCTCTAATAAGGATGACAACAAACTCCCACTTTGGTTAACAAGACCGTTGCCCAACAAAGGGTGGCGACAATTAAAGTCCCCCCAAAGAAGAAAGGGTGTAGGTA
Source organism: Coenobita brevimanus (assembly GCF_032717465.1). NCBI lineage: Eukaryota > Metazoa > Arthropoda > Malacostraca > Decapoda > Coenobitidae > Coenobita > Coenobita brevimanus. The sequence continues at coordinate 15,423,141 of NC_136975.1, read as the reverse complement.
ACTGACCAAGAAGGTTCTCAAGTTCCACCCTTCTGACTGCTGTGTTGGGCGGTAATTAAATGGAACACACTCTATACCAATGGTGGGCATACAAATGCACAGAAACACACTGGAGGTCAGACTGAAGGTGGACTGGTCAATAAGGGATGTCAGCTCTCACCATAACAGCACTACGTCCAACAGTACCCTGGGTTGGCGCTGAATAAATAGCATTGTACCCAGGTGGTGCATGAGGAATAGCAAACCCTACAAGAGTTTCCTGGAGACATACATCCCAAGGGAAATAAGTCAGGAGGATCCACAGCTCCTCCCAATTACCATGCACCCCTCGACAATTCCACTGTAGTATACTGGCTGAGAATGCCATAGTACCCAGTGAAGAAAGAATCAGTTTAATGGGCGAGACAACATTGCCCTTAACAAGCAACCAGATTTAGACTGCTGCTTAGAACTGCCCTTAGAAAAGGAGTACTTGGCACTGTTATGATGCACAATGTGCTGCCCAGCTGAAGATAACCTGTAGGGAGAAGAAGAGGACCGGACAATGGTCTTCTTCTGTGTTGAGCAAGAGATGGCTTGGCAGGGGCACCGCAAGCTGCCCTAGCCGGAATAGAGCAGGCAGTGCCACCACGAGAAGGAGCACAATCGGCGGTGCATCCCACAGTACTGGAACCCTGAGAGGGCAAGACCTCATGCAGCTGTGAAGGAGCATCGATGACCTGGGTACCACCACTGTCTGGTGAGGGCTGGATCGTCAGTGAAACTCCATCATCAGCCTGCATTCGCCCCAACCCCTGAGCATCCTGAGCTGGAGGAGTAGTGGACTCCACTGCTGAGATCTTTGGTAGTAGTTTTGATCTCTGAGCACTCTGAGGAGCCACAACGACACTTACCATGCACAGGAGGGACATCAGGAGTTTTGGATGTGTCAAAGCAAGATATAACATTGACACGGGTGTTTGCCGCAGGAGGAGCCTGAGGAACTGGGATGGGGGAGGCACTCCCAGGCGCAGGAGGCACCACACCAGAGGGGACACCCCCAGAGATAGGAGATGCCTCCCCAGAGGAAGCACAGTTGCTCAAAAGCTTACTCCCTGAGTGGAACCACCTGGCCAAGAAGGCCAGGAAGTGGTACCCTGGGAGGTTGGTGGGGCATTGTGTGATAGCAGGGGCACCTGCCAGGTAGCTTTAAGGCGAGACAACGCAGCCTTTGCCTCAAATGGACCTTGCCCTTACTCTGGCCTTTGCCTCAGAAAAGGAAATTTTCTCCTTCGTTCGGACAGAAATAATCTCAAACTTGTGTACATTGCAATCCCTTGAGGAGGCCGCATGCATTTCTCCAAAGTTCAAACATTTAGAGGGTTGAGAACAATCATCTATACCATGAGAAACTCCACCACAGTTTCTACAGACCTCAGGAAGGCCAGACACTTCCCGCCTGCAAGAACAGCGAACGTGACCAAACCTTTGACAATGACAGCATCTTCTAGGTCGGGGAACATAAGGTTTAACCTTAAGCTTCCACCATGCAGCAGTGACAACCTCTGGCAAAGTAAGGCGATTAAACGTCAAGATAAGAGTGGGTGTGGGGGCTAACACCCCATCAACTTTCTTCATAATTCTCCGTGCTACTACAACTCCCTGAGGAGCCAGCCCCTCCAAGGGGGAAGAATCAAAATAAAAGAGCAAGTCACGAGAGTATACAACCCCATGGTACTGATTTAGGACCAAGTGATGAGAGGCAGATACTGGATAACCAGCAACCATAGTATGTGGATGTGTGAACTCTCCTCTTCATTCCTGGCTTTTAACAGCAGAGAACCATCGCCCTGCAAAGAGACCTTAGGGGTAAATACACATCCTGTAACTTGACCACTGTGAATTTGAAAACAGTTCAGGTTCTGGAAGGAAGTACCATCATCCATTTCGAGTACTATTTACTTTGTATAAGAGTGTTTCACAAAGACACCAGGTAACAGCTCGGTAGAAGGGACATCTAAATTCACAGTTTTGGCAGACGACCCAGAGGGTACAGGGTCATCGGCCAGAGAGTGACCAGGTGAAGCCGACTCGTGCGGCTGGTCACTGACCACACGAGTGGTTGTAGGAGTGTTTAATGTATCCTTATGTACATTAGTGAGAGATAAAATGGCACTAGGAGCCAAGGGAAACCGCCTACCAAGGAGTGAGGGGACTGAGCACTGTTGGATGGGAGTGGAGTGCCTTGTCCCCTGAGGGTGCCCTCAAAAGGACACCCTGTGATGTGAAAGTTCGCTCCCACCAGTGCAAAGACCCCCTTCCCTAACACCCCTCAGCCCAGACACCCAACCAACCAACTCAGTACAGCACCAAGGCGACTCCTCTGGAGAGCGGCACTGATGACCCATACAGGTAACCTTCATTTCAGGCAGCACTTTGTCAGACCCCTCACCCACAATCCTACCCGCATGGGAGACCTTGCCAGACGTCGTTACATTCATGGGTAGGCTTGTGGGATCACAGGGGCATGCAAGCCCCCTCACCACGACAAGGTGGCTGCCCACAGGGGGGGGGGGGTCGTACAACTAATCATGTCCCTTCAGATCCCCTCTAGACATTGCTAGAATTTCTTGAGTGAAGTGACAAAGAAATGATCAACACTAATTATGGCATGGCACCAAGGAGAATTATTTAGGGGATTTTAGAGGTATTCCACTGGATATTTGGGGTGGCCGCTGCTTTGGATTGCCATTCTTCGTGAGGAGTCAAGGCCACGCTGACACCCTTAACATATGTCATTCCACCAAAAAAAAGATGTTACAATTTCAGATAATGGATGCATTATTCAGACTAACGCTGGTGAAATGTCCACGATTGTTGTGTATGGATATTAGCATTTATTTATTGCAAGTGAAAGGTGGATTTAAAGAGCTGTTAAGGATGTGTGCAAAGACAAATGAAAAAATTAGATAAAGAGGGAAGAGGGTGGAGACTGATACTATACTATCAATGGAAATTAAAGCCAAGTTCCCTTGATTGTAAATTGACCTTATCTCGCTTTTCATTTTTAAAAAGTAACATCAATGGGACAAATTAAGGAGGCAGTGAAGAAAGATCAAATGCAACAAAATGTAAAGCTAAACAAATGCCTCTGAGGTGTCGCTGATATTAGAATTTCCTTTGAGACATTTATCTCAGTTTTAAAACACTTCATTTGCAGCTTTTTTTTTTTTTTTTTATATATATATATATACTGTATCTTCTAGATTTCTAGAACGTTGATTCTTTGACTCATAGCTTTGTGTATTCTGGAAGTATTGCAGTTTGACTGATGATCATTGTTTTCGTATGCCAGTGATATAAATTTAACCCGTCACGTCCCAAGCACTTTCGCACCTCCGACACCCCCCTTTCCCGAGCATTTTTGGAAAAAATTTTTTTTAGCTAAAACCTCCGGTTTTGGTGAGAAACATCAAAAATTCATAGAGAAATCGCTCATCCTTACCTTACAGGGTTTTCTATCAGGCTGGCTGCAAAGAAAATGAGTTCTATGGGAGGATAACTATTCCACACCACTCATAAACGGTATTTATTTATTTACTTGGTACGAATTTATATGTAGTACGAGAGTATATTGGTTTTCAAACAATAATATAGGCATTACAAGCATTGTTTCACTCACTAACTCATCACCATTCCTGACCTTTTGCCACATTACCTGATCATCATTTCTGACTGTTTCTTCCTCTAATGCTATGTAAACTTTGTCCTCCACATTGTCATCGATTGGGGAATCACTCTGGCCCTGAATGTCTTTATTGGCCAGGTCACTGGTAACAGGTGAATTGCCGAGACAATGGGGGGGGAGGTTATGCGGTGTAAGGCATTGTCCCTGCTCAGCATCTTGTAGAGGAATAGAGGAAGGTGTTATACGTACGAAAAATCACGGGCAAAAATTGAAAATTGTGCAAATTAGGGACCTTGCAATTGCACGACGTACCAGTACGTCGACGGGACTGGCAAATGCAAAATGTTGCAACGTACCCATAAATCGACGGGATGTCTCGGGTTAAATCAATAATGAATCTCAGTAATGAAACTTTAGGCATTCCATTTGTAACTGATGTCCAGTCAGAAATTTTCCCAGTGTGTACCACTCTGACCCTGGTGAGTGATTTAATTCTCAGTACATCTACATTGTTCTGTTCGAATTTCTGATGAAAATTTTTAAAATCAACCTTCAATGATGTATGTTATCATCCTTCTTATGGAAGTAAAAAAAAAAAAAAAGAATGTCAGTTGCCCGGCCCTAATTATATTTAGAAGCAAAGTAATGGAAGAATTCAATCAAGTTGGTTAACCCGCCCCGTCCCGGAGATGTGAATTCATGTCCTCACATGATGTGCACTCATATCCTGGAGACGTAAATTAATGCGGCAACATTGCAAGGTCCCTAATTTGCACAATTTTCAATTTTTGCGATTGATTTTTGGCACGTATACACGGGACACCTTCCTTTACAAGATCCCAGGCAGGGACAGTGCCTTACCCAGCAAGACCTCCTCCCCATCTGCAAGCCCTTTTCTCAGCAATTCACCTGTTATCAGTGACCTGGCCAGTAAAGCCATGTCATGCCACGGTACGAAATTCAGGGCCAGAGTGATTCCCCAATCGATGACAATGTGGAGGACAACCATTAGAGGAAGAAACAGTCAGAAATGATGATCAGGTAATGTGGCAAAAAAAGGTCAGGAATGGTAATGAGTTAGTGAGTGAAACAATGCTTATAATGCCTATATTACCGTTTGCAAATCAATATACTCTCGTACTACATATAAATTCATATCAAATAAATAAATAAATACCGTTTATGAGTGGTGTGGAATAGTTATCCTCCCATAGAACTCGTTTTCTTTGCAGCCAGCCTGATAGAAAACTCTGTAAGGTAAGGAGGTACTCCTACCTGGATCGAGTATTTTAAACCTCAGGTGAGCAATTTCTCTATGAATTTTCGATGTTTCTCACCAAAAGCGGATATTTGAGCCCCCACCCAAAAAAGGTCCAAAAATGTCGGGACTGGTGCGTACCACTGCCCAGAAAACGTCGGGATGGGGGAGGTTAACCCCTACACCGCGGGCATGTTTACCAATGTTTTGCGTGTGCCACGGGGTTATTCGGGCTCCGACACATTCTCAAAAAATATTTGCCAAAAATCAGTTATTAGTCCTAGAATATTAAAATTATATATGCTTATGGCACATACCTTCAGCTTTCTCCTGGAATGTTTGTTGAGCCTTCGTCGGTTACTGTAGGACTTGTGGAGACCTGAAGTTGGGTAGCGAAGTCTCCACTTTACACTTACCGACAACCCATAATATGATTACCACAGCCAGATATTAACACTATAAACACTACTCTATGATTTTCAAGTAGTTTGGGATCCATACTCCAAAAAATCAACAACTGTGAAAGCAATGAAAATTACAAGCGCGTCTGACTGTCGCACTTGCGCTAGTTCGCTCATGGTACTCTGTCATTTATTATTCTTAAAACCCCTCACACTTTATATTTCTATTACTATATAACACTTATATATATCTACAGTCTTTATCCATAAGTTTCCTTCAGTAGTATTAGTTTATTGTCACTGTAGGGATTCAATTTCTTTCAGTAAAATACATAGCATTCACTTTCTCGTCCTGTATACTAGCATTGAGAGTGAATGTCACTTTCAATTTCCCTCTCATAACTCATAGGATTCAGACATGCTAGAGTGAAACTTCCATTTTCATTACTCCTAGGGTATATACTCGTATTCTTTTAATACTACTCATTTACATTTCTATTTACGTTCTCTATTTTATTTACGTTATTTACATTTCTATTTTATTTACACTGTGTTATACACTGTCACTTGAAGTAACTTATAAAACTATTTTCCACTGTTCACGTATATTTACATTCATTACTTTCACTTGCTGTTTACACATTACACATTATTTACAATTCCACTTGCACTGTTTTACTCAATAGAAAGATCGTAGTTACTCTTTTATCAATTGTCAGCCCTTTACCTCTTTCTACACGAGGTTTAGTAGGGGGTAAAGGTCACAGGGCCCTTTGCATGGGGGTGGAAAGGCCCTGAAGCTAGCAAGAGCGAACAGACGTACCCCCACACTGGAAGATGAGAGTGAACTGATAAGAGTGGGCCGGGGTGGAGGCCTACCTAGGGAAATCAGCACTGCCAACGTTTAGCCTCTTACACAGCTATTTATAGCAATGAAATGATTGGCAGGAAATCTAGACAATACATTATAAATTAGGTAGTTCCAGGTGAATGTAAATATCACTTAGGCTTCTCCCTTCCTTCCTTATATGTATATTTATTACGAAAATAGATTATACGGCATGTTTCAAGGGGAAATAGCGAAAATTAGCGAACGAGTGCACGTGAAGTGTTGTCAGGTAATAATTAGCCAATTCCAGGTGTATGGCACCCTCACTTACCTTATTTCTTTCTTGTATATATTATTTGGTATAAGAATAGGGCATAGGGCTTATTTCAATGGATGAAATCAGTGAAAAATTCCAGGGAAGATTTACTTAGCGTAGCACGGCCAGGCAGGTGAGAGGATAGGGTAATGGAGGGGGGGTAGGGAGGGGAGTCAAGAACGGGGAGAAATGGCTAAATTGTCAACAATGGATGGTAGTACAGATGAGATTAGGAGTGCTGACTAGTGTTGGACATTGGCAGTACTGATAGATGATACAAGCCCCCACTTGGAAGCTCGGGTGAATTCAAAATAACACAGAAACACAAAAGTGACGCCCCGCGGTATGATCCCTTGCTCCCAAGTGTCACGAAAGTGACGCCCCGCGGTATGATCCCTTGCTCCCAAGTGTCACGAAAGTGACGCCCCGCGGTTAAGGGGTTAAACACAATGTTGCAATTTACAGTAGTACACAGTGACCTATTGGCCAGTGAGTCTTAATTCTAGTTTACTATAAAGGGTTTGTAACGCCTTTCCCTTATCAAATTAGTTTGCACATCAAATTTTAATTATGATCATGTATTATACAGATGTAAACTGACTATTTTACATACTGTATATATGAGGTCTGTTCAGAAAGTATCCGACCTCATGCTCTTTAAAAAACTAAATAGCTAACCTGTTGAGCTAGGACACTAATCCCCCTCAAAATAGGCCCTTTCTGACTTGACGCACGTAAACCAGCGTTCTTTCCACTGCCTGACACATTTTTCAATGCCGGTTTCCGGTATCACTTGCAGTTGCTTCCTTCCATTCGTCATTATTTCTTCTCTCTTCTCAAACTGGGAATCCTTCAGCAGAGTTTTGAGCTTGGGGAATAACCCAAAGTAGCACGGAGCCATGTTTGGTGAGTAGGGACCCTGCTGGACCTGTGGCATGTTGTGCTTGGCTGAAAATTCCTGAATCAGTTGAGAAGCATGAAGGGCTTTGTCATTGTGCAACTTCCAACTTGCTGCTTTCCAAAGTTCTGCTCTCTTCTGCCGAACTGCATTATGAGGGCGACTGATAACATCGAAATGGTAATGTTAGAGTAATGTTTGTTGACAGTCTGACCTTCTGGTGCATATTCGTGATGCACAACACCACGGGAGTCGAAAAAAAAGCTGTCATCATGCAAGTGCATTTCACCTTGCTGCAGACCTGTCATGCTTTTTTTGGACAAAGGAACCCTGCATGCATCCACTGTGACGACTGTGCTTTGGTTTCTGGGTCGTACCCGTACACCCAAGTCTCATCTCCAGTGATAACAGTCTTCAAATAGTCTGGATCGCGATTTGCACACTCCAACATGTCTTGAGCAATGTTCATCCGAGAGCAGAGAGCATAACAAATGCGACGAAGCACATACAGTAAAGAACATACCGAAAACCAATCTTGAAAAATGTTTCAGACAGTGGAAAGAGTGCTGGGCTACATGTATCAAGTCATAAGAGGCCTATGTTGATGGGGATTAGTGTTCTAGCCCAACAGGTTAGATATGTACTTATTATTTTAGAGCTTAAGGTCGTATTCTTTCTAAACAGACCACACCCACACCAACCCACCCCTCTCCCCCCAACACACACACACACACACACACACACATATATATATATATATATATATATATATATATATATATATATTCCCCCTGTGGTGGGGGGGACACACCCTGGCCGCACTATGGGGTGGTACTACTACTCTGCGGCCAGGTTGTGTTAGGAAGAATACTGCCACCGTATTCCCTGCGTGTCATAAAAGGCGACTAAAAGGGGCAGGGTGAGGGGACTAGGGACCCCCTCCTCTGTTTTTTAGTTCCTAAAAAGAGACAGGCCAGAGAAAGGGATGGGGGATGGAGTTATCCCTGTACCCTGAAGATTGGGTCTATGAATGTGCATGGATGTAGTACGATTGAGGCTAAAAGGGAGGAGATTGGGAGAATGTTTGTGAGAAGAAAGTTGGATGTGTTAGCTTTGAGTGAAACGAAGATGAAAGGGAAGGGGGAGTCTATGTTTGGAAGTATGAATGGAAGATTGTCAGGTGTTGATAGAGGAAGGGCAAGAGAAGGTGTGGCCTTGTTAGTGAGTTCGGAAGTACAGCAATGTGTGACTGAATGGAAGGAGGTGTCATCGAGACTGATGTGGGTGAAAGTGAAATTTGAACGTGAGTTGTGGGTGTTTGTGAGTGCATATGGGCCTGGTAGTGAAAGGGATGAACAAAAGAGGGAGTCTTTCTGGAATGATGTTGATGAGTGTCTGCTGAGTTTTGGAGCGAATGTGAACGTGGTAATGATGGGAGATCTGAATGCTAGAGTGGGAAATGTAGCAGTTGAAGGCGTAGTTGGTATGCATGGTGTGCCTGGAAGAAATGAAAATGGAGAATGAATGATAGCGATGTGTGTTGAGCGAGAGATGGTGATTGGGAATACGCTGTTTGAGAAAAAAGATATTTATAAGTATACATGGGTGAGACAGGAGGGTGGAAGGGTTGTTGATAGAGCTTTGATGGACTATGTGGTTGTGTCTAGGAATGTAATAGGAAGATTGTTGGATGTGAGAGTTCTGAGAGGGGAGGGTGGAGGTATGTCTGACCACTACCTGGTGGAGGGAAAGTTAAGAGTAGGTAAGAGATGGGTGAAAGCTAGGAGGGTTAGGTGTGGCAGGGAGGTTTTGAAAGTGAGTAAGTTGGATAAAAGAGAGAAAAGATAGAGTATCAGGAGAAACTGAAAGATGAGTGGAACGCAGTGAAAGATCGGGAAAATGGCAGCGTGGAGGAGGAATGGCAGTTGTTTAAGAGTGCTGTGGTGGGGCATGCAGAAGAGGTGTGTGGTGTGAGACGTGTGGGTGGTGGTGTAAGAAGAGGAAGTGAATGGTGGTGTGAGGAAGTAAGTATGGCTGTGGCTGAGAAGAGACGTGCATATGAAGTGTGGCTGCAGAGGAAGAATGAGATGTCAAATGAAAGGTATAAGGAAAAGAGGAATAGAGCGATAAGGGCTGTGCGTGATGATAAAGTGGCAGCAGATGAGAGGTGGGGTAGGCGGCTGACAGAGAATTTTCAACAGATTAAGAAAATGTTTTGGAAGGAGGTGAAAAGGGTGCGAAAGGGAGAGTCTGGGAAGGAAGAACGAGTAAAAGCAGAGGATGGAAGGATGTTAATTGAGATAGATGCAGTAAGGAAGAGATGGGCAGAGTATTTTGAAAGATTGTTAAATGTAGAGGAGGAAAGGGTGAGTGAGATTGTGGCGGATGGAAGGGTGCAAGGAATAAATGTGTTGGGAGAGTTGAATGATTCTTTGATCACGAAGGAGGAAGTGGAGAAGGCAGTAAAGGTGATGAAAACAGGGAAAGGTGCAGGTATGGATGGGTGTGCTGTGGAATGCCTGAAGGGTGGTGGAGTGACTACTGTTGACTGGTTAGTAAGATTGTTGAATGTGTGCTTTGAGAAAGGTATGGTGCCAATTGATTGGGCAAGTGCTTGTGTGGTTCCGTTGTATAAAGGCAAGGGTGATAAGTATGAATGTACTAGCTTCAGGGGTATAAGTCTGTTGAGTGTTGTAGGTAAGGTGTATGGTAGAGTGTTAATTATGAGAGTTAGAGAGGGTACAGAGGGAGTGATTGGTGATGAGCAATGTGGCTTTAGGAGAGGGAGGCGATGCGTTGATCGGGTGTTTGCTGTGAGACAAGTGTGTGAAAAGTATTTAGTGAAAGGCAAGGATGTGTTTTGGGCTTTTATGGATTTAGAGAAAGCGTATGATAAAATTGATAGGGAGGTTTTGTGGACTGTTTTAAGATTGTATGGACTTGATGGTAGGTTACTAAAACGGTTGAAAAGTTTTTATGTAAATAGTAGAGCGTGTGTAAGAGTGGGAAATGCTGTGAGTGATTGGTTTCCCGTGAGAGTTGGGCTGCAACAGGGATGTGTGATGTAGCCTTGGTTGTTTAATATTTACATGGATGGTGTTGTAAGGGAGGTGAATGCAAGAGTTTTAGGTGGAGGTCTGAGTCTGGTGAATGTTGATGGTGGAGAGTGGAATCTGAAGCAGCTGCTGTTTGCAAATGATACTGGACTGGTGACTGATTCAGGGGAGAGATTGAGACAGTTGGTAGAGGAGTTTGGAAGGGTGTGTGAAAGGAGGAAATTGAAAGTAACTGAGAATAAGAGTAAAGTGATGAAGTGTACGAGGTTGATAGATGCTAGGGGGATGAATATAGTTTTGAATGGTGAGTTGCTTGAGGAAGTAGATTGTTTTAAATATCTAGGGTCACATGTTGCTGTGGATGGAAGAATAGATGCAGAAGTGAAGTTTAGAATAAATGAAGTAGGAAAGGTGCTGGGAGGAATGAAGAAAGTGTTTAAATGTCGTTCGCTTAGAATGGATGTAAAGAGAAGGCTGTATGAGGGTGTTGTGGTACCGACTGCGTTATATGGGGCTGAAACATGGAATATGGGTGTAGCAGAGAGGAAAAGTTTGAATGTAATGGAGATGAGGTGTCTGAGGAGTAAGTGTGGAGTGACGTGTATGGATCGGCTGTGAAATGATGAAGTGCGAAGGAGAACTGGAGTTGTTCGGGAGATGGCTGGTAGAGTTGAGCAGAGGGTGTTGCGATGGTTTGGGCATATGGAGAGAATGGATAATGAGCGATTGGTGAAAAAGATAACTAGATCTGATGTGAGAGGTGTAAGGCTGAGAGGAAGACCACGAATAGGATGGATGGACAGTGTGAAGAGAGCGCTGGATGCGAGAGGGATGTCTGTTGAGCAAGGAAGAGTGGCAGTGCATGACAGAAATAAATGGAGAGAAATTGTGAATGATTAAGTGATGACGCAGCCCTGAGGGGATATTCTTCAGCATTTGGTCTGATCAGTTAGTCAGGTCAGGTGCGGGTAAGGGGATGGGTCTTTATGATGTGGCAGGGGTACACCAGTTCTGCTGTCGGGCCCTGCTGTGGATGTCACTGATTGCATTGCGCAGTTGACCCTTGTGTGGTGTGGTGTGGTGAGGATCTGTCCGTTCTCCCCTTTGGGGCTAAGATGTGAATGAATGTGTCTGAATGGATGAGTAAATGGGGAGTGTGTCGTCCTGTCTCGGCTACCTCCCTTTCCTTGGGGGAAGCAGCCTAGGTATATATATATTTTTCCTTCATTCATTCATTGCCAGACGCCATGTATCCCAAACGGGGTGGTCAAGGGCTCAGAGTTAATTGTTTTACAGGGAGGGGCACTAATCCTCCAACAACCCCACTTGACACGTAGGTATATATATATATATATATATATATATATATATATATATATATATATATATAATATATATATCAGCTACTCAGGTCAGGTGCGGGTAAGGGGATAGGTCTGTTATGATGTGGCAGGGGTAAACCAGCTCTGCTGTCGGGCCCTGCTGTGGATGTCACTGATTGCATTGCGCAGTTGACCCTTATGCGGTGTGCTGCGGTGAGGATCTGTCCATTCTCCCCTTTGGGGCTAAGATGTGAATGAATGTGTTTGAATGGATGAGTTAATGGGGAGTGTGTCCTCCTGTCTCGGCTACCTCCCTTTCCTTGGGGGAAGCAGCCTAGGTATATATATATATATATATATATATATATATATATATATATATATACTGTATATATATATACTGTATATATATATATATATATATATATATATATATATATGTATATATATATATATATATATATATATATATATATATATATATAGGCTGCTTCCCCCAAGGAAAGAGAGATAGCTGAGACAGGACAGCACTCTCCCAAATTAGTCATCCACTCAAACACATTCATTCGCATCTTGGCCTCAAGGGGAGAAGGGATAGATCCTCACCGCACCACACCGCACGAGGGTCAACTGCGCAGTGCAATCAGTGACATCCGGAGCAGAGTCCAACAGCAGAGCTGGTTTACCTGCCACATCATAATGGACCCATCCTCTTACCCACATCTGACCTGATCAGCTGATCAAACTAAATGTGGGAGAATATCCCCTCAGGGCAGCATCATCATTAATTCATTTACAATTTCTTTCCAATCATTTCTATCACACGCAGCCACTCATCCTTGCGCAACATACATCCTTCTCGCATCCAACGCTCTCTTCACACTCACCATCCATCCTATTTGCGGTCTTCCTCTTAGGATTACACCGCACACATCAGATCCAGTTATCTTTTTCACCAATAGCTTATCATCCATTCTTTCGATGTGCCTAAACCATCGGAACACCCTCTGCTCAACTCGATCAGCCATCTCCTGCTCAACTCCAGTTCTTCTTCGTACTTCATCATTTCTCACTCAATCCATATGCATCACTCCCCACATACTCCTCAGACACCTCATCTTCTTTACATTCAAACTTTTCCTCTCTGCTATACCCATATTCCATGTTTCAGCCCCATACAATGCAGTCGGTACCACAACACCCTCATACAGGTTTCTCTTTACATCCATTCTAAGTAAACGACATCTGAACACTTTTTTCATTCCTCTCAGCACCTTTCCAACTTCATTTAAGCTAAACTTCACTTCTGCACATATTCTTCCATCCACAGCAACATGTGACCCTAAATACTTAAAACACTCTACTTCCTTAAGCAGCTCACCATTCAAAACAATTTTCATCCTCCCACAACCTACCAACCTCGTACACTTCATCACTTTACTCATATTCTCATTTACTTTAAATTTCCTCCGTTCACACACCCTTCCAAACTCTTCTACCAACTGTCTCAATCTTTCGTTTGAGTCAGCCACCAATGCAGTATCATCTGCAAACAAGCAACTGATTCAGATTCACTCTCTACCATCAGCATTCACAGACTCAGACCTCCACCTAACAATCTTGTATTTTTCCTCCCTTACAAGGCCATCCATATAAATAATAAACATCACACATCCCTGGCACATTCCCACTCTCACAGGAAACCAATCACTCACAGTATTTCCCACTCTTACACTCGCTGTACTATTTACATAAAAACTTTTCACTCCTTTTAGCAACGTACCATCAAGTCCATACAGTCTTAAAACAGTCCAAAAAGCCTCCCTATCTGTTCTATCATACGCATTCTCAAAATCCATGAATGCCCAAAACACATCCTTGCCTTTCGCTAAATACTTTTCACACACCTGTCTTACAGCAAACACCTGATCTATGCATCCACTCCCTATCCTAAAGCCACACTGCTGATCACCAACCACTCCCTCTATACCCTCTCTAACATTCTTAAATAACACTCTGTCTTACACCTTACCTATAACACTCAACAGACTTATACCCCTAAAGGTAGTACATTCACACTTATCACCCTTACCTTTATACAAAGGGACCACACAAGCACTTGCCCAGTCAATTGGCACCATACCTTTCACAAAGCACACATTCAACAATCTTACTAAACAGTCAACAACAGTCACTCCACCACCTTTCAGACATTGCACAGCACACCCAACCATACATGCAAGTTTCCCTGTTTTCATATCCTTTACTGCCTCCTGCACTTCCTCCATCGTGATCAAAGAATCATTCAGCTCTCCCAACACATTTATTCCTTGCACTCTTCCATCTGCCACAATCCTAGTCTCCCTTTTCTCCTCTACATTTAACAACCTTTCAAAATATTCTGGCCATTTCGTTACTGCATCCATCTCAGTTAACATCCTTCCATCCTCTGCTTTTACTCGCTCTTCCTTCCCGGACTCTCCCATTAACACCCTTTTCACCTCCTTCCAAAACATATTCTTTTCCTTATACCTCTTTTTCTCTTTTCCTTATACCTCTCATATGACACATCCTTCCTCTGCAGCCACACTTCATATGTACGTCTCTTCTCAGCCACAGTCATAATAACTTCCTCGCACCACCATTCAGTTCCTTTTCTTACACGACCACCCACTCGTCTCACACCACACACCCTTCTGCATGCCCCACCGTGTATATATATATATATATATATATATATATATATATATATATATATATATATATATATATACACACACACACACTGTATAAGCAAAAGAAATTATCAACTGAAAAATACATCGCCAAGAAGAAATGTTACAAAGCATATTGCACCAGCCAGAATATGGTTTAGTGTGTTTCACAGATACATTATGACCACATGAAGAAGCTTCACCATTCTTTCTACAAAGCAAGGTTGGCCTTGCATTATAACAACACAATGCAGTCAGCACAGCACAACCTAACGTAACTCAGCACACCCAGATCACCTGATGATGTTATATTCTTGGAGATCGGAATGTGATGCTGTGGTCCTCAGCAATTAGTATACACCCTTTGTCACGTTACGTACTTGATTTATTGTTGTGTATGTTTTTGCGGAAGCATGATAAAAGTCTGTTGTGTTAAATGAATGGCATCATCACCATTATCATCATCCCAGCCTTAAATTCCACTTTAAAAATGGGGCTAGGTACGACCCTTTTTTATATTCTCTCTCTCTCTCTCTCTCTCTCTCTCTCTGTCTGGGTCTAATTATGACATGGCACCAAGGAGAATTATTAGGAGTTTTAGGGATTTTCCACTGGATATATGGGATGGCAGCTGCATTGGATAGGCATATTTCCGGAGTAGTCAGCCCCTCTCTGACACACTTAGCTTATGCCATTGCGCACATAAGCAGATGTTACAGTTTCAGATGATGGCTGCATTATTCAGATGAACCCTGATGGAATGTGTACATTTGTTGTTTATGAATATTACTTTTTATTTAATGCAAATGAAGGGTGGATTAAAGAGCTGTTAAGGACGTGTGCAAAGACAAATAAAAAAAAATAGGTAAATAGAGTAGGGGGAAGGAAATTGTTATTTTACTGTCACTGAGAATTAAAATCAAGTTTCTTTGACTGTAAGGTGACCTTATCTCGATTTTCATTTTTTAAAAATTAACATCAAGGGGAAAAATTTTGGAGGCAGTGAGGAAAGATCAATTAGAGCAATATGTAAAACTAAAAGAATATCTCCTGATATCGCTGATATTAGAATTTCCCTTAGACATTTATGTCAGTTTTAAAACATTTCCTTTGCAGCTTCTCATATAATTTTTTTGAGCTATACGTACAGTTTACCTGGATCACAATATCTCATGTCCCTACACAGTAATTTTTTTTTTTTTATCTTCTGCATTTCTAGAACGTTGATTCTTTAACTCGTAGCTTTGTGTCCTCTGTAAGTATTGCAGTTTTACTGATTATTCTTTTTTTGTATGTCAGTGGTATAAATTTATATCAATAATAAATGTCAGTAATGAAACTTGAGGCATTCCAAATGTAACTGATGTCCAGTCAGAAATTTCCCTGTTGTGTATCTCCTTCTGGTGCTGATGAGTGATCTGATTCTCAATGCATCTACATATCTCTCTTCGAATTTCCAGTGAAAGATTTTTAAAATCAACCTTCGATAATGTACATTATCAACAGACTTATGAAAGTAAAAAAATAATAGTGTCAGTTGCTCAGCACTAATCATATTTAGAAGCAAAGCAATGGAAGAATTCAATCAAGTTGGTTAAACATGAACAATGTCACGATTTAGGGTACTTTACACAGTGACCTGTTGGCCAGTGAGTCGTAATTCTGGTTTACTTTAAAGTGTTTGTAATACCTTTTCCTTCTCGAATTAGTTTGCACATCACACTTTAACCTTTTAGTCAGGTGGGGTGTTTTGGCACCCCTCATTTTTTTTAAAATGCTCGTATTTTCTAGTCGGTAATTTAAATATTTCTATCCGTTCCAGTACTCTCCTGATTCATTGAGGGGAGGGAGCATGTGGATTGGTTTAGTCCTGCCTCTGCTGTAGTGAGAGAGAGGGGCACTTCCCCCACCTCCTGGGATGTCCAGTCACCCCATCAAATTAACCATTTAGATCATGTGATATAGATTGTCTTTTATCTTATTTTTGCATCTTGTTTACCATTATACTGATTTTAAAAATCACAAAATGTATTTTCCTATGTGTATTTACTTGACAAATGAGATGTGAGTCCATTTGTTATTGTTTTTACTTATATTATAATTTACTGTATTTTATTATTATATATTAACCCTCTAAGGTATGTTGACTCAAATCGCTTTCTTTGTGGTTTGGCATAAAAACACACAAAGTCACGAATTGCGTTGTTAAGCAGGAAAAAACGCCATCAAAAGGAAAGTTTTCGGACGACTGCTCTGATGAGGCAGTGCACAACAGAAAAACCTCAGTATCTCACGACCAGGCACGTTGAAGAGTAGCACTGCTGTCAGTTATCCCATTAAATCCGCCATTTTCCACGTCCCACCCGAGGCAGAAGCCATTATTGAAATATTGCGATTGTACGGTGTTTTTTTCTATAATGTGAAGTGATTGTGTCTATGGAACATACAGTAGTTATATTGTTTGTAAAGCATTGGGGCCCGTTATCAGCCGTTAGGCCTAGAGGCAGAAGTGTGGTTTGTTATAATGGGGTTTCCACTCTGCATAACCTTGCCCATAAATGATGTATTTTGCCTTTGTAATGAAGCCAGTACTTATATTTTGTGAAACATATGGTGCCTGGATTAGTGAAATAACTGACCTACCATAGCAGGCATAATGTATGCCATTGAGATATACCATAATCTCTAAGGAAAAAGCAGTCACGTACACCATTGAGTCAGGAAGGGAATAATAGAGGAGGTTGGGATGGAATCATGTGATAGTGTTTTATATTGCATATGGTTCAGTGTGAAATATACGTATAAAATAGTGCAGCGAGTGTTCGTCGAGAAATATTGCGTGCATTGACTGACTTATCTCAAATCGAGCGCAAGTATCAGAGACAACAAATACGCCACACAATAACAATCTTCAGTGAAAAGGTATTGTACCAGTCTGAGACAGTGCTATATTGTGTATGGTCTAGTTTGAAACATAGGAATAACAGAGCAGTGAATGTCCCCAAAGAAATTTTGCATGCATTGACTGACTTAGCGAAAATTTAGCACAACGATCAGAGACACGAAATATGCCACATATATATACATTTGTAGTGCAGCAAATGTTCATCGAGAAATCTATTGTGTGCATCACATGTGTAGTGCAAGGAGGAGAAAACAAAATACACCACATACACACACACACACACACACACACACACACACACACTACATAACTCCTCATCTTCAAACCCTTCAAGGTTCTGCCAACATCTCAACACTTCTGGAGGAAGTGAGTTATCTGTACTTTGTTGATTTGTTTATTTACCTATTTCTATATTTCTATATTTTTTACACATAGTAGTATTTTTTTTTTTACATATAAACAAATGAGATGGAAGAAAGTTCAGCTTCAGTATCAATGCCTAGCAAGAAGGGTGGTGGTCATGTCGAGTTTTTGAGAGCACTATCAAAAAGCTTATGATATTTTATGTGTATACTTTGAGTAAAAAAAAAATAAATAAAACCTAATGAGTGGAAATATGTGGGTGTGGGTGAGGCAGGGAGAGGGAGTGTTTTTATCTCGCTTCTGGGAGAAGAGGAGTATTCTACGTTTGTCGTCCATTTACTCAAAAACTATTAGATGTATCGATTTTCTGTAAGAACCATGATAAAGAGCAGTAAATTCTACGTATGTACAGGACATAACAATGTAATATCTATCATAAGAATTCGTTGTTGCGTAGGCGGGAATATAGCATATGCTGTGCGCGCATGACGAAAGTAACGCATGGCCGTGAGTACCAAGTAGTTTTTGGCGATTTACTTGAAAACTATGAGGCGTATCAAAACCTCGAGGTGCTCATGAGGGAGCTCGTGAAATTCTGCACAATGTTATGCAATATAAACATAAGGTGTGAGAGAAAAGTTCTTCAGAAAAGCTCCATGATTTTTTTTTTAATGGCCTTCAGAGGATATATAAGGGAGGAATTCAGGATGGAGAGTGAGTTTTGTGGGATTGGCGTCGAGAGAGGGAGTGTCTGGACGGGAGATCATTTTTCCCTGCCTAGCTCCTGTGGTGTGAAGACCTCTGGCCTATCTCTTTCTCTTGTACTGGACTCTTACTAACTTATAGAGGAGGATTTTCCAGCATTTTAGTGGGTTTTTGCTGCCTTGGGGACTTTGTCTCTGACTAGGTGTAGAGTTTTCTCTGTTTTGCAGACATTTGGCTCGACTCTGTCTCGGACAAATGGATGGATGTCTGACTGTGTGACTGTGTGTGGATGAGTGTATATGTGTATGATTTTTTTTTTTTTTTTTTAACGGCCTGCCACTAGTGTCCCTCAGCGTGGTACAACACCGAACCCTGAAGGGGTGCCGTTAGGGCATTTCCATGAGGGATGGCCATTAGGACCTGGTTGTAAGAAGCACTGAGGATGTCTCTGATAGACTAGGGTAGATCCTCATGGGGCAGTGGCAGGGCCTCCTCCATGACCTTTTAGAGGGCAAGGAGCATAGGTTACCTGTCACTGTAGGAACTTAGGCCACTTTTGTGATTTATTGCTTTTTGATGTGAATGTCTGAATGTGTGTGTGTGTGTGTGTGTGTGTGTGTGTGTGTGTGTGTGTGTGTGTGTGTGTGTGTGTGTGTGTGTGTGTGTGTGTGTGTGTGTGTGTGTGTAATTCACCGGGTCGGTCAGGATCACTTGATGGTCGTGATTGTCAGCTTTTACCCTCCCAGAAGGGAGCTGAGAGCTCATATAGTCCGATCTAAGGGCAAGGCTGTGACCTTCACACACGCACACACCCGTCCCCTTGCTCAAGGGGGACAGTAACCACCCACTTCGTCAGTGAAACTTTTCGCAACCTGAGCGAGGCGCGAACTCTTGTCCACCAGTTGGCAAGCGGGAACGTTACCACTGCACCAGCGAGCGGTGTGTGTGTGTGTGTGTGTGTGTGTGTGTGTGTGTGTGTGTGTGTGTGTGTGTGTGTGTGAAGTTTATGTGTGTGTGTCTGTAGTGGGGGAGAAAGAAGGGCTCTAGTATCCCTAGGCCCCTGAGGCCTGTCCACCTCCCTCCACCTACATGGAGGCCCTCCCCACCTAAATCAGTCGCGGGTGTGAAGCAGGAGTGGTGGCTCTCCTCCAGCAGCTCCCACTCGTCGATGCCTGCTGCTCACCTTTCTCCTCGATCCACTGGGACTGTTGCTTGTCACTGCACCGTTGCCTTGACTAACTCCTCCTTGAAGCGTTCAGTGAAGGTCGTCCACCTCCACAAGGCGATGGAGGAGGTGACTACTGTTTCACCTTTTCTCTCGACCAACTCTGCCAGCCCAGCTTCCTCGTGCTGTGTGCGGCCATGTTGCTAAGTCCACGATGCCATGCAACACAGCATCAGCTCCCTCCAGGCCGTTGCCCTCCTCAGCTCAGTCTGGCATGTTTACAGGTATTTGTGCTGCTGTGGCGCTCCCATCCACTACTCCTGCCCAGGCCACCACCTCTGCATCCCCAGCTGCCTCTCTGGAGGACGGAGAATAGATCCCTGAGTCGCAAAAAACATGGTAAGTGACACAGGGAAACTGCTCTCACCTGGCAACATGCTCGGTGGCTCCACGGGGGCATCCACCGGCTCTACTTCCTGGAGTTATAGTCATGGTCCCTCCACCACCCTTGCTTCACGTTTCCCGCACTTCGCATCCCGGTTCGGTCGGGATACGGCACCAGGTACAATGCAGTTGCTGCCCTGGAACATCGCCTGCCAGGGCTTGCAGTAACGAACCTCTTTAGCCATGATGAGAGCTGCGTACAGATCCCTGCCATTGACGGGGTGTATGTGGAGTTGAAGACAGTGGCAGAGGACAATGCATAACCTGTGAGTCTCACAGAGATGACTCAGGGTGGCCAGCTCGCCAAAGCGACAGTTATGGGATATCCCCAGCGCATGCCAGTAGATATCCACTTCCAGCACAATGTGGTGCCAAAACCGTCGAATACGGGAGGAGACTCTGCAGATGTGTGTAACCCTGAGGGGCCCTCTAGTGCCACAGCTGGACCTTGGGAATTGGGGGACGTACTACTTTCGCCCATACATACCAGAGCTGCTGCGGTGCTAATGCTGTCAACAGTATGGCCATCATCACGCCAACTGCACCCTTCCAGTGGTGTGCAGGATCTGCAATGGCACCCACAACACAGAGCAATTCTGGTGTGCTTCAAGGCAAAGGAGCCTGTTACCGCCCACTGCTGCAATTGCTCAGGGTCCCACCACACGTAGCACCCCAGCTGCCCTGTGAGGGTGAAGAGGGTGTCGCAGAGACGAGAATAGTAGGTCACATGGGTGCAAAGCCAGCAGGCCTCCAGTGCCACTCCGATTCCCCTAAGCACTTTTGTCTGGGGACAGCAACACCGCCCCACTGCACCGAGTCCGTCTGCTCTCAATGACGCTGACTTACCACCCCTGCCTACAGCTCTCATCCAGGGCCACACCACCGCTGAGATCCACTGTCCAGCAGAGCACTATCCCCAGTCCCCGCCCCCCAACTCCAAGCTTCATCCCCCCCCCCCATGGCTCTTACCCAGTCAACTCTGCTCTTCTTGGTGGAGAAAATCAAGTCACTGGGAACACAAATAGTCGTGACAGTGGTGCAGATGATTGCACAATTGACAGGGCTACCGTTGGCCACAGACCCCGCTGTGGCCATGGTCGGTCTCATTTTAGACAAGGCTTACGACAAGAAGCAGCAGCTCCTTTCCCCTTGCTTCTCCTCGCCCACACAGGAAGCCTCAACGAGATCAGACAGCTGATGCTCAGCCTCCCCCAGCTCCTCCACCAGCCGCTCGGATGCCACATCCTCCAGTGCCCTCTGCGGAGCCCTTACCAACACCGACGGTGGTCACTACGGCGCCAGTGATCAGGGTTCCAGTGGAGGACGCCTAGCAGGCAGATCTACCTGCCTGCAAGATGCCACTTCTGACCTCCTCATCCTCCAAAAAACTGCCTAGGGGCCAGGAGTAAGCTCCTGCTCTTACTGGAGGCAGCTATGAGGGACCAAGCTCATGTCTTCCTGCTGCAGGTGACAATACTGCCGAAGCGGGCAGCTTTTCATCTCCTCGGTTACACCACTCATCTCCCATACGTGCATGGCATCACAAGGGGTTGTGCCATCCTAGTTCAGGACCACATCGTGTCCAAAGACTGTGACCCTCCTCCCTTCCGTGGGCCTGATGTAGAGGTGCAGATCATTGTCCTCCACCTGGTAACGTCGTCCCTAACGATGTACAATGTATACCAAAGCCACAGGGGCACCCTGGAGGTGGGAGACCTGTTCTCCTAGGCTACCACGGGTTCTGTGTACATCGGGGGCTACTTCAGCTCCCACCACACCCTTCTCTCCTCCCTCCTTCGGTCCAATTAAGCAGGGCGGCACATTTCCACAGTTCTGGAGGAGATGGGAAGTGTCTCCCTCTTAAATGACACTGTCTGGGCCACACATAATACTGGGGGTCACCTCGACTTGTCTTTTACCTCCTCCTCCCTTGTGGGCTCTGCAACGTGGTTACTCCACCCCCATCTTGCGGGCAATCACATTGTGGTATAATTTCTCTGCCCACCGCTCCACATCCACCTCCCCCACTCCCTCCACCATTATGGAATATTCGCAGGACTAACTGGGAGTTTTCGGCTATGCTATGGAGGAGGTCTTTGAGGCATCTCCTCCTGCCCAGGACCTCAAGAGCCAAGCGGATCAGGCAGCTGGTGCTTTCACGCAGGCAGCCTTGCTCAGTATACCACTGTGAAAATGGTCCGCGACATGCTACAAGGAAGGCTGGATCTATTGTGACAGGGTCAAGGAGCTGAATCACAGGCTGAATGTGGCACGTGGGCAGTACCGGTGGTGCCGTACATCCCCACACCGTCCGTATCTGGTTGAAGTTACTCACCATGTTACATCTGAGAAGTGCTGCCTCAAAGAGATGGCGTGGATCAGGTGGTGTTTTACCTTGGATTCTCACTCCACTCTCTGAGATGTGAGGGAGAATCCGGTCCATCGCTTATCCACGTCCTCTTTGTCTGCCTTCTCATCCTGACCCTGCTGCTGAGGCCAGCTGTCTTGCACAGCATTTCGTGGATCGTTTCGCCTCCCACAATCTCCCGCTGTCTGTCTAGGCCCTACAGATGCAACTGTCTGCCTCCCGTGTCTCTGTGATCCAGGCTGCCTGTGACAGGCCTGACCACGCTGATTGTCCTATCACCAGTAGGGAACTTCAAAAAGTGCTGTGCTGCGGGAGCGACATTGTGCCTGGGCTTGATGGGGTCACTTACTCTGTGTTGTCACATGCTGGAGATTGTGGTAGTGAGTGGTTGCTTAATCTGCTCAACCTTTCGTGGTCTGAGGGTTTTCTGCTGATGTTGTGGAAGACAGCTACAATCCACCCGATTCTTAAACCTCGTGATCTCACCACCATGCGCCTGATCTCCCTTCTTAGCTGCGTTGCTAAGACGGCAGAGAGGGTTGTGCGTGCTCTCCTTGCCTGGTGCCTAGGACCGCTGCACCCTAGAATTTTTGCCTATCATCCTGGCAGGAGTGCTACGCACTGCATCCTTCCTCAGGCACCTCAGAGGGGGATGGGGGATGGCTGTCTTCTTCGACCTCGATAAGGTCTTTGAGCTGGCCAACCCTGTTGTTATTTAGTTTTTTTTTTTAATGCGAGGAAGAGGAACCAAAGGCCACGAGCCTGCAATTATTGCTCCTTCCAAGAGAAAAACAAAATACAAGAGAGAGCCAAATTCAAGATCCGCTGCTCTTGCAGATATAATATTTACAAAATTTACAATGGTATAAAAAAACACAAAAGAATGAGAAAAAAAGCCACCTGATAATACCCTGAATAATCACACTAAAGTTTGGAAACAAACTTGCCAGATGAAAGAAATAAAACCATACAAAAAGAAATAACTAAACTGCACTCTATAATAGCCACGAATAATAATAATTCAGTTACAATAATACTTGTGACTGGATGCTGATACGAAGGAAAAACACGTTCAGAAATATATGCAACAAAAATACTGCTTCTCCTCCCTCTCTTATCTCTGGTTCAAACATTCCCTCTCTCAATGCCAGTCTCACAAAAACTCCCTTCTCTATCCAAAATTCCCCCCTTATATATCCTCTGGCCGTGTGCCCACATCAGCCCGCACCTGCAGGCCAGACAAGAAATATACACAATAGAGTTAAGCGACATCATCCCTCCCCGATGCTCCAAACGATATAAATACTACTGGTGAATACAAATCTTTATGTGGCCAGTTTATGCTCCACCAGAAGTCATTGATGTTACAAGCAATTTTAGTCACACCCGTGTCGAGACAGCAAAACAGAGTTAACTAAGAATTTGTGAATGTGTGCATACCGACACACAGTAACATGATAGCCAGCGCATGTGCTTGGCTGCTCGTGTACATAGCATCGATGCACACACCATGCCTGGCAACCCGCACGCATTATACACACACGTATAATATACACGATATATACACAAAAATACATAGACATTCTTACACATAAAACACACCCACATCTAAGAAAGAATTTTCCCTTAGGAAAATTTGTTCTTAAGAACGTGACAAACACTCATTTATATTTATATCGTTTGGAGTATGGGGGAAATTAATTTGCTTAACTCTGTGCTTTATATTTCTCATCTGGCCTGTAGCTGCGGGCTGATGTGGGCACATGGCCGGAGGATATATAAGAGGGAATATTGGATGGAGAAGGAAGTTTTTGTGGGATTGGCGTTGAGAGAGAGAGAGAGTGTGTTTGGACTGGAGATAAGGGAGGGAGGAGAAGCAGTATCCCAGCAAACATGACTGTGCTGGATCAGAACTGTATCGATGCTGGCATGTGATGGCATGTGGTGTTAGAATGGTAAAGTCAAGGCAGATGACCAGAATTGTTCCAATGCAAGTGCCGACAACAGTTTGCACATAGCTCCAGATTCGGTTCTGTTCTGACCCAACATCATGTCTGTATCAGAAGCCAGTACTCAAACAACAAGCGGTTTGCCAGCACTGTCCCAGCAAACATAAAATCCACGGGCCAGTATTGTTCCAATGCTGGCACTCTGACTTTTAATATATCAGACCAATGATATAAACTCTGGCTTCCGATGTTTGTCCGAATTACACCAGTTATCCGTTTGCACCCCGAGATGTATTGGTAAACTAAGTGATTCGTAATGGGCAAATAATGGAAGCCTTAATTGTGTCTTAATAGGGTGTAAGTAATCAGACCAATTTACAAGTAAGAGTGTCTGGATTCCTCAAAATTAACAGATCTTGAATATGATTTTTTCTTCCTTTGAGGGAATATCATTGTAAACTTTTATCATTTAAATGCTTCATAAAAAAAATTTAAAAAAAATCAGGATTCGAACTTTTGTCCTCTGAATGCCTACCGTACAGTCCACACAACTGACAGCTGATTTAGTGAGTAGAGTCTCTCTTACTCAAGTTACATACATCTGTGAATACACACTAAGTTGCCAGCTCAGTATCTCCTTCTGTCCCGAAGTGCTGCCAAGTGATGGAATGTCTGAAATGAAACAAATTAATTTAACATCCTGATGTTGCGCTCGAACCCGTGCCTCCAACAAATCAGATATGTGCATCTCACCACTGAGCCACAGAGGACCTCCATAGTCAACAGTGCAACTCTGACCATTGCACAGACCCAGTTGTATATATTTTGTGTGTATACCAATGCCCCTTTAATATTATCAGTTATGATCTAGTAAGCTGAAAACAAGTTCAGTTCCACAAAAACATTTCCAACTATAAGACTTTTCTTTTATAACAAGACAGTTGCCTGTGGAAAACTCCTGTCTCTGTCGAAATTTCTATATTACATAAAATATATTTCAGTTATTCAATGTATGAAAATGATCTGTGATGGATGATGTATAATTATATCACTCAGTTGTTTGCTGCTTCATTGGTGTGATCTGCAATACATAGATTGGGCCAACATTATATTACAATTCTTGACCCAGTTTTTGAAAAAAGAAAGTTATATTTATACATCCGTCCAATACATTTTTACATAAATAGGCCCATTATATATATATATATATATATATATATATATATATATATATATATATATATATATATATATATATATATATATATATATATATATATATATATATATATATATATATATATATATATATATATATATATATATACAGTATATATAACCATTACTGCCAGGAATCGGTTCCCGTTTCAGTCCAGTGTCAGAAAAATATTTTTATATATATATATATATATATATATATATATATATATATATATATATGAACCATTACTGCCTGGAATCGGTCCAATGTATGGTTCCCGTTTCAGTCCAGTGTCAAAAAAAAAAGTTTCATATATATATATATATATATATATATATATATATATATATATATATATATATATATATATCGGCCCAACACGTCTTACATCAATGGGCTCGATATAAACAGAGTATTATGGCCAGTAATCGGTTCAGTGTATGGTTGCCGTTTCAGCCCAGTTTTGAAATTCAAGTTTTATTTATATATCTGCCCAACACAAGTTTTACGTCAATTGGCCCGATATAAACAGAGTATTATGGCCAGAAATTGGTTCATTGCAAGGTTGCTGTTTTCCCTTTGTTCCGTTATATGCCAGTGCTGGCCCGTCATTTTAGTGTTTGCTGGGTATGTGTCAATTCATGTAAATATGTACTACTGTACCAGACCTGTTCATAACCATTACAGAAACATATGTTAGCCAATACTGGTTATCTATCAGACTATTAAAGGCAAAACTGCATATCCGGTTTTCTTCTGTTTTTACAAGTTGAGAGACCACCATTCAATTACCTTGAAATGAGCTGAACGTCACTCATGTCTTTGTCGAATAGTGATATTCAGCGCAATACAAGGTGATTTAACCCCTAGGGTATGCAATTCTCCAGCCTCGACTAACCCCCAGGATGCGAAAACAGGCCAATTTTTCGACTTTCTCAAAGGTTAAAAGTTTTATGCCTGATTTATAGAGCTTCAATTTACACACCTGAAAATGCAAAGCCCACCCTCCTAGACCCAATAGTTTCTGAGCTATGGCCCGTCAAAGTTGATAATAGTTACCCGTTGCGGTCCCGACGAGAAGGAAAATACGCCACTCACACCTGTTTTCTTCTCAAAAATACATACAAAAATCAACAAAATCATTTTTTTTTTTGTGTGTATAGATATTATAAGCCGTTGTTATGTACGTAGAAAAAAATAAAATGGTGACAAACCCCCCAAATGAATATAATAAATAGTAAAAATTATCCTTCCCTCCTCTCCTCTCCCCATACCTCCAATCCCCTCCCTCCCCTTCCCTTCCCCTCCCTTCCTCTCCCCTCGCCTAACCTCCCCTCCCCTTTCCCCTACCCCCTCCCCTCGCCTAACCTCCCCTCCCCTTTCCCCTATCCCCTCCCCTCGCCGCCGAGCTGTTAAGTCTAGCTAGGGAAAATGGTCATGAAACGCCCAATTAAAATTTGATAAATAGTAAAAATTATCCTCCCCTCCTCCCCAAACCTCCAGTCCCCTCCCTCCCTTTCCCTTCCCTCCCCTCCTTTCTCCTCCCCTTCTCTCCCCTCCCCTCCTCTCCCCTCCCCAAACCACCAGTCCCTCCCCTCCTTTCTCCTCCCCTTCCCTCCCCTCCTTTCTCCTCCCCTTCCCTCCCCTCCCCTCGCCAAACCTCCCCTCCCCCTCCCCTCCCCTCCGAGCTGTCAAATCTAGCTAGTTTTCGTTTCGTTTCGTTTCGTTCTGAAGGCTCCAACATGCTTGCATGCGTCTGTATAAAATAAAATTTGTTTTTCGAGTGGGTTTCGAATAAAGACACTAAATAACTGTGGTGTGCATATCTGTATGCAGACATCAATAAATTACAGGTAATGATTAAAAACACTCGCTATAAAGCGTAAAAAATACGCAAAATATTCGAGTCCGGGGAGGTACTATGGTCAGACTCAAATATGAAGTCCGTTTGGGTGGGGCCCACGTGGGGATTTCCCTCTCTACAGCTCTGCCAAACCTCCTCTCTCTCTCTCTCTCTCTCTCTCTCTCTCTCTCTCTCTCAGTTGATTGAGAAAGTTTTTATATATTTATAAGTTGTGTTTTCTTCTATATTGTTTCGACCTTTTTTCCACACCACCACTGAGGTAAAAGTCTTGGCGCGTTTTTTTTTTTATAGAGGTTTCCCCAGTAGGCATAAGTCCTCTCTCTGATCTTTCTTCTAAAAAATACTTGTTCACATTGTAAATAAGTTCTTTCTCCCGACTGTGGAGCACACGAGAGCAAGTCGGAGTAGCTGCCATCGTGGGTGGGGATCAGGCAGGAAGTGACTGGTCACCTGTAGTCTGAGGTGGGTGTCCTTGACCTCTGGCAACGTCGGAAAGCAACGTTGTCACGTGGTGTGGAATTTATACAAATCATTGCTATTATCTTAAAAAGCGACACATTCATAGCACTATATAGCCTTATTTAATATATTTAATAAGTACAGAATATTTAATATATAATTTCAAATAGTAAATAGCTGACATATGGCAGAGAGAGAGATAGGTACTGGGGTTGATGCGGCAGAGCTGTAGAGAGGGAAATCCCCTCTCGGGCCCCACCCAAACGGACTTCATATTTGAGTCTGACCATAGGGGGTTCGGGTGGGGGTGGGGAAGGGTTTGGGGAGGTGGTAAGGCCGGGAGGGGGTGTATGGGGAGGGAAGGATGTGAGAAGACCACCGCAAGACACAAAGGAGGGGCCCCAGTGGAGTACAGGGACATGGAGGAAGGGTAGGGGGGAAATATCCTTCCCCCAGATGACTGGTGGGGGGACTATGGGGGGATCCACATGGGAGGGAGGGATGAATGAGGAGGGGGTGGGAGGGGTTGTGTTGGTGGTAAGAACAGTGGGAGGTAGGGTAGTAACAAGGTAGTGGGGTAGAGGGATGTGGCAAGAGGGAGGTGGGGGGTACACCCCCATCGCCTGGTTACGGGCCTGGGACCCCCCTCCGGTGTGTCCAACACTTAGTTGTGATTGGTTAGAAGCCATCTACATCACAGCTGGGGTGGAGCCAGCTCCCGCCAGTTTTGGGTGGATTTTGTATAATCGGTTTTGCTTGTCCTTTTAAGAAATTGTGCAAAAAGCTCGATCGATGAACTTAGTACTTTAGGAGTTAAAGGTGGTTTTGCAGCTTGGAAAAAGTTTGTGATAAGTCTGTTTACGTCTTGTGGCTTTCAAACATCTGCAGTTTATAATTTTTGGTTCTTTCTTAAAGTATGTCTGGTATATATTGCACACATAATTCTACTGGACAGACTGCCAGATCTGTATAGGGGCCAAATAGTTTGGAAAAACAAGAGTTTAGCATAGAAAGGGGGAAAAAGTACAAACTTCACAATATCAGCCCTTACTTTACCACAGTAATAACGAAGCATGTACTGAACTACTAAGAAAACAAGGAGTTTTGCCATGACAAATACAGTGTAAAGAATGTTATTTGCCCTGCAAATATCGGGAAGATAGACATCAGTGGTACTATGGGCGGTGGATGAAAAGTCAGAAAAATAAGGGGAAAATCCAGTGCAAATTTGTCAGGACTCCATATTATAAATACAATTCATTATAGAAAACATAATAGATAGATAGATGGATAGATAGACAGAGCACCAGGCAAGCCTGGGAATGGGATATGAGCTTGCAAGCCTAAGTGAAGCAATGTTGACAATACACCGGAAGCAGCAAGTCAGGGGATGAGATAGGTAGTGTGTCAGCGAGATAGGCACACGAACAATGACTAGTGACCATACACACACATACACACACTCACACACAGGCTTCTAGAACATTTCAACAACAGTGTAACACACGTGACACGACCCCTGCTACACCAGAATTTAGGAAGCAGAGCTCAGAAGGTTAGCCATAGAACCGACAGGTAGTGGAGAGAGTGAACAAGAAGAGGGGTCCAACTAGATTTACTAAGTATATTGTCTCTGTATTATACCCTGCTCAACTTAAGACTTTCTCTGAAGATAATAAATCAAGATCAATTCCCTGTATTTCATCTTTAACTCCTCCTGCTCTTCAATTATCAAAATAACAATAAAAACTCAAGACTCATCTATTACAAGAATTAAGAGTTACACCTCTCTAAATTAAGGCTACAAAGCTTTTAACAAATTCACCGTTTCGGATAATAATAATAATAATAATAATAATAATAATAATAAACTCATTGTTATTCAGAAAAGTTATAATACAAGGCATAATTTTATCATTTTCAAATAAATATAGAATATTTAAGATCATCGATCGACTCACCATTTTTTGTTTCAATGTTCTCGATCTATAATTAACTTGAAAATTGTTAAGTTTATATATAGGCAAACATTAAACAAACAGCTGGAAACGGCGTGATAAGGGTTTGACTATACAATTCAGATATATGTTAGCATTGGCAACAATATTCTGTTTCAATTCTGGTTTGCCTGAATTGGAATGGAATAGTATTTAGTGTATTAAGCCAATGCAGGTCACATGTGATTTGCTGCAACACCACGCTACCTATACTAATCCGGACTGAGCCGACGTTGGCCTAATAACCCTATGTTGGCTGGGAGCCTTCTGTGTTGTATAAATTTCTGAACATCTTTTTTCATTTTGTATCAGCATCCAATCGCAAGTATTATTGTTACTGTATTATTATTATTTGTGGCAATTATAGAGTGCAGTTTAGTTATCTCTTTTGTACAATTTTATTTCGTCTGGGAAGTTTGTTCCCAGACTTTAGTGCGATTATTCAGGGTATTATCAGGTGGCTCGTTTTTCTCATTTTGTTTTTTGTTTTTTATATCATTGTAAATATTGTAAATATTATTAGCTTATATTATATTAGGTATTTTTCATTATGTTTATTTTGCCCTTGCTAAGTTCAGCTAATGTTATATACTTTTGGACCTGTGTTGCTAGACTGGAGTTAGTGTTTTTTATTTTTTTTCCATTAATTAATTATTTGATCATTTCCCTTTTCACATTGACTGTTTTTTTTTTCTCATTTTCTTACATAGATTTAGCTCTCTAGTGTTTTTTTTTTTTTCTCATTGTAAATATTGTAAATATTATTAGCTTATATTATTGTAGGTATTTTTCATCGTGTTTATTTTGCCCTTGCTAAGGTCAGCTAATTTTATTTACTTTTGGACCTGTGTTGCGAGACTGGAGTTAGTGTTTTTTAATTTTTTTCCATTTTTAATTATTTGATCATTTCCCTTTTCACTTTTTTTTTTCTCAGTTTTCTTACACAGTCAGATTAAGCTATCTAGTGTTGCCTACTCCCATGTTGATATAATACTTGGCAATGACATAGAGGGAGGTGAGGAGATTACCACTCCAGATTTGTCAGAGGTTCCAGCACCCAAAGTTCCCCTACAGGTTGATCCCAATCATGCAGAGGTATTCCCAGTTTGTGCAGTGACTATGCCCATGTCACGTGTAGAGAGGAGTCGACAGAAGGTTGCTTGTAGTGTCCCTGCATTATCGTACCAGAGGCAACAGCTGGTCCTACGTCCGAGGACATGAAACAATCGGACAATGATATATCTTTGGCAGATACGTTTATGGGTTCTTTGGATGATATTCCACCTGGTCCATCGGAGGAGGTGAACATTGAGAAGTTAAAGGAGTTGCAGTCTGGGGACCAGGAGATTCAGAGGCTGAAGCTGTGTGCAGTAGTTGGTTTTGAGAAGGAGAAGGGTGGATGTTTTTATGTGAAAGATGAGATTTTGTGGAGACGGTGGAGAATGCCACATGTGAATGTAGATGATGGGATGTGGGACTACCATTGGATCGTAGTACCTAATGTGTGCAGGCAGGAGTTAATTCAACTGGCCCATTCTACTCCATTTGCAGGTCACGGGGTGTAAGGAAGACCACAGAAAGGCTGCGTGCAGAGCTCTACTGGCCCCGCATGGCAGCAGATGTGACTAAGTTTGCAAAACATTGTCATACCTGTCAAGTAGTGGGTAGGCCGAATCAGTCTGTCCCTAAGGCCCTATTTTCCCCATTCCTGCCATTGATCCCCCCTTTTTACCAGGTTAATTACTGATATGGTGGGACCATTTCCCCCAACATCAAGCAGTAACTCATATCTGCTCACTATCATTGACCCCTCCATGAGGTACCCTGAGGCGATACCTCTATGTTCTATCAAAGTTAAGGTAGTGGTCAGAGTTCTGCTAGATTTCTTTACAAAGTTTGGTTTGCCCTGGAAGGTTCAGTCAGATAGAGGGTCTGATTTCCTTTCTAACATTTTCCAGCAGTCGTTAGCTCAGCTTGGCAGGACACACATCAGGAGCACTGCCTACCATCCAGAGACGCAAGATAGCTTGGAGTGTTACCACCAGACGCTGAAGAATATGCTCTGCAAGAGCTGTCTGGAGCACTCTAAGGACTGGGACCGTGGTATGCTGTTCCTCCTGTTCACTAAGATGGAAGTCCCCCAGGAGAGTTTGGGTTTCTTTCCTAACAAGCTCGTGTTTGCCCATCAAATGCGGGGTCCCCTGAGCTTTCTGGCCCAAGGCAATCTCAAGCAGGCTTAGGATGACATGAAGGTGTGGTACGATTGAATGGCCAGGCTGAGGGAATTTAAGGTCGGTGCTGCCACTACAGGGTCAGCTGCTGGCTGCCAAGATCAGTGGCCCTTACTCCGTAGTGCAGCATATTGGAGACACCGACTACCTGTTGGAGACCCTCGACAGAATGAAGAAGCACCAACTGTGCCATGTGAACATGCTGAAGCCATACCATTGTGCACCAGATTCTCTGACTCCCATACACCTTGTCTGCACCACCACTGCTGCTGCTGAGGAGGGTGTTAAGAGCGGCTTGTTTGATGTGGACTGCGAGATTCAGGATTGTAGCTGGGTGAAGAATGATGAGGCATTGTCCACTCACAACCCCAAGTTAGCACATCTGCCTTGGGACCAAGCATCGCAGTTGGTTGCCCTTTTGTCAATTTACGAGGGAGTATTCAGCAGCGCCCCTGGGAAGACTGACTTGGATTCAGCACGACATGGATGTGGGTGATGTCGTTCCTGTGAAGTTGCCCCTTATTGAGTTTGTCCTCAGCGTGTTGGCATGCTGCATCGGGAGCTCAGTTACATGTTGGCCCACAGGCTTATCTCCCTAAGTTATTCCCTGGAGTTCCCCTGTGATGTTGCAACCTAAACCAGATGGCACCGCATGATTTTGCATAGACTACAAACGGGTGAACGCGCTAACCAAGAGTGATAAGTACCCATTGCCCCAGCTTGAGGACTGCATCGATCTCATCGGCTCGTCTGGTTTAATCACCAAGTTAGAAACATGGTATGGTATACTTGGATGATGTAGTAAGCTTTACCGATGATTGGGAAAGCCACTTAACCCCTACACCGCGGGCATGTTTACCGATGTTTTGCGTGTGCCGCGGGGTTATTCGGGCTCCGACAGACTCTCAAAAAATATTTGCCAAAAATCAGTTATTAGTCCTAGAATATTAAAATTATATATGCTTATGGCACATACCTTCAGCTTTCTCCTGGAATGTTTGTTGAGCCTTCGTCAGTTACCGTAGGACTTGTGGAGACCTCTGAAGTTGGGTAACGAAGTCTCCATTTTACAGTTCCCGACAACTCGTAATATGATTACCACAGCCAGATATTAACACTATAAATACTACTCTATGATTTTCAAGTAGTTTGGGATCCATACTCCAAAAAAAAAGCCACTGTGAAAGCAATGAAAATTATGAGCGCGTCTGACCGCCGCACTTCCGCTAGTTCGCTCTTGGTACTCTGTCATTTATTATTCATAAAACCCCTCACACTTTATATTTCTATAACTACATAACACTTATATATATCTACAGTCTTTATCCATAAGTTTCCTTCAGTAGTATTAGTTTATTGCCACTGTAGGGATTCAATTTCTTTCAGTAAAATACGTAGCATTCACTTTCTCGTCCTGTATACTGGCATTGAGAGTGAATGTCACTTTCATCTTCACTCTCATAACTCATAGTATTCAGACATGCTATAGTGAAACTTTCACTTTCATTACTCCTAGGGTATATACTCGTATTCTTATAATACTACTCATTTACATTTCTATTTACGTTCTCTATTTTATTTGCGTTATTTACATTTCTATTTTATTTACACTGTGTTATGCACTGTCACTTGAAGTAACTTATAAAACTATTTTCCATTGTTCACGTATATTTACATTCATTTCTTTCACTTGCTGTTTACACATTATTTACAATTCCACTTGCACTGTTGTACTCAATTGAAAGATCGTAGTCACTCTTTTATCAATTGTCAGCCCTTTACCTCTTTCCACACGAGGTTTAGTAGGGGGTAAAGGTCACAGGGCCCTTGCATGGGGGTGAAAAAAGGCCCTGAAGTCAGCAAGAGGATGAGCCGTACCTCCTCTTCGGAATCTGAGAGAGAACTGATAGGAGGGCCGGCCCGGGTTGAGGCCTACTTGAGGGTTATTCAGCACTACCAACGTAGCTCTTGAAACAGCTATGTATTTCACTGAAATGATTGGCAGGAAATCTAGACAATACATTATAAATTAGGTAGTTCCAGGTGAATGTAAATATCACTTAGGCTTCTCCCTTCCCTCCTTATATGTATATTTATTACGAAAATAGATTATATGGCATATTTCAAGGGGAAAAAACGGCGAAAATTAGCGAACGAGTGCATGTGAGGTGTTGCCAGGTGATAATTAGCCAATTCCAGGTGTATGGCACTCTCACTTACCTTATTTCTTTCTTGTATATATTATTTGGTATAAGAATAGGGCATAGGGCTTATTTCAATGGATGAATTCAGTGAAAAATTCCAGGGAAGATTTACTTAGCGTAGCACGGCCGGGCAGGCGAGAGGATAGTGTAATGGAGGGGGGGTAGGGAGGGGAGTCAAGAACGGGGAGAAATGGCTAAATTGTCAACAATGGATGGGAGTACAGATGAGATTAGGAGTGCTGACTAGTGTTGGACATTGGCAGTACTGATAGATGATACAAGCCCCCACTTGGAAGCCCGGGTGAATTCAAAATAACACAGAATCACAAAAGCGACGCCCCGCGGTATGATCCCTTGCTCCCAAGCGTCACGAAAATGACGCCCCGCGGTTAAGGGGTTAAGAGAACTAGGTGTTTTGCTGTCCAGGCTTCCGAGGCTCACCTTGTAGCATATTTAACTCGTAAGCTTCGAAACACCCATATCTGGACATTCGTCAGTGCATGCGATACACCTACATCTGGCCTGGACCTACTTCCCAAAGTGGGACAGATTGTAGGTCAGAGTGACATCTGACAACCCTTTCTCACCATCTCCCTGGTCAGTCACATCTGCCAGTCACGATGGAGGGTGGATGTATCAAGCAGTGGCGGGAGTATTCTACCTCCAACCATACTGTTGCAATACATGCTATGTTCAACGTTATATTTTTATGGCTAGGAGAGTCTGAGTGTATAATATATATATATATATATATATATATATATATATATATAAAACATTTCAGGTTCTTCAAACTCATGTAATTTTCCCGAGGAAAATGAACTTGTCATTTTCCTCAGGTAAATGACACGAGTTTGTAAGAAAAAATATATCAGTCAAAAAAACAAAGTGACAAAAAACCCGCGATGCACTTCCATAGCCAACCACCTCTCTTTGTTATCATTCAGTCGTTTACCACTGAGCTACCACGGCCCTTGGAAATGAAAGACTTTCAAACCATAGTTTCCCATATGCCTTTCATTGAAAAAAAATAAATAAATAACGAGACCAACCGTTTCGCGGTTTACAGCTACCTATAATCCCATGTACAGTAATGTGTCTATATGACTTGACCATAATTCTGTAATCCATATCCATGCTTATTACATTCAGTGCTGTACAGTTTCAAATGAATCTGAGGAAGGCAGGATAATTTACATGAACCTTTACCCCGCCTTATTCAAACCACCCTTATATAAGTCACCACAGTATAATAATGACAGTATTTTAGCCAGCTGTTATCCCATCCATATGTATGTGTGCCTATGACTTGAACATATCTCTTTCATCCATATCCAAGTTTCCGTACTATATAATGTTAGAGCAATACGAGGAATGCAGAAAATCTGAAACTTAACCCCGCTAAAGTGACAACCATGATACATCACCCACAATATTTGAACATTAGGCTTCCTCAACCTCATCCAACAAGAGATTGTTAGTCATCTATAATCACATCTCATGAGTATGGAAATAGATTTATTATACAAAGGAAATAGGTGCAATTCACTCTGCACACTTGATTTCCGGCAGCCCTGCCTTCGTCCGTTTATCCCTTACCCTCACCTGTCGTGTGGTGACCTGAGCAAGCCCCGCCTTTGTCTCCTATATCCCACCGGTGTTCTCTCTCTCTCTCTCTCTCCGTTTTTTATTATCACCAGTGGTGTAACATACTTTATTGCCTTATTTTTTCAGGGTACACATTAGCCTCTCTATCAGTACACCCAATTTTCCCCCCCGCTTTATATATATATATATATATATATATATATATATATATATATATATGTCACGGGGTTATTTAAATAAATGCAAAATTTGAATGATAATGTTCAATAATATTGAAGAGCAGGGACAATGAATTGTCTTGCTAAATCATGCAATGATTACTTTATACCGGTCCGCTTGTGAGACTCTCTCAGAACGAGAATTTATAAACTTTCTCAACAGTACACAGCAGAGACTAATTACTCAAATGCTGTTTATTAGTACTGTTAGCCTCTGGAGAAAGTGACTTCACCTCTGACAATAACTAACTAATACCATTAATAATATCAGGTTCTTGCTGATGTGTAACTCCTAGAAGGCACAACGGATTTTAAGCTTAATACAACAAGACTGGCCTAAGTACCAGTTATGAATAGCAAAACGTTTATGCAAGGTAGGAGCTATAAGGGAAATAAGCTTAATTGTGGAGAAATGAAACACGAGTTTACATTGCATTAAGCTCAAGAAAAAGAACTGTTAAATTTATTGATTACAAAAATAAATTTAATGTTACATTTCCAATGAATTCAAATAAAGAGGTCGCACTCACTCACTCACTCAAAAGCTAAATTCTTACGCCTAGAAAAACAACAACATGCAGCGCAGCCGGCCAGCATGTGAGGAAACAGTACACTTAACTAAACTCTTAACCTAGGAAAATACGAAAAGGAAATACTGGTCAATGAATGTAGTGTATCACCAAAGAAGGGTGGGAGCCTGGAGAACTGTAGTCTAGTGGAGTCTGGGTGCTAGCTGACCTCTCACTCTCTCACTGCTGGAGCACAGAACCTCACTCCGTCACGACAGACACTTGACTGAATTCAAAAATACAATGCGTGTGGTACGAATATGCACAGGCCACCGGAAGAAGGCGTGGCCAATGGTTGAGGCAAGCAGGGGCGAACAATAAAGAAACAATACTATCACTCAGTAGAGCACTTAACCCCTTAACCGCGGGGCGTCACTTTCGTGACGCTTGGGAGCAAGGGATCATACCGCGGGGCGTCGCTTTTGTGATTCTGTGTTATTTTGAATTCACCCGGGCTTTCAAGTGGGGGCTTGTATCATCTATCAGTACTGACAATGTCCAACACTAGTCAGCACTCCTAATCTCATCTGTACTCCCATCCATTGTTGACAATTTAGCCATTTCTCCCCGTTCTTGACTCCCCTCCCTACCCCCACTCCATTACCCTATCCTCTCGCCTGCCCGGCCATGCTACGCTAAGTAAATCTTCCCTGGAATTTTTCACTGATTTCATCCATTGATATAAGCCCTATGTCGTATTCTTATACCAAATAATATATACAAGAAAGAAATCAGGTAAGTGAGAGTGCCATACACCTGGAATTGGCTAATTATCACCTGACAACACCTCACGTGCACTCGTTCGCTAATTTTCGCTGTTTTTTTCCCCTTGAAATATGCCGTATAATCTATTTTCGTAATAAATATACATGTAATGAGAGAAGGGAGAACCCTAAGTGATATTTACATTCACCTGGAACTACC
This sequence comes from Coenobita brevimanus, assembly GCF_032717465.1. Classification (NCBI taxonomy): domain Eukaryota; kingdom Metazoa; phylum Arthropoda; class Malacostraca; order Decapoda; family Coenobitidae; genus Coenobita; species Coenobita brevimanus. The sequence goes on along the minus strand of NC_136975.1, from coordinate 15,385,506 downwards.
TAATTTATAATGTATTGTCTACATTTCCTGCCAATCATATCAGTGCTACACAAAGCTGTTTCAAGATTTAACATTGGTAGCTCTGATTATATATCTCCTAAGTAGGCCTCTAATCTATTTTCGTAATAAATATACATGTAAGAAGGGAAGGGAGAAGCCTAAATGATATTTACATTCACCTGGAACTACCAAATTTATAATGTATTGTCTAGATTTCCTGCCAATCATATCAGTGCTAGGCTTAGCTGTTTCAAGAGCTACGTTGGTAGTGCTGAATAACCCTCAAGTAGGCCTCTCAACCCGGGCCGGCCCTCCTAGCAGTTCTCTCTCAGATTCCGAAGAGGAGGTACGGCTCATCCTCTTGCTGACTTCAGGGCCTTTTTTCACCCCCATGCAAGGGCCCTGTGACCTTTACCCCCTACTAAACCTCGTGTGGAAAGAGGTAAAGGGCTGACAATTGATAAAAGAGTGACTACGATCTTTCTATTGAGTAAAACAGTGCAAGTGGAATTGTAAATAATGTGTAAATAATGTGTAAACAGCAAGTGAAAGTAATGAATGTAAATATACGTGAACAATGGAAAATAGTTTTATAAGTTATTTCAAGTGACAGTGCACAACACAGTGTAAATAAAATAGAAATGTAAATAACGTAAATAAAATAGAGAACGTAAATAGAAATGTAAATGAGTAGTATTATAAGAATACGAGTATATACCCTAGGAGTAATGAAAGTGAAAGTTTCACTCTAGCATGTCTGAATGCTATGAGTTATGAGAGTGAAGATGAAAGTGACATTCACTCTCAGTGCCAGTATACAGGACGAGAAAGTGAATGCTACGTATTTTACTGAAAGAAATTGAATCCCTACAGTGACAATAAACTAATACTACTGAAGGAAACTTATGGATAAAGACTGTAGATATATATAAGCGTTATATAGTAATAGAAATATAAAGTGTGAGGGGTTTTATGAATAATAAATGACAGACTACCATGAGCGAACTAGTGCCAGTGCGACGATCAGACGCGCTCGTAATTTCCATTGCTTTCACAGTGTTTTTTTTTTTTAGTATGGATCCCAAACTACTTGAAAATTGTAGAATAGTGTTTATAGTGTTTGTATCTGGCTGTGGTAATCATATTACGGGTTGTCGGGAAGTGTAAAGTGGAGACTTCGTTACCCTACTTCAGAGGTCTCCACAAGTCCTACGGTAACCGACGAAGGCTCAACAATCATTTCAGGAGAAAGCTGAAGGTATGTGCCATGAGCATATGTAATTTTATTATTCTAGGACTAATAACTGATTTTTGGCAAATATTTTTTGAGAGTCTGTCGGAGCCCAAATAACCCCGCGGCACACGCAAGTCATTGGTAAACAAGCCTGCGGTGTAGGGGTTAATGACGCATTAGATCGGTCACTTTTGAAACAGTGACGAATGCTTTGAAAAAAAGTATACCACCGAAATGGAGAGAGAAACGGTTGACTGAACGATACACAGTGAGTTTTCCACTAAAAGTTCATGGTTTCTCACAAAAGGAAAATGTCGCGAATTTGATTCGTGACATTATGCCCCTACAAAATTAATTTTTTCCTTATGGGAAAAAATTTGTGGATGTATATATATATATATATATATATATATATATATATATATATATATGTACACATCCTAACTCATTCATACAAGATTCACACTGTGGTGTGTGTGCTATCCTGCTACAGGAGAAAATCACTATCGCCAATGAGCGTAAAAACCTTGTATTTACGTTAATAGAGGCAAGCTTGAGGGAAAAAACTCCGTGACGACAGTGAAAATCCTGTACTCAGGTCAAAATGAGCCAAAGTTCGCTACATTTACACTGACAACTAATTGTTGTGTAGCGTGGTGTATGTGATACACGGTGTAGGTGTGACAGTTGTAGCGTAACTGTACCTACGTGTAAAATCATGTAATACAAATTTAGAGTAAATATTAATAATATGACGATGATGAAGGCAGAGGAGAAGAGGCGGCAGCGTGCTTCAGACGATCAACTGGCCCACACAGCAAAACTGCTACATCCATCGCTGTACCTGCAAAATCAATTAAGGTGGGGCATCAAAAGTGTCAATGAGACAAAAATTCTTATTACATTACAATTACTCTCTCTGCCTAGCAATCAGTACATGCTACAAAAGGTACGCTCTAGCTGAAAAATACGAGTGACAGCCTAAGCTTCGTACATTCAAGGTCGCCATTATTTTATTAGATACATTATTAACTAGGAAACGTAGTCGTAAGGGTTCTTAGCTGGGAAGCTCTAACCTGGCATGCACCTCGCTCAACATGCGGCGCAGCCGGCCAGCATGTGAGGGTACAGCACCTTAACAACATCCCATCACCCAGTTTAGGGGGAGCTCTAACCTGGCGTCCACCTCGCTCAACATGCGGAGCAGCTGGCCAGCATGTGAGGGTACAGCACCTTAACAACATCCCATCACCCAGTTTAGGGACAGCTCTAACCTGGCGTCCACCTCACTCAACATGCGGCGCAGCTGGCCAGCATGTGAGGGTACAGCACCTTAACAACATCCCATCACCCAGTTTAGGGGGAGCTCTAACCTGGCGTCCACCTCGCTCAACATGCGGCGCAGCCGGCCAGCATGTGAGGGTACAGCACCTTAACAACATCTACGTTTACGATTAATGACAGGAAGCTGAGAATCGCTACGCAATCTCGGGCAGGTCACGTTTTAACACCCACCGTGGGTGTGAACACTCATGTGGATATTGTGCGACGTTCCACAAGGTAACTCATACACAGCCTCGGACTGTCTCTGCAGGATTCTCAAACTTCCCCCTTAACCTACGGTATATAAGCATGTACAGGCCCTGGACATACTGTGTCCTGTGGGGCCAACAGGCAAGACGTCAGGTCTGCACCCACTTCACCACTACCCTGTCTCTCAACTGACTCAGAGATTACAGGTGTGGTTACAAATGGCACAGGAAGAATGTCCCTGATCAGTGGTACTTTGACACACACTGCAGGAACGCACAAAACTATCTATGTCTTGTCCCATCCCTGGCCAGAAAAAGTCAGCTCGGATACGGCCCTGGGTCTTCCTTTTGCCCATATGACCTCCTGAGGCTGAATAATGACCCCATTCTAACACTGCTTGGCGGTACTTGGCAGGAACGACAAACTGCAGTCGAACCTCCCCCTCGGGTGTTTGTGACTCACAGTAGAGCCGTCCTTGTTTACGAAGGAACTTGGCTCGACCTCCCCGTGAATACTTTATCACTCTACCCTTTTGTTTGTTCCGCACGGCAGCAAGTGTCGGGTCAGAATGTTGTTCTTGAACAAGTTGGCTACACATCAGATCTTTGCGGCGATTCAATGATCACTGGGGTGACACAGTCTGGAGCCTCAGCCATGGCTCATGTTACTGTAGCCGAAGTCTGAGTAGCGTCATCTTCGGTGCAACTATCCTTGACACCGGAAATATTGCCTATAATAAGGTCAAATAGAGGTTCTGGCATGACAACTGCGAGTGTCGTACCAGTATAAAATGGAGATGCCACCTGGATACATGCCTCGGGGAACAATCTCACTGATCCATCAATAAGGTTTGCATGGATCTGTCGACCTGTGTACTGCTCAGGCCGAACTAAACTCTGCTTGACAGAGCAACCTGAGGAACCATTATCTCTCAGGACCTTCACAGAGATGTCTCCCACAAACCCTTGCTGAACAAGGAAGGTACTGTCACCTGTGGGAGGGCCTGTAGAGGAAGCAGCTAGCCACTCATGAGGCTGCTGAATTGATGCGGCAAACATGGTGCCCTGAGAATTAGATACTTGAGGAGTCATACTCAGTGCCTGTGGAGATGGAACATTGGCCATCTGTGGAGGGGTGTTCACTGTCGCTGTGGGACTAGTGAACTGTGGGTGAGTACCCATACTGGTAGGGACGTGACCACCATGCTGCTGCTGAGGAATGAAGGCTGCGTTTGCTTCCTGCCTCCTATTCACTTGAGCTGGTGGTGAAAAGGACGGTCCTGACAGTCGGTTGCATGGCTGATACTGCTGCTGGTTAGGGTACCCGTTGTACCTCTTCCACTCAGGTTTCTGAGTGTTTTGCCCCTGGTCCTTCTGCGGTTTGCTTGGACCTTGGCCATTGCTCTGAGAACGGCCTTGATGCTGGGATTCAGTCTGAGACGGCTTCCCAAACTTGGCAGTATCTTTTCTGCTGTTCCAGGTGTTTTGCTTACGAGTTTGGTACCCGTATGCAGTGAAATATGCGTCAGCCTTTTCTACCATTTGGCTGGCATCTTTCACCTGGCAGATCTTAAGCTGTACTATGAGCTCAGCAGGCCACGACCTTTCTAGCTGTGTATGCAGCATAAGGTCAATTATCCCCTCACGCGTGGAAGGAGTTTCATGTTTCTCCATCCACTCATTTAAGTAAGCAGTGAGACGGTCGAAGACCTGAACAGCTGTCTCCTTGTCTTGGAGACGAGCTCACATGAACTGAACTTTGGTGTCGTCTACTGTCAGACCATACGTCTTAATGAGTGCAGCTTTCATCATCTCATACGTGAGATTGTCTCCACGAATTCTGTGGAGAATATCGAGGGCAGGGCCCTCAAATAAACTAAGAAATTGGAGCCGCTTAGCTGCCTCATCCAGTTGATACATGTCTGCCATGTCCTCAAAACGAGCTATGTACGGCTTGATTCACTCGCCTTCCTTGTATGAAGGAAGCTTGATGCGTGGGGTCGCCACAACATGTGCAGGGAGAACGCTCGTGGAGCTTGGACCAACTGCACCAGATGTGTCTGAAGCTAAGGAATCTCGCTTGAGCTTCAGCACTTCAAGTTCATGTTTTTAGCGTGCTTCTCGCTCGGCACGTTCGTGTTCTCGTTCTCTCTCGCGTTGTTCACGCTCATATTCACGTTGTTCTCGCTCTTGTTCGTGCTCTCTTTCACGTTGTTCGCGCTCGCGTTCGTGTTGTTGTCGCTCTTGTTCCAACTCGAGCTCGCGCTGTTTCTGCTCGTGTTCGCTGTTCTTGCTCGTGTTCACGCTGAATCTTACGCTCTTCAAGGGCATCGTTCTCACGCAGCTGCACCAGATTATGCCGTGAGAGTATGTACTCTTTAATTTCAGTTGGGTCTGTAAGACCCATATCTTTGGCTTCCTGTAAAAATATGGTGGTAGCCATGTCGCTAATTTATTAAGCAAGCCGAAACTGAGTACTGACTGCTGCTTTGCAAACAAATAATAATAACCACAAGTAAAGAATACAGACACAAGCTAGTGGTGACCAGTCTTATCTACTTAACGGGCAAAGAATAAAGCAAAAATGAAATGAGTGGGAAGACTCAATAATTAACGCAATGGGTACAGTGACTTCCCAGGAGTGAATAAAATCGTCTGGCGTTACCAAGAATAAAGTACTAAATAGAGTTAAGTACTCTATGGATTATATAAAGCAGAAATTCACTTGCTAAACTAACGACAAACACCAGTAAGCTTGTGCCTATAAACTTTAATGATAAATACCTGAATATGAGCGAGTGAGTATTATCTTGTGAATAGCTTTAAAGCTAGGAGTTAATATCCTGGCGAGGTCGCCAATTGTCACGGGGTTTTTAAAATAAATGCAAAATTTAAATGATAATGTTCAATAATATTGAAGAGCAGGGACAATGAATTGTCTTGCTAAATCAAGCAATGATTACTTTATACCGGTCCGCTTGTGAGACTCTCTCAGAACGAGAATTTATAAACTTTCTCAACAGTACACAGCAGAGACTAATTACTCAAATGCTGTTTATTAGTACTGTTAGCCTCTGGAGAAAGTGACTTCACCCCTGACACTAAATAACTATTACTATTAATAATATCAGGTTCTTGCTGATGCGTAACTCCTAGAAGGCACAACAGATTTTAAGCTTAATACAACAAGACTGGCCTAAGTACCAGTTATGAATAGCAAAACGTTTGTGCAAGCTAGGAGCTATAAGGGAAATAAGCTTAATTGTGGAGAAATGAAACATGAGTTTACATTACATTAAGCTCAAGAAAAAGAACTGTTAAATTTATTGATTACAAAAATAACTTTAACGTTACAATTCAAATGAATTCAAATAAAGAGATCGCACTCACTCACTCAAAAGCTAAATTCTTACGCCTAGAAAAAAAAAAAACATGCGGCGCAGCCGGCCAGCATGTGAGGAAACAGCACACTTAACCTAGGAAAATACGAAAAGGAAATACTGGTCAATGAATGTAGTGTATCACCAAAGAAGGGCGGGAGCCTGGAGAACTGTAGTCTAGTGGAGTCTGGGTGCTAGCTGACCTCTCACTCTCTCACTGCTGGAGCACAGAACCTCACTCTATCACAACAGACACTTGACTGAATTCAAAAATACAATGCGTGTGGCAGGAATATGCACAGGCCACCGGAAGAAGGCGTGGCCAACGGTCGAGGCAAGCAGGGGCGAACAATAAAGAAACAATACTATCGCTCAGTAGAGCACTTAATGACGTGCATTAGATCGGTCACTTTTGAAACAGTGACGAATGTTTTGAAAAAAGTATACCACCGAAATGGAGAGAGAAACGGTTGACTGAACGATACACAGTGAGTTTTCCACTAATAGTTTGTGGTTTCTCACAAAAGGAAAATGTCGCGAATTTGATTCGTGACACTATATATATATATATATATATATATATATATATATATATATATATATATATATATATATATATATATATTGTGTGTGTGTGTTTGTGTGTGTGTGAATGTGTGTGTGTGTGTGTGTGTGTGTGTGTGTGTGTGTCAGAACACGGGCGTTTTTGTGTGAGGGGCGTGGTGTAGCCAGTGCGCTTTTTTCTTGTTTTTCACAGTACACACATGAGCTTTTTCATCAGAATTACCCCTGTTTCTCCCATGCTTTGTGTTTGCACCGACTTACACAGTTTAGTGGCTGCTCAGGACACACACACACACACACACACACACACACACACACACACACACACGACAAGTTCTCAGTTTCATTAATTAGCTAACAAACATCCATCCAAGAGACATCGCTTTGACATCAAACTGTTTGTGCTGTGTGACTGTGAGATAGGATTTGTGCTCGACACGATCGTGTACACAGGCACATAGATATACCAAAGGTCAGCAAGAAAGACCCCATGGGCACGTCTGGTGTTGTCGTCAAAAAGATGATTGCAGACTACATGGGCAGGGGTCATATTCTTTACACTGACGGTTGGTATACTAGCCTTGTTCTCTGTCAGTTTCTACATGACAATAAAATTGGGTCATGCGGAACTGTACGGAGATACAGGAAGTTTATGCCAAAGTTCAATGGAAAGACGACCCTATTTGATACCCCAGCTCGAGTGATACACCAGATGATGAAGAGCAGCTCAAGCCCACCACGAGAGAAGCTGGAAGCAAAGAATGGGACGAAAAAGGAGGGACCTGTTCATCTTGAGCGAGAAGTTGGGCAAGGTTGTCAAGTTGAGGTGGAATGACAGGCGTGCAATGCACCTACTGTGTGTGTGTGTGTGTGTGTGTGTGTGTGTAGAAGTGTTGTATAGGTGGGTAAGAATCTGGGTGAAGAGAGGAGAAAAGATAGATGGAAAGGAAAGAGGGGTGATGTTTTGAGTTCAAGGGGGGGGGGAGGAAACTCAAAACGTCACCCTTCTTTCCTTCCCATCCATCATATCTCCTGTCTTTACCCAGATTCTTAACCACCTATACAACACTTGTATACACACACACACACACACACACACACACACACACACACACACATACACACAGTAGATACAAAACACACACACACACATATCGGACATACACACTCTCTCTCTCTCTCTCTCTCTCTCTCTCTCTCTCTCTCTCTCTCTCTCACACACACACACACACACACACACACACTGTACTGTCTTTGCATATACTGTACAGTACATTATAATAAACTTATGTAATATTATAATATACTCGTGTTTCAGTAGTACTTTCTATCCAGGTCCTTTTTATGCTAATTTATGTACTACAAGTCATTAAGTGAGTGAAGACGAAGGGGAGCTGCAAGGCTTCGTGGATGAGTTTGGGAGAGTGTGCAAGAAACGGAATCTAACGGGGAATGTAGGGAAGAGTAAAGTGGTGGTCTTTGAGAGAGATGAAGTCAGTGAATGTACAGCGAGGCTGGATGGTCAGGAATTGGAAAATGTGAGTACGTTTAAGTACTTGAGTAGTGTGATGAGTAAGGATGGATGTTTGGAGGGTGAAGTGCTTGAAAGAGTACAGCAGGGAAGAAGGGTTGCTGGTTCTTTGAAAGCAGTGATAAGAAACAGGGAAGTGAGCATGGAAGTGAAAAAGTTACTACATGACAGTATTGTGATACCAATTCTAACGTATGGAAGTGAAGCTTGGGCATTGTTGGAAGGACACAAGTCAAGAGTGAGAGCAGTGGAAATGAGTTATTTAAGAGGAGCCTGTGGAGTCACGTGGAGAGACAGGCTGACGAATGAGGTTATAAAGGAGCGTTGTGGTGTGGATGTAGATGTGATAGGAAGTGTTATGAGGAACACACTGAGGTGGTTTGGCCATGTGGAGAGGATGGAGGGTGAAATACTGACTAAGAGAGTGTATGTGAGTGAGGTGGAGGGGGGAAGAGGGAGGGGGAGGCCGAGGATGAGATGGAGGGATAGGGTGGAGAGGTATATGAGAGTGGGGAGGTGTGAGTCGGGAGCAGGGCAGCGAAATGGCGGGGGACAGGGTGACGTGGAGGCGATTTGTTTGTGGACACCCCAAACGGGATTGAGGCGTCTGATAATAGATAGAATAGATAGAAGTCTTTAAGTCATTTGTATGTTTGTCAAACTATTCAGTTTCATGTTTTGTATTTTTTATTATCAATAGTATCTTCTTTACAGGTCTTTCTTATCTATTTATCAATTGCCAGACGCCATGATCCCTTAAGGGGTGGTCATTTGACTTTGATTTAGTTGTTATACGGGGAGGGGCACTAACCCTCCATCAACCCACTTATTGACACATAGGGAGCACGTCTAGTTTGATTATATGGTTACCACCTAGCGTTGTAAATGGTTTCTTGGCTTACGGGAAACCATTAGGCTTGTCACTCAACGTAAAGCCACCTGTAAAGGAAAGAAAAGCAATAAGAAGTGATAAGAAAGAAAGATGGGTGAAATATGAAGAGAGGAGGACAGGCACAGAAAAAGAATGATAAAGGCTAAGGAAGAAGTAAGCAGCACTACATCAAGTGGGTGGATGATGGTTGCCACCACCTACCAAATTATATACTGCAAGTCTGTAAGTCACTGCTATGTTTGTCATACTATTCAGATTTGTTATGTTTTGTAATTCATGTTATCATGCCCCATTTTGTGCTAACTTATTTCCTGCAAGTCTGTAGACCATTTTTATGTTTTATTTGGCACACTGTTCCAATACATGTTATGTTCCGTGTTATATATATTATTTTTTGTTTCGCGATTTACAGCTAGCTATAATCCCATGTACAGTTATGTGTCTATATGACTTGACCATAACCCTGTAATCCATATTTATGCTTATTACATTCAGTACCCTACAGTTTCAAATGAATCTGAGGAAGGCAGGATAATTTACCTGAACCCGCCTTATTCAAACCACCCTTATATAAGTCATCACAGTATAATGATGACAGCCTTTTAGCCAGCTGTTATCCCATCCATATGTATGTGTGCCTATATGACTTGAACATAACTCTTTCATCCATATCCATGTCTTCCGTACTATACAATGTCAAAGGAATACGAGGAATGCAGGAAATCTGAAACTTAACCCCGCTAAAATGACAACCCTGATACATCACCCACAAAACATTAGGCTTCCTCGACCTCATCCGACAAGAGATTGTTAGTCATCTTCTATAATCACATCTCATGAGCATGGAAATAGATTTATTATACAAAGGAAATAGGTGCAATTCACTCCGCACACTTGATTTCCGGCAGCCCTGCCTTCGTCCGTTTATCCCTTACCCTCACCTGTCGTGTGGTGACCTGAGCAAGCCCCGTCTTTGTCTCCTATATCCCACCGGTGTTCTCTCTCTCTCTCTCTCTCTCTCTCTCTCTCTCTCTCTCTCTCTCCTCATCAGTACATCCCTTTATTCCCCCTATGATATGTTTCCATATCCATATCCACGTATTTTTCTTGTGTGTGTGTGTGTGTGTGTGTGTGTGTGTGTGTGTGTGTGTGTGTGCCAAAGCACAGGCGTCTTTCATGAGGGGCGTGCTATAGCCAGTGGGCTTTTTTTTCATGATTTACACAGTACACATGAGCTTTTTCATGAGCACTCCCCCTTTTCCCCCAGTGGTTTGTGTTTGCACCAACTTACACACTTTAAAGGCTGGTCAGGACACACACACACACACACACACACACACACACGACAAATTCTTAGTGTCACAAACTAGCCAACTTGTGAACATACCAGGGCATTTTAGCGAGCTATTATCATGTGTACAGTTATGTCGATGTGTCGATGTGACTAGAACATCACCCTATCACTCATATCCATGCCATATCCATATCCACATATTGTTCATATATTCCACGGTCCACATCAGCCACGTACTTTATCAATACACCCGTTTCCCGATGTGGTTTACATTTGTATCGGCGTATTCAGTTTACTTTAGGGTCCGCTCTGATGCTCCATTTTCCCTCACACTCGGTAAATGTTGGATGCTTTATGTCAGCAATCTCTCTAACTTCTGTACACAACTTTCCCATTACCATGGCGTTAAAAAAAAAAAAAAAAAAAAAAAAAGTTTACCAGAGGATACACAGTTATATGGCGAGTACACTGATATATATTTCATGTTGTTTTGCGAGACCTGAATTTTTGCGAGATAGCCGCACAGGCAAAGGGTCCCGTTCAAGTAAATACCGCACTCAACGGGTTAAAGAAGTGCGACTTTCTTTGTGCACAAGTTCAATACCTTGTTTATGTGGTTGGTCGTGGTTGTGTATGCACCCCTGACTCTAAGGTGAAGGTAATAAAGAGTTTCAAGGCACCACAAAACAGGCACGTGCTTCGGAAATTCATCGGTAGTATTGGTTACTACCGTCGTTTTTTTTTTTTTTTTTTAAGAACTTTGCAACAATAGTGGCCCCTCTCATTGAATTGCTCAAGAAAGATGGAAAATACGTCTGGAATTATGTGTGTCAGAAAAGTTTTGATACAGCCGAGGAGATCTTGTGTAATTATCTAGTTATGGCTGCACCAAACTTTAATAAGACATTTAAACTTGCTACAGATGCTAGTAATGTGGGTGCAAGAGCTCTGTTGATGCAGGATGACGATCATGGCATAGAAGATCGTGTTTGTTATTGCAGTAAGAAGTTTTCTGTTTCTTAATGTAATTATTTTGTTATTGAAAAGGAACTATTAGCCCTGATCCTCGCCCTGCAGCACTTTTTTGTGTATGTCCCTGCATTTGGAACTACTATCATTGTATATGCCGATCATCACCCACTCAAACTTCTGAATGATTTGAAGATGAAGAATTGGCGATTTACACGGAGTTTGTTCCTTCAACAGTTTCATTTGGATGTTAGACATATTAAGGGTGTTGACAATATCATCGCTGATTGTCACATTCTTAAGAACGAATTTTCCTAAGTGAAAATTCTTTCTTAGGTGTGAGCGTGTTACTTGCGTAAGAATGTCTATATGTTTTTATGTAATTATCGCATGTATTATACGTGTGTGTATAATGTGTGCGTGTCACAGGGCGAGGTGTGTGTTGTTGCTATGTACAGTCATAAGAAAAACTATCGTTACCCTTCAGAGCTATGTACTATGACACAACGACGAAGTGTTGTGGAATGACGGGACAGGAAAGTTTGTACCTCAAACCCATCAATGTTGGTTATGTGAGACACAGATGTCAGAATGTGTGCAAGAGGTAATAAAAACTAATTAGATCGTTTAGCCTCTGTGTATAGAAACAATACACTTTATTATCCGGCACCGAATTCATTAAATTAAAATATAACCAAATGGTCTGAAGTCGGCAACACACATGCAGACGGGCAATGAGTATGTACACCCATGCCAGACGTATGATAGTACTTCAGCCGATACAAGCCAAGTTAGTAAATTTCAGTGTAATAATGATATGTATTGCTTTCTACATATAATAAATGTTGAGTAGAAGGATAATAATAATACATGTTCAGTCTCATTGATTTAATATTTTGCATACCCACCCCCTGCTTCCAAAACAGCCTCTAGACATCTGAAGCATCCATCTGAAGCATTTAACCACCCATCTAAGGCAAACAAATGAACATGCGCACTCTTGCTAGACTATCATTTAAAAAAAAAAAGAAAAAGAAAAGCCGATGTCTATAGATTTAGTACCCTCCAAAATAATATATTTGTTGTATTCTATAGATCATAAGTGTTGAATAGTGGGAAAATAATAAACCTGCCGAGCTTCATTATTAATCCCCGCCGGGGCGCTCAGGATAACGCAAACACGTCCTATATATTTCCCCACCATATGGCTAATTCTTGCTCATTATTCCAACTCATGTAATGGGATTGCAATATAGCAACACTGGATGGGGGAGGGGCGAACAGCAAGGACCTGCCCGCATAGCCCAGCTAACGTTTGTTTCGCATTGAACATTCATGGGGTAAAGATGCTTTTTCTCATGATTTTACACCAGCATCCAAGCACATGCACTGCATATCATGATACTGCATGTCAGTATGCACACATTTATAAAATCTTTGAGATTCTGACTACGCGATTTCACGTTATCATAAATCCAACTGCTGAGATTCTGATGACTCGAATTTGAGTCATACAAAACCTTTTTTTTTTTTTTGTATGTTTTCCAACTCCTATCTGGCGTTGTTCCACATACACTATCTTGTTTATCCTTTTCCAACTGTTTGTTTTTACAGTGATGAGTATATCAGATAGTTATGCATAATAAATAGGTTTTTACCATGAATGATATCGGTATTACCAGCGTGGATATTTGCCAGCATGACATTGAGAGCTTTCACTTCTCTCTGAAAACTACCTTAAATTGCCATATCCTATATATCAATTGAAAGGGAATTTACTGTAGATTGACGTGGTGCTATCATATTTCACGTAACTCCAATACCTTTTTTTTCTTAATATTTTTATACTGAAAGGTGTGCAATTTTTCCTTTCTGGCTAGCTTCTACTCGTCCTACTGGCATTTTAGCTTTCGTATTTACCTTTTTCAACCATACTACGATAAAAACAACTGTTCAGCTTTTAAACTGTACCATATTCATTAGTGTACCATAAAAAGTTACTGTACAGTGACCAATTAAGTACAAATACTGCTGCATGACAGAGATTGTCTCTGTGCGCCCGTCTGAATCTGGCATACTCGTCGGAGGGCCGCAAATCTCAAAGGGTTAATCCTGTTTGCTCTCTCAAAAAGGGTGTGACTAAAATTGCTTGTAATATCAGTGTCTTCCGGTGGAGCACAAACTGGCGACATAAAGACTTGTATTCACCAGCAATATTTATAACATTTGGACTATGGAGGGGAGAATAAATCGCTTAACTCTATTCTGTGTATTTCTCGTCTGGCCTGCAGGTGGGGGCTGATGTGGGTACATGGCTGGAGGACATATAAGGGGGGAATTTTGGATGGAGAGGAGAGTTTTTGTGGGTCTGGCATGGGGAGAGGGAGTGTCTGGATTGGAGACAAGAGAGGGAGGAGAAGCAGTATTTTTCTTGTTTGTACAGTATTTCTGAACATCACTTCGTATCAGCATCCAGTCGCAAGTATTACTGTTATTGTATTATTATTATTTGTGGCAATTATAGAGTGTTTTTTTTTATGATTTTATTTTTTTCTCTGGCAAATTTGTTCCCAGACTTTAGTGTGATTATTCAGTGTATTATCAGGTGGTTTGTCTTTCTCATTCTTTTGTGTTCTATTATTGAAACTTTCGTAAATATTATTAGGTTGTATTATATTAGGCATTTTTCATCGTGTTTATTTAGCATTTGCTAACGTCAGCTAATTATATTTAGTTTCGGACCTATGTTGTGAGATTGGAGTTAGTGTTTTTTTTATTGCATTTCGTTAATTAATTATTTGATCATTAATATATATATATATATATATATATATATATATATATATATATATATATATATATATATGTGTGTGTGTGTGTGTGTGTGTGTGTGTCTGTGTGTGTCTGTGGGTGTCTGTGGGTGGGTTTGTGGGTGCAGGTGTAATATACTGTGTGTATATATATATATATATATAGAGAGAGAGAGAGAGAGAGAGAGAGAGAGAGAGAGATAGGTACACAGTATATGCAGAAGAAATTATCAAATGAATAATAATAAATCTCTAAGGAAGAAATCTTACAAGGCCTACTGCACCCGCCAGAATATGGTTTGGTGTGTTTCACAGATACATTATGACCACTTGAAGGAGTTTGGCCATTTTTTCTACAAAGCAAGGCTAGCCTTGCGTTGTAACAACACAATGCACTGTAACACAGCATAGCACAACCTAATGTTACTCAACACACCCTGATCACCTGATAGTGTTACACTGTTGGTGGTCGGAGTGTGATGCTGTGGTTCTCATCACGTTACATACATGATTTATTGTTGTGTGTGTATTTTCTGAAGCATGATAAAAGTTTGTTGTGGTAAATGAGTTGTATCATCACCATAATCATCATCATCATCATCATCATCATCATCCCGTTAAATTTGTCTTTAAGAATGGGGTTAGGTACGACCCTAATTTATTCTCTCTCTCTCTCTCTCTCTCTGTCACACACACATATCACTTATACTCCTAAAAAGTGCACACACACACACACACACACACACACACACACACACACACACACACACACACACACACACACACGTCCCCATTTTTCAACTTTGCTCAGCTCACCCACCTTCTCCCTTCACTCCCTCTCTCTGTCTTATGTTGTTTCTGATGTGATCTGGGAGATCGTTTTTCCCGGCATTCAAGGAAAGTTATGAAGGTACCAAGATTATTTTATCTTCCTTATAATACTGTGTTCGTCTTTTCTTAAGAACGGAGGTTGCGTCACTTGTGTGTGTGTGTGTGTGTGTGTGTGTGTGTGTGTGTGAGAGAGAGAGAGAGAGAGAGAGAGAAAGAGAGAGAGAGAGAGAGAGAGAGAGAGAGAGAGAGAGAGAGAATTTCATTAACATAAAAGTGTTAAAGAATTTTAATGCAAGCAACACATGTAAAGCTTTAGTCACAATTAATCCCCCAGCATTTCTTGGGAAAAGCTCGATTAATACATAACTTTAGTTTTGGAAATATTTAATCCTACTGTAAGTATAAAGGTACTAGACAGACGCAGGACCATATGGGTCTTCAACAAACTGAAGCATGGTATAGGGCTCCGGTAGAATGAAACATCTTTGGAAACCTGTAGGGAGTGACTGACTGATCGGGCTGCTCGGAGACTCGTTCTCGAATCTAAAAAATCTTGTTACAGGGCGTAGTCCGCTTATTGCGCTCTCCATTCTTATTTGCTGCGGGGACGACTTAATTTCTTTTGTAATGAATGAAGCATTTTGTTTGCTTCCTGTCCTTCCCCTCTGTCCTACCGAATTCTCCCTGGCTCTCCTATCCTTCCCTCCTCCTCCTTCTCCTCCTCCTTTATTGCTTACCTCCCCTCCCTCTCCCCCCTCTCGTCCTCCATATTACTTTACTTTTCTCATCCATTCCTATCTCGTTTTCAGTTTCTTCTATCATCTCTCTTCTTCCACCTTACTCCCTCACACCTGCCTTCTTTTCCCTCTCACTCTCTTCTTTATTCCTCTGCCCTTATCTTTTCTTCCCTTCTATCCATTTTTCCATCCTTCATCCTCCCACGTCTCTCCTACCATCCTTCCTCCCCTTGATTGCCGCCCCTCTTCCCTCCCATGCTGTCCTTTTCCCCCCCGCCTCCTGTGTCCTGCCTTCCTTCTACTCGTGACTTTTCTTTTCATATTCCTTTTCTTCTTCAGTCCCATCTCCCTCCTCTTGCTGCTTGCACTTCCTCTCCTCCCTCCCCCTCATTTCTCCTCTCTCTTTCCCAC
This sequence comes from Coenobita brevimanus, assembly GCF_032717465.1. Taxonomy (NCBI): domain Eukaryota; kingdom Metazoa; phylum Arthropoda; class Malacostraca; order Decapoda; family Coenobitidae; genus Coenobita; species Coenobita brevimanus. The sequence goes on along the minus strand of NC_136975.1, from coordinate 15,369,321 downwards.
CTACCTCCTCCTTCCTTTATTTCCTTACAACTCTCGTCCTCTATTTCCTCTCCCTCTTTTTACCTGGCTTCCTTATTCTCCATCCTCTCTCGTCCCTCCTACCTTCTCACCATTCCCCAAGCACTCCAATGTTGTCCTGCGGGATTGACAGGCACTTGAATATGAAAGTCAGGTAAAACTGGTCTATGTCAAGGGCAACCAGCTCACCCATCACATGTGCTCCAAGGGGGACGTGGCTCCCTCAAAGATATTGCGATTTTACAGGTCGCATTTTTTACTTGCTTCGCTATAACCACTTCAACTAAGACAACAAATGCCGTCTTTTCACCTTCATTTCTTTGCTCTAACAAGACAGTAAATGAAGAATAAATTGCAATCGCTAATAAGTGTTATGGAAAGGTTGAGTTACAGTATTTCTTTTATTGGTCTGCAATTAAGCTGCAGAATGAAAATGACAGCCGCCAAGTTTAACTGAAGGAACTATGCAGTTTATTAACTGCTTTTGTAACATTTCTTCCTTAGCGACTTTGTCTGCACGCGTTATCTCAGTATCCTCCTGAATGTTACTGATCGAAGTATGTCGATGTTAACAAGAAACAGCATACAAGAGAATGTTAAGGTGTAATATGAAAAATAATTCGCTAAGGAAGAGGTGCTATGATGTTCCCTATGGCACTAACAATAGGCTACAGCGTTAAGGCCTCTTAATTCAAAACGAAATATAACAGAAATATGGACCACTTGCTCAGTCGCTGATTTTTTTTTTTTTTTTTCACTCCATCAAGTCAGGTATTTATAATCTAGATTTCCTTCTATCATCAAATAATTTTTACTGCTCTTAGAAAATAACTTCATTTGTGAATGGATCTAATAAGGCTATACCTACCCCTTGAAATCCGGAAAGTCTCTCCTAAAGCCATATGGATGCTGGAATAACCAGCTAAAAAATAGGCAACAAGCATGAAGGGGTGAGATTTTAACCAACGAAACTTTACACTCCTTCGTTTCCACATCCTCAGTTAACTTTGACTGCCATGGTAGTACGTGCATGAATTATGTATATGATCATTATACAGTACTACAGTGAAATAAAGTTTCCTGGCCACAAAAGAAAACAGCGTCACACACAGCCAGTACATTGCTTAATTGCAGGCAGTTTCAAAACCATTTAAAACTTCCCTCTTACTTTCCCAGGGAAATTGCCAGGAAAGGATTCATTACAGATATCACTACATCTAAAGTTGCTTCATCAGTAGCAGCAGCCTTCTCCTCATGCATTTCCTTCTTCTCTTCCTCCTCGTTTTCTTTCTCTTCCTCCTCCTCTAGTTCTTGCTTCTTCCAGTTCTTGCTTTTCATCCTCATCCTCTTCCTGCCTCTTCTCCCCGTCTTCTTCCTTTTCTTGCGTTCCCTCCTCATCCTGTTCCTACCTTATTTCCCCGTCCTCTTCCTCCTGCTCTTCCTCCTCTTCTTACTATTCTGTTTTACCTTTTTCCCCAGTTTCCTTCTCCTTTTCCTCTGTCTCCTTCTCCCCGTCCTCTTTCTTTCCTTCCTCTTCGTCCTTGTCCTCGTGCTTCTGCTTCGCCTCCATCTCTTCTTCCTCCTACGCCTCAGTGCGTCCAGTCAACGGTTAATTAGTCAATGTGTGGGTAGTCACATCACCACCGCCACTCTGCAGCCAAACACTGTTCAAGACCAGACACTTTGTTAATCTAATATTTGCAGTGTTTCCTACACATGTATAATGCAAGCTGATGTGTACCTTGCACTCAGTCTTTTGTGCTGCGGGGACGGCTCAGTTTACAGGTTTGAGGAGCGATGACATTCTACCTGCTTTATGAAATTACCGTACTTATCAGCCATAGAATGAAAGAAAGTAGCAAATAATGAGGGACAGACATCGGTAAAACTGACTCGGGGGGTCGTCGCACCAGAGAACCAAGATGTTTATTATATGAACCATCCCGCAGATCTCTTAGTATATATATATATATATATATATATATATATATATATATATATATATATTTACTGTTGAGGAAGATTATATATATATATATATATATATATATATATATATATATATATATATATATATATATATATATATATATATATATATATATATTACTGTTGAGGAAGATTATATATATATATATATATATATATATATATATATATATATATATATATATATATATATATATATATTACTGTTGAGGAAGATTATACATACATACATATATATATATATATATATATATATATATATATATATATATATATATATATATATATGTATTACTGTTGAGGCAGACTTAACAAAACAGAACATCAAAAATACTTGTTCACATCATGATGATGATCAGCAGCAGCAGCATCACCATCACCCTCATGATGAATGTTCCAAAAATTCGAAAAGAGAAAGCACGATTCACGTAGAAATATTATTAGTAATCCCAGGAAAAGACATTTATCCAACATCTAAACCCTCCAGAAATTAGGCCTAACCGACTCCAAACCTATCTTTACCTATTTATCTATCTATATACCTATCTATCCATCTATCTATCTATCTTTCTATCATCTATCTATCAGCATTGCAAGTCCACTACTGAACAATGTCCTCCCCCCAACCTTTTCCACGAATTCTTTGACTGGGCCAGTCTCTGCCACGTTTTGCCTGAAAACTTCTGTATTTCAACTCTCCACCCTCTTTCTGGCCTTTTTCTGCCTCGCTTACAATCTCTTGGAGTCCAGTCAACCAGCCTCTTGCTTCATCGGTTATCCCTTATTCTTACTACATGACCTGCCCACCTCCACTTTTCGTCTTTTGTAACTTGTACAATTTCTTAGACTCTCATGTGCTCGCTCACCCAATTTGATCTTTTCCTGTCTCTCAAAGATATTCCCAACATTGAACTTTCCATTGCTCTTTGAGAACGAATTACTTTATTTTCCATCGATTTTGTCAATTTCCAGGTCTCACTACAGTATGTCATAGCTGGAATCATACATTTGTTATAAACTTTTCGTTTCATACATACTGGCAAGTTACTTTCCATGATGTCTCTATGTTTACCGAAAGCTCTCCATCCAAGTGTAATGTTTCTTTTTATTTCGTTATCATGATTTTTCGTTAGTTTTAGTATTTGACTCAAATAATTCTACTCCACGAATTCTTCAAGAATTTCTTTGCTTATTTTAAGGATGTTCTCTGGTGTATTTGGATTAAGCATTACCATTACTTCGGTTCATCTTTAGCCCTACTTAAAGACTTTCTCTTTTTAGGTCAGTTAACATTTCTTGCAATGTCTCTGCTGTTTGATATGAGGAAACATCATCTGCAAATCTTAAATGGATTAGGTTTTTCTCTATGTTTGTTCTCTTGTTCTCCAAGTCTAGCATTCTGACAATACTTTCTTGGCAGCTGTAAATAATTTTGGTGAAACTGTATCTCCCTGACGCACACCCTTTAAGCCTTAATTTTTTTCGAGTCTTTGTGTAAGTAGTAGTTCCCTCTTTAAATGTTTCCGAGCAGTTTTACAATTTTTTCGTTTACTCCCTCTTCCCCTCAAGTAATAAATAATTGCTATGTGCTCCATTGAGTCAAAAGACTTCGTATTCTACAGAAACCTAACCATAACGGTTTATTATATTCTGTAGTTTTCTCAATTAGCTGATTCATTGTACAGTATATAGATGATCAATTGTCAGTACTCGCTTCGGAATCCTGCCTGCTCACGAGCTTGGTTTTCCTCCTAATTTCTTATTCTGCTCTTAAGGACTTTAGTGAGTTTTTTTTTTTTTTTTTTATAACTGGTAATAAGCTAATGAGGCAAGAGTTACTAAGATATTTTGAGTCGTTTTTCTTGTTAGAAAATGCTTATGGCATTACACCATGTTTTGGATGTTTTTCTTTTCACACAGTAAATGAGTGGACGAGTTTGTGTTGTACTTCTGCTCCTGCATCCGACAGTAAAGCTGGTACTATTCCATCTTCTCCTAGGGCCTTTCCTCTCTTCACTGTATTAACAGAATTGTTTACTTCGTCTGGTGTTACCTCTGGTATTTCATTACTGTATTACCCGTCCCCACCCTGCAGGGTCTTGGGGACGGATATTGTTTTCACTCGGTTTGTCTGTCTATCTGTGTTGTTTGTTTATTTGTTTGTAAACTTTACGTGAAAACTACTGGATCGATTATGATTAAAAACATGTAACAGTCAGTGTGGAACGTGTTCGAGCGAGCGAGCGAGCAAGTCAGGCAGTGCTGAATATTGTCTCATGCGGCTCATTCCTCTGATTTTCTGACCTGATAATACTAAAAAGACCTTTTTAGATTACACCAAACATATTCTCACACACTTCCTAAAACCAATACTCATCTTGTATTAATTTTTCGTGTAGGGCTTGGGACCTACCAGGTTAATAATGACTTTGCTTTTTGCTCACCCACAAAAATTAATTTTACCAAATCTCTCGGTGCGCTGCGATTCGAATCAGAAACCAGACATTTAGAGTTTCTTTCGCCGATCAGGATATTGTATTAATTTGACTCCGATTCAGTCAAAATTTTCGAAAAAAAAAAAAAAAAAAAAAGCCAAACAGAAGGTATTATTTGTTTTGCAAAGGCAAGACCTGGTTGCTTTCAGTAATCGTCGGAAAAAACTACTGCGCTACTCACGCAACCTTAGACCGTTATTTCTTGCGCAGCCCCCTATTACGATAATCTGCATTATAAAAAAATTACGGAAAAACTATTGGCAATTACGAGTTGTCTATGAAAAGAAAATAATTGATGATTTTTATGCGATTTCCAAATTGGTGTCAATCTTGTAACTTCAAAATTGGCTGAGATATAAAAAAAAAAAAATCGCATCTGTACTACAGAGTTTTCCTCTCGACGCCTGCCCCCATTTCTTGGTGATGGGATAAATATTTCGCTCAGGCACATATGTCGGGGGTCCATACCGTGACTAAATTAGTTCTTGCTCGCTTCGCTCGCTCGAACAATTACAGGAATGATAGGCTATGACATTATGATCACCTGATTTTATTTTGGGCCAAATTGGGTCAGGGCCCAGGCTGTTGGCCTAAGAAATGTGAAAAAACGGGGACCGGTATTTTTATATTTTTTTCGCCATAACTCCTTTCAAATTCGTCGTATCGACATTAAAACAAAACCTAAAGGTGCATCTTTCATCTCTGCATCCTATAACATGCCTTACTACATCAGGGGGGTCACCCACCCAGTTAGAGGTAGGAGGGGTCAATGTCAGGTGGGTAGGGGCTTGAATTTCAAATGGACATAAAATCGTAAATTTTCACCCGATTTACTCCAAATTTGATATGTGACATTTTTTACTAGATAGTCTGTTGTGTTTATACGTCAGCACTAAAATGACTGCCGGGGAAGGGCCTGCTGTGCCTTGGCACCGCTTCTTGTTTATCACTGTTTTTGGATGAGCTACATATGGGGTGCGAGAAAAAAGCAATCATTCCATGGCTACAGCTCGTGACAGTGTTAACCAAGATGTTAACTGGCTTACTTTCCAGTTCATTATCTGTGAAATAAAGTCTTGGATAATGGCCTAATGATGGAGGGTTGTGTTGGAGGAGATTGTTGATGAAATTACCAAGTTAAGTATTATGCTGAGAGAGAGAGAGACAGACAGACAGACAGACAGAGACTGGTGGTGTGCGTGGTTGTGTGTGTGTGAGTGTATGGAGGAAAAGACATTACTTCCCTACATTCGTCCCTTGCATTGCTCTTTTCGTCTCTCTCTCTCTCTCTCTCTCTCTCTCTCTCTCTCTCTCTCTCTCTCACACACACACACAGCTTATCTCAGAGAGAGAGAGAGAGAGAGAGAGAGAGGGAGAGAGATACTAGGACAATGAGTACCGCAAAAGGTCCTAAGACCCAACCCAGGGAAGCACCATGGTAAGACTGCGTTTCTGCATCTCTGTTGAGGGAATATTATGGATGGGTCCCACCATCCACCATTTCCATCTGCAGAGCGGGCATGGAAAAAGAAATGAGTAACGTAGAGGAAAAAGGCTGGGTTATGAAACTTTACCAGAAAGGAGGAAACGCTCTGTCTATCACTTAGTTACTTCTTACAAAACTTTTTTTTTGCTTGAACTGTTATACTGCGGAACTCTCGACAACTTGTGTTGTTAGCTTATTTCATTTCTACAGATTTTAATGTGATGAAATTTCTTAATTAATCATGAACGTAGCGCTTCATGGCAAGCTTCCATCCATGGTTTCTCGTCTAGGTGCTGTTTGTTAAGCTAAATATGAGCTGGTAGTCAACGCTTTCAAATTCATGATGATTTGCAAAGCTCATTTAGCTGTTCACACAACCGCCTAGTCTCTAATGAAAGAGGCCCAGTCCCTGCAACTCCTTCTAGCATTTTGTGTCTAACAGGTGCGATCAGTTTGGTTGCCTGTATTTGGGCTCTCTGAAAGCTCGCAGTGTCCTTCTTAAGGTTCGGCATCCAGAACCGCACTACCCATGTCATACAAGAGAACTGTATAGAGAGTACAGTATTATTTCCTTGTGTTTGTACCTAAACTCCCTCTATATAAAACTTATAAGCTTAAGGGATTTTTCTCTGTTCATTGCACTGTTTAGGGAACTTAAAGTCGCTGCTGATTTTTAAACTGGTCCCCAAATCAGTACTGCGTATCTAACTTCTTAACAAGAAGTAGTTGGCTGTCGGATCTGTATGAGTGATGTGAATCATTTTCCATTTTCCCAGGCTGAATGGCCATTGCCACTATTCGGACCCCTCCCCTATTTTAACCAGCTCCTTTGTACTTCATCTGTCATCCTACCAATTAGTTGTTCACAAATTCTGCTCTCCAACTGAAGATGTCTACATCCATAACCTTAATGTAAATGATGCAGAATCTTGCCCTTTAAATGAGCCCTGAGATACTCCACTTGCAACTGATTTTCAGTCACTAGTTGTCCTGTTAACTATCATTCTTTGGCGTCGATCAGTGAGCAAGTTTTCAGTGAATGCAGCTACTGTAGTTTTCCCTGCAGTGCCAGTGCACAAGCTTTGGTCATCAGCCTTCTAATAAGTACCTTATCAAACGCCTTCTGGAAGCCCCCCCCCCAAAAAAAAAAAAAAAGACTCCCGACACGGTTCGAAGCAGAGCTCTGGCCAGTCTTTCTCCCACACTGAAATTAGTCTCAGTTACTGAAGAGCAATTTCGCCAGTTTTTCTCTTTTTTGCCTCTTTGGTGACTTAGTCTCAGGAATAGAGAGTACTTTTCTCTCATTTATTGTGCTATTGCCTGAACTCTGTTCCTGCATGGACAGGCACTGTCAGACTGAGAGTGTGTATGTTTAGTGTGTTTGTGTGTGTGTGTGTGTGTGTGTGTGTGTGTGTGTGTGTGTGTGTGTGTTTTTCCACGGCCAGCTGTTGTGTCCCCCAACGTGGTGCGACGCCGAACCCTGAAGGGGTGCTGTTAGGGCACTTCCATGAGGAGGGGCCTTTAGGGTCTGGTTATAGGAAGCGTTGGGGGTGGCTTTTCTGCTAGGGTTAGGCCAACTCCCTCACGGGGCAGTAGTGGGTATCCTACATCGCCCTTTAGAAGGCGGGGAGGATAGGTCCCCGCTACTGTAGGGCCTTATTTTTTTTGTCTTGTTTTGTGTGGCAGTGAGTGTGTTTGTGTTGTGGGTGAATTTGTGTGTCTGTGTGAGTGGCATCTGTGGGTGTTTGTGCCTATCTGTCAGGAACTATGAAGGGGACCCAGGTCCCTAGGCTTTCAGGGCAGGCCAGCCCCTCGGCCTCCAACCAGAGGCTTTCTTGTTCTGTTACTGTGCCAGGCACGAAGCAAGAGCTGCATCTCTCCGGCGCAAGCTCTCGTTCATCGACGTCTGGTGGGACCACTGGCTCATCCCCTTCTCCTAAGCCTTCTAAGCAGAGGCCTTCTGGCCCTGCCACTGTGCCAGGTATGAAGCGGGAGCGGCGCCTTTCTGATGCTAGCTCCAACTCATTGACACTTGGCGAAGCCTCTGCCGCCTCTCCCTCCCCTAGGCCTAAGGGGACCATTTCCTATACTCGAGCTGCGGCCTCATCTCCCCCTTCCACCTTAGCACGTGCAGCCAAGCTTGCACGTGTTCACAAGGCAATGAAGGAGGAAGTTTCGGCTTCTCCTCCTCCTCCTAACACTTCTAGCGGCAAGGCCTCTTCAGCTGCTACATGTAAGGCTGCCCCTCCTTCCAGGGACCCTTGTCGCCTGGCACCCAACCCTGCCACATTGCCTCCTCCTGCCTCTACAGATGATGGCACCGGCGCCTGTACTGACGAGCCACACCGGGCTGTGCATCGCCTCGCTGCAGCTCCTTCTCCTGCTGCTCCTACTGCCTCTCCCGATAATGAAGGCTTCGTCACCATGACGCAAAAGACATAGCAAGCATCACAGGGAAAAGCCCTTCAACCTGCATCAAATCCTCTAGGGTCTTGATGGCCACCCCCTGCTGCAAGCCCCTCGGTCTCGGTTGCGGTTACTCAACCTCCACACTCTGCTTTCCCAGCCTTTCGTGTCCCTCTTCAGGAAGGATACAGCACCAGCTACGACACGGTAGCGGTTCTTGAATGACACGTGCCCGGCCTTGCAGCCATGAATCGCTTTGGCCATGACGAAAGCTGTGTGCTGATTCCCACCAAAGAGGGATCGTATCTTTGCCTGAGAGCAGTGGCGTAGGAGAAGGCCCTGGTCGTCAAGATCGTGGAGCTGTGTCAGGGTGGTCAGACAATGAAGGCGGTAGTGATGGGATATCCCCGACGTATGGCGGTGGATATCCTACTACAACACGACCTTATCGAGGAGGCAACGAGATGCCAAAATCAACGAATGCGGGAGGAGACGCTGCTGGGACCTCTCGTAGAATTCATCGATCTGGGCAACTGGGGAGCATTTTACCTCAGCCCCTTCACGCCCCAGCCGCTGCGGTGCTACAGGTGTCATCACTACGGACACCATGGTGCCACCTGCAACCACCCCAACATCTGCAGGATATGCAGTGGCATGCATGACACCAAGCAGTGCCTGCAGCGGCTCAAGGCAAAGGAGCCAACAACTGCCAAGTGCCCCAATTTTTCTGGGTGACATTACGCCTGGCACCGCAGTTGCCCTGCGAGGGTCCAGCAGGTCAACCAGGGTCGGGAGAGGCAAGTTGCATGGGTCCACGAGCAGCAGACCATCAGTGCCACTCCAGCTCCCCAGGCACCTTTGTCTGGGGACAGCAGCACCACGCTCAGGTTTCATGTCCTCCAGCTCTCAGCCATTGCCTCCTGCTCTCACTGTGGGCAAGACCACCGTAGACATTCACCATCCACCAACATCCGTCCTGCCGCCACCACCCTGCTCAGTGCCCTGACAACCTCCTGCTCCTGCTCCTCCGATGATGACTTTCACCACGGAGGAGCTCAGGAACCTAGCCATCGAGTTTGCAATTACTATTGCAAAGACCATCGCGCAGACTCTGGACATCCCAATGCCACCAGAGCACCTCGCAGAAGCTGCCGATAGCCTTGTCAATGAGGCAATTGAAAGAAGGCCAGTCTCAGTGCCTCGGTTTTCCCTCACTACCCGGCTTGCTCTCCAGGGAAAACCCGTCCCGTCTCCCGCAAGCCAGCTCGCCAGTCCAAGTGGGTCAAGCCCAGACTCCATGCCCAGCCTTCCACTGCTCGGCTGTCCATCATCGCCCCCCTCTGGGGCAGGTGCCAATTCCACCCATGAACACCGTGATGGACATAGCCCCACCGCAGCTACTCGAGGACGACTGTCCACAACCATACTTGGACGGCAGGTAGACTCCTCCCTCAGAGTCCTCCAGTGGAATTGTATGGGAGCGAGGCATAAGCTCCCACTTTTGCAAGAGGCAGCCACCAGGGACCGCCTTCATGTCATTCTCCTGTGAGACCCTGCTCCCAGAAAATTCCACTTTTCATCTCTCAGGCTACATCACCCATCTCCTCCCGTATGTTCATGGCGCCACACAGGGATGTGCCATTCTGGTTCAGGACCACATCGCGTGCGCGGATTGTGAGCCCCCTCCTTTCTGTGGACCTGATGTGGAGGTTCAGGGCGTGGTTCTCCATCTGGCGATGTCGCCTCTGATGGTATACAATGTACCCCGGAGCCAGAGGAGCACCCTGGAGTTGGGGGAACTTTTCTCCCAAGCTGCCAGGGGAGCCGTGTACATCAGGGGCGACTTCAACGCCCACCACGCCCTTCTCTCTTCTCCTCTTTGGCTCAATGATGCAGGACGACACATCTCTTTAATAGTGGAGGAGATGGGTGATGTTTCCCTATTGAATGACACCACCGTAGCCACACACATTGATGGGGGGCGTCTGGACTTGGCGTTCGTGTCCTCCCCGCTCGCGGGCTTGGCAACGTGGTCGCTGCACCCTCACCTTGCCAGCGACCATTTCGCCCTGGAGGTCACTCTGCCAGCTGCTCCACTTCCACCTCGACCACCCCCTCCGCTGTGGTGGGACCTCCATAGGGCTGACTGGGTGGTGTTTGGCCAGGCCTTAGCTGTGGCCTTTGCAGCATCTCCTCCCGCCTCAGACCTTGAGAGACGTGCAGATCAGGTGGCGAATATCTTTTCACAGGCTGCCTCTCACGTTATCCCTCTGCAGTATCAATCCACTAGGTGCTATCGGGACAGCTGGATTTACTGCGACAGGGTCAAGGAATTGAACTGGTGGCTCAATGCGGCATGCAGGCAGTACCGGCGGTGTTGAACATCTCCGCACCATCGTTACCTGGTTGCCGTCACGCGACATGTCGCCTCGGAAAAGCGCCGCCTCAAGGAAGAGGCATGGATTGGATGGTGTCATACCCTAGACTCTCACTCCACACTCAGGGAGATGTGGAGGAGAAACAGGTTCATCTCCGATCCACATCTTCCTCGTCCGCCCTTGCATCCTGATCCTGCCGCTGAAGCCAGCCACCTCGCTCGGCACTTCATGGATCGATCTGCTTCTTGCAATCTCCCACAGTCCATCCAAACTCTGTAGGCTCAGCTGTCCACCTTCGTGCCACGGCAGTTCAGGCTGCCTGTGATAAGCCAAACCCAGCTGATTGTCCCATCAGCAGTGGGGAGGTTCTGAAAGCACAGCGCCACAGGGGGGACTCTGCGCCTGGACTGGATGAGACTACACACTCACTCCTGTCACACGCTGGAGATTGCGGTAGCGAGCGTCTGCTTGATTTGATCAACCTCTCGTGGTCTGAGGGGCGTCTGCCAAGGTCGTGGAAGATGGCTGTCATCCACCCAATTCCAAAGCCTCATGATCCCACCGCCATGCGCCCCATCTCTCTCCTCAGCTGCATCGCTAAGACGGCTGAGAGGGTTGTGCGGGCTCATCTTGCTTGGCGGCTGGGACCATTGCACCCAAGGATCTTCGCTTACCACATGGCAGGAGTGCCACTCACTGCCTCGCGTCGTTCTCTGGGGAACTGAGGGGAGGAAAGGGGATGGCTGTCTTCCTCAACCTTGAGAAGGCATTTGAACTGGCTAGCCCTATGGTTATTTTGGCTGCCCTTGCAGACAGGGACATGGGAGGCAGGCTTGTATCTTGGATCATGGACTTTTTTGCAGATCGCTCTGAAGGGGTCCAATTTCAGAGGCACCTCTCCCCTTTTCATCTACATCCGATTAGCACCCCCCAGGGGAGCGTATTGAGCCCTCTTCTTTTCAACATCCTTATGGAGGGGCTTGTAACTGTGGACTATAGGCCTGGCATCACCCTCCTCTGCTATGCAGATGATCTCGCCCTCGTCCTCACAAGGAGGGACTGTTTTACACAGGCTGACTCAGACCTTTCTCGGCTGCATGTCAAGTGCACCGAGCTAGGGTTGAAAATTAATTCTAACAAGACGAAGTGCCTGCCATTTGGACTCCATCCCCCAGACTTTCCAGTGCTACTTGGGGGCCATCAGCTCTCTCTTGTCACTGTCCACCAGTATCTGGGGGTCTGGCTTGACGGGGGTCTTACCTTTGCCTGTCACGTTCGATACCTGAGGGAGCGTGCTTCCACCCGCATGGCTGCTCTCTGCTATCTCTCCAAGTGAAGTTTGGAGGGTCATATTCCATCCTCCAGACTTTTTATATACATGCCATCCGATCTTTGATGGTCTACAGCGCCATCTGTCTGACGGGACTCGCTCCACCAGTCTCTAGATCTCTGGAGGTGATCCAGAATGATGCACTCCGTGTCATGCTGGGTGCTCCACGCTGGACCCGGCTCGTCAATCTGCGTATGGAGGGTGATTTGCCGTCTCTGGCACATCGCATTGTGCTACGAGCGGCAGTTATCACTCTGCAGCTGGTCCAGGGCCGGCCTCACCTGCCTGCGTCTGCCCTCCTAAAACGCCTTCTGCGCCTCCCACCCGAGCCAGCCCCTTAGCGTGACTGGGCCCGCACTACAGCTGCTGTCATCCATGGATTGGGAGCTGCTGTGAGCCGCTGTCAAGATCCCGACTCTCCCTTTCCTGGATATGTTGATTCACTGCCATAGGATCCTCCTCTTTTTCATATTGTTGGTCCCTTGGAGGTTAAACCTTGCTCCTCCATTCCGGCACTCCTACGGCAGGAGGGTCTCAGTCGGGTGGCAGCTCTCGCTTTACCGGACTCAGCCATCTATTATACTGATGGCTCAGTTTCCTCTAATGGCAAAGCTGGAGCAGCCCTTGTTTCTGGGCAAACAGTGGAAGCTTGGCAACTCTACCCAGTTGTATCCACTTTCCAGGCGGAGCTTGCTGTCATCCTGGGTGCATTGCGCCATGCTCATCACCATCGTCACCACCGAGTCATAATCCACACTGATTCTCTTTCCTCCCTTCAGAGACTACGCTCTTTCTCACTTCAGGACGTCTTTCTCCTGACAGCGATCCATACATTTGCATCCCTTCTTGTCTGCGGGGGCGCAACTGTTATCCTTCACTGGCTCCCGGGACATGTTGGAATCAGTGGCAATGAGCTTTCTGATGATGCAGCACGCTCAGCTTGCTCTCTCCCTGACATCACATTCCCATTGCAACCCAGCCCTTCGCACCTCATCCACACTCTCACTGCTACCATCAGCAGACTGTCTCTAGAGGACCATCGGCTTTGGGTCATGGAGGGCTCTCGCTCTGCTAAATGGTATGCCACCGCCACATCCTATTCTCTGCTGTTGCCCCCCCCAGGTCTACCTAATTATCTTGTCGTGAGGCTCCGGCAATTGCGTCTGGGTTTTCCCTGCTACAAACAGATTGTTGGTGTGGAGCCAGACCTGTGCACCCATTGTTTGGCCAGATCTGAGGAGCCACTCCTTCATTATCTTCTTAACTGCCCAGCCACTACCATGCTCATGTCTCACCTCGACTCGGCTCTTGCCCGGTCTGGGGATGAATTTATGGACACTGGTGGCGTTATTGTACGTGCTCCCTTCAACATATTACTTAGCACAGTAAGGGACTATCCTCCCCCATGCTAATTCGAGTTTTCGCGTGTCATGCGCACCTCTAACGGGCTCTCAGTTTGCCCATGTCCCAGTACTACTGGGACGAATATCTCAACAACAACAACAACGCCAAAATAAACAACGCCAATTTCTTGGCACTGGTCATATTCAAAGAGCAAGAGGTGGAAGAAATAATCAGATTGGTCAGACATGATTCTGAATGATCAACATTCCTATCAGAACTATACCTTCCAATACCTTTCTTTCCACAGATGTTAGGCTTATTAGATGTTAATTTCTTCCTCTTATTTTAACAGGTCACATTTGTCCCGTTTCACTCTGATGGCACGTCTCTCATAGCCAGGAATTTGCTAAAGATGGTAGCAGGATGAGGGGTCAGCTGGTCACCTATTTTTTGCAAGACTCTTGGGAGAAACTTAGCGGGCTCGGAGTATTTGTATATTCATAATATGTCTTGCCTTTCAGACAATTCTGCTTCAGTACACCAAACATTCTCTAAAGTCACACTATCACGAGTAATGTCTGGCTTAGGGAAGCCATTTCCACGTACGCTTGTGAAAACTGATGAGAAGTGTGAATTTGAAATGTTTGATATCTTATGACCAGAGTTTTGCAAAACCCTGTTTGGATCAAGTACTGACCAAACCTTGTTCCCAATTAGTTGATTTTCTGTTGTTCACATAATTAAAAAAAAAAAAAAACTACTTAAGATTCCCCCAACATGAGGATACTATCCAAGGTTCTTTGTTGTGCATAGCCCTGTATACAAGTATTGATTTCACCCTCCATTGCAGATGGACGATGTCATTTTGGACGGCTAGACTACCAGTGTTTTTTAACATGCAGTATTCTGCATATCTCTTCCTAACTATTGCCACAATCTCTTGTTTGCACCATTTGAGATGAGACAAATGAGTAGGGATTTGATTGGTTTAAGGGCACAAAACCTTGACTGTAGTGTCATAGAGCAGTCTCTGAATGAGCAACTGGACTCATTCACACTCTGCCTCATTACCAGATTCACTGTACAAATGTCCTCTGAAAGGCAAAAGAAAATTAACTCTTAATTCAGATCTTTTATACTGCCGAGCCTTGACTTTGGCTCCAGTACTTGCAAAGAGAATCTTATTATGAGTACATTATGGTCACTTCACCCTAATAGTTCATCATCAGTGATGCTCGCCTGCTGAATCAAGAATGCTTAATGTGTTAAGGTGATCAGCCTCCGTTGTTACTCCATTTTCTGCTTTATCTGACCAATTTACCTGACAGCTGAAGTCTCAAGGATATCTGTAATATTTTCCCCTATTAACTCACTAACTTTACTATAGAATCATCATCATCATCGATAACCAGCTGTTGAGAGCAGTAGGCAACAATGAATTTGTATGCACCTTTTCCTACTGTGACGTTCACATCTAATATCTCCTCCTCTGATCCGACTTTTCAGGCAACAGGATCCAGGCACTCCAGGATCTCAGTGCTAATCTTCCTCCTGCTCGATCAGGTTGATCCTTATGAAATATTCTAAGGATATGGATATGGAATTCCCCAATAAAGTCAGTATCAATCGATGACTGTAAGCGTTATTGCATCCGAGTTTTTTGTTGCTGCTAAAGCTCTGAGTTCATTAAACTTATATCTGTTTTACCTATCATTAATAAGTATTGTTGGACTGATAGCGAGCCAGTCATCACTGATCGACCCCCAAGCTCGGCAGGCTTTCAGAATGCTTGAGGACTACTTATTTTGGATTGATAACAAGAGTTGATACTGCTATCACTGCTCTGCTTCTTGAGTTGCCTGTACAGTTTCTGTGGTGGATCCTCCCACGGCCTGAGAAGATGCTCCATTTTTTTTTCCTGTGGTGCCAGTGGTTCAGAACGCACCTCAAAAACATAACTTTCTTCTGGTAAATGACCCCCACTTCTCAAAGAGGTTGATCTTAAGACACGACAGAGGACCCGGTTCATTATGTCACTTAGTATTTCCTTTCTTTTATTGTTTAAAGGGTTTTCAACTGTCAAATATAGGTCGAGTCATTCACAGAACACCTAAGTGTCCATGAAGCACACACTAGTAAGGACATATGTGGACAGACCATTTATTGATCCCTATGACCTTAGACCGTGCAGAGAGAGAGAGAGAGAGAGAGAGAGAGAGAATGAACTCCACCTGCTGCAGAAAGCAGGGGGGGGGGGGCAGGGAGGTAGTGTCAATATCTCATCCTGTAAGCAAGTCTTTCACTTGCAGCCTGTGAAATTCTGTCTGTCTGTTAGCCTGTCTGTCTAACTATACAGCTGTCTATTTACCTATCTCTCTCTATCTGCTTACATTCCTACTACATAATATTTTATATACAGGTATACGAGTTCTCTAACATACATTAACAATAACAACACTTACTATAACTACTACAGTAAAACAACAGAAACAAACACAATAAAAATAGTAACTATAACTCTGTAACTGTCCAATGGACGCTCACTGGTTTCTACGCCTGTTTCTTAGTGACCTTGATCTCTTTGGGGAGATTTGGATTTTTTTTTCTTTTAATCAGCAGTGGTGTATGCCAGCACATAACCTGGGCCCTTCAGATTCCTTGCACACTCTCTGGTGCTTCTGGAATCGTAGGGAGACTCTGAAGCTACAAAACTAGTAATTAATTACATATTTTTTTGTGTAGCCATAAGGAAGAAGCATTTTTTTTTTTTTTTTTGCCTATCGACCATTGAGGCCGGAGCCTCTGGTCATTAAGGCAAATATATATGTATGTATATATATTGAGACATATATACATACATATACGAACATATATATATATATATATATATATATATATATATATATATATATATATATATATATATATATACATACATTCATACATACACACATCCATGCATATGAACATTCACACTTTCATGCACACTACACACACACACACACACACACACACACACATATATATATATATATATATATATATATATATATATATATAATTTTTATTTTATTTTTTTTTGTATTTTTATTTTCATTATTTTTTTTGGTAATTTTTTATATTTTTAACCTTATATTACTTATAAACAAAAATGCCTAATATAAAGACCCTAAAACTAATCACCTAACAGACAAATCGCTAACCTATACTAAGTCCTAAGAGACAAATAACTAGACCTACACTAATCGTAAAAAAGCCTCGACCAAAAGAACACCATCGACTGCAGATATGTAATGCCTTTCTACATTACACACCTGCATTCATCACCTGGTGCCAGTCAGTCGAGGCACAACCTAATACAGGGGACATCAATAAATGAAAGGGAACCAGACGAGTCAGGAACATTTCCATATACGTCAGCTGTCGGCCCTAATTAGAATATCTTAAGCAAGATGGTATAATGTATTTACATAATTTATACAAAAAATGAAGAACCTCGCCCAGCAGACCACCATCGACTGCAAGTGCCCAATACCTTCCTATATTGCACACTTGCACTCATCAGCTAGTGACTGTCAGGCGAGGAACTTGGCTTAATGTAGGGGACATCTATATTAGAAATAGATCAGTGGGAGCAGGAACCATTTAAAATATGTCAACTGTCAACCCTAATTAATGTTACAATATATACATATTTACCGTTAATAAAAACCAAAACCACACAGTAAAAAAGTCACATCACTCTGATCAGTCCGGTCTCTCTCCAGAAAGCCATCAATTTATCAGTCATAACAATGTCCCCATCACCCAGGATGGTGGAAAGGGTGAAGGGGACGTCTGCTGCGCCGCAGTAATTTATAAGTGAAGCACGTTCACAAATAAATCGCCGACAGCTCAGGATGATATAACCGATAGATAACACCGCATCACAGATGTCACAGTGGGGTGGGAAGCGTCTTTCCATATAAAGTTTCATATGTGTTAAAACGGTGGCATTGAGATGTAACCGTGCCAACACTTTTTCTTCCAGGCAACTGGGGCGGTTGGCGGTGTCCCCGTAGCCCAGGTACGGCTTACAAGTTGGAATATTTAGTCTGGTCCACTGACCTTGCCACAGATGATTTATTGATTTCTTTCCGAAAGAGAGACTCGACCGTAGATCACGAGGAACGTCCCAAGTCTCCTCGAGCTCTACAGCCGACTTTGCAAGTAAGTCAGCCTGCTCATTGCCGTAGATACGACAATGACCAGGCCCCCAGATCAGCGTGAATGACTTGTTGCATGAATGCAACTTATTAATGATGCGGCCCTGGATCTCGTGAGAGTCTGTAGTACAAGATGCAATTGCCTGAAAGGCTGATTTTGAATCTGAAAACATGACAAATGAGTCATGCCTAGAATTGAGAGCATAGTCTATGGCTTTGTCAATAGCAAAAAGTTCGGAGGTAAACACAGATATGTGAGTCGGCAACCGGTACCTAAGTGCACACTCAGTCAACCACACACTTGCACCCACACATTCACACGACTTGGAGCCATTGGTGTACAATTGATGGGACCCCAAGTGACGAACAAAAGAAGAAGCGTTGGCGGTTGATATGTATAATATAAACAAGATCTGAGGACCCTAAGGTAACTTCTTGTGTAACATCAACAAGAGATCTGACAATGGTGTCGAAGAACGCATGTGTTTGCTGCTGTTTCATGCAGTGACCTTGACCCCATTGGGATGATTTGGATTTTTTCTCTATCAGCAATGACCCATGCCAGGATGCATAACCTGGGCCCATCAGATTCCTAGTGCAATTTCCGGTTCTCCCGGAGTCGTTGCGAGACTCAGAGGCGAGAATAATGATAAAGAAAACTCTAACTCTCCTATGGACAGTCACTACACTCCAACTACTGTTTCTCAGTAACCTTGACCCTAGTGGGGAGATCTGGATTTTTTTTCTCTCTCTCAACAACTGTCCATGCCAGGACACCTAACCAGGGCTCTTTAGATTCCATGCACAATCTCCACTTCTCCTGGAATCTTTGCAAGACTCTGAGGTTGGAATAATAATATTTAGTTACATATTCTTGTTTAGCCACAATAAGGAAGCTTTGCCATGTGGTATGTGTAATTTTAAAAAGATCTGAAGACCCTAACATAACTACTTGTGTAACATCAATAAGGGATACAAAGGTGTCTAAGAAAGCAAGTGTCTGTTATTCTTTCTTACAGTGACCTTGGCCCCATTGAGGAGATTTGGATTTTTTTTTCCATCAGCAATGGCCCATGCCAGGACACATAACCTGGGCCCTTCAGATTCCATGCACAGTCTCCAGTTCTCCTGGAATCGTTGCGAGACTCTGAGGCGAGGATAATAATAGCAGCAAAAACAATAGCCTCAACCTACGTAGTAGGTGGACTCTAATAATACGAGTGAAAACAGTAGCCTCCACCTATGTAGGAGGTGGAGACCAATAATAACAAGAAACGATGCCACGGCAAAGCAAAGCTGTCCCTGGAAGTCATTTTAGTGCTGATGTATGAACACAACAGGATATCTAGTCAAAGGTGTCATATCAATTTGGAGTAAATCGGGTGAATATGGAGGAGTTTGTGTCCATTTGAAATTTTAGGCCAGACCTTCCTGACATTGAACCCTCTCCCCCCACTGCTAACTGTTGGATGACCCCTGATGTAATGCCTCATGTTATAGGATGCAGATTTGAAAGATGCACCTTTAGGTTTTGGTTTCATGTTGATATGATGAATCTGAAAGGAGTTATGGCGAAAAAACAATTTTTTTTGTTTTTTACATTTTGGGGGCTTACAGTCTGGGCCTTGGCCCTATATGGCTCAAAGTTTAATCAGGTTAGCAGAAGATCATAGCCCATAATCACTAATTATGGTCAAAATAGGACCAATAGTTTTCATAAAAGTTGTTAACAGACAGACAGAGAGACAGACAGACAAACAAAGAAACAAACAGACAAACTGAGTGAAAACAATACCCATCCTAGAGCCCCTCCAGGGAGGGGAGGGGAAAAAATAATAATAACAGTAAATATAAAAATATCGTTAATAATAATAATAATAATAATAATAATAATAATAATAATAATAACAGAAACAGCAACAGCAACATGAATGAGCACTCGGTTCTACAGATGGCCTACAGGCCGAATATTTGACTCTGACAATGTATCTTGACCTTCAATTGATTGATCTCAAAATCCAATTAGTTCCTTCTTCTCGAAACGAACATTTTTCAATAAAATTTGTCTAAATCAGATCAAAGGTGTTTGACAAGACTTTGATCTCATACCTATTGTTTAAAAATTTGAATCATCATTCTCTGCAAATTCACATTCTTTCAAAAAGATTTTGTTCATATTATATCTAAACTATTTGCATTGCAGAGCTAAACATCTGGCTTCTTTTTTTTTTTTTTTTTGCAAGAGAGAAGTATCCATAGCCTAGGAACCCGCAAGATTGTTCCCCCCAAGAAAAAACAAAAGATAACAGATAACCAAATTCAAGATCCATTCATTTCGAGATGCCTGGACACACTACATTTTAAACACTGAAGATAATAGGCTATAGAAAATAAAGACAGAGGGAGACAGTTACCTTCAGTTTCAGTGATTTGTTTCAAAGTATTATGATTTTGTCATTAAATAACCTTCCATTCTTGGACAAAAGTTCTTTTAACCCGCCGCGTCTTGACGACATATGGATACGTCACCATGTTTTGTCACGCTGACACCCGATGACGTACCCATACATTTTGCAATTGCAAGGTCAGTCATTTGCACATTTTTCAAATCTCACACGTGATTTTTGGTACGTAGGTGTGAGACACCTTCCATAACCCGTGACCCGCGTGCTCCCTTGTCTCGGTCACTCACCTGTTAGCAGTAACCCTGAATAGACATGGTGTGGCGAGGTCTCTCTGACACTGAAATTCAAGCCGTCCTGGACACCTTCACAGGCGACAGTGATTCCCCATTTGATGACAACGTGGCAGACAAGGATTACGTGCTTCCAGATGATGAAACAAGCAGCAGTGATGAGGAAGTACCGTCTCCAAGGAAGCGGGGTTACGTGACGCATCATGAGGCTAGAGAAAGCCTGCCTGGACCCCAACCATGAGCACACACCTCTCTCCAGCCCTGAGAGGAAAGGGAGGGTGAGGACGAGGACGAGGATGGAGCCATGGGACGTGGTGCTACCTCGTGGCTCAGGGGAGAAAGGATTTCGCCACGGGGATCTGATGGGATGGCGAGGAGGAGAATCAGGTATGGGCCTAGTGTTTTGTATGGGGCAGGTGGGAGTGGTGTGGCGGTAGTGAGTGGTGAAAGCGAAAGTGGTGTGGCGGGAGTGAGCGGTGAAAGTAAAAGTCGTGGTGTGAGGGAGGCAGCATGAGCATGTGGTGTGAGGCAGTGGGGAGGCGAGGAGGAGCCACTCCCTAGCACATCTTTCACCCCACAATATTCCTGCTCTTCCTCCCCACAGCCCCGTGATGTGGGGAAAGGAAGGAAAGGAAGGGAAAGGAGAAAGGAAAAGGGAGAGGGAAAAGGAGCGTGAGTGGGGAAGGGCGCCGCTCTCCACCTCCCCACCACCTTCTCCTCACCACCCAGACGAAGGTGACGATGGGGATGAGGCTCGAGACGATAGTGTGTCGTGGGACTGGGAAGATGGGAGTAATTTTACTCCCATCATTCACCCCTTCACTGAGGAGTGGCGGTCTGGCTGCACGGCTCCAAGAATCCATGCCGGCTCCACCAGGGTGGATTTCTTCCACTTGTTCTTTAGGGAGGAGTTTGTGGAGCGGATTGTGGAACACAGTAACACCTTTGCAAGCAGCCAGCACCGTGAAAGTGAGCATGAAGGTAGGAGAAGCAGGCACTCCCTCCAATATGATTACCCAGTTACCATAAGTGAGATGTTTATCTTTCTAGCCCTGGTTCTTTTGATGGCTATTGTACGGAAAAAACAAATTCTGGCACACTGGTCTACGGACCCTATAACCAGCACACCTTTCTTTGGGAAAGTAATGGGCCGGAATCGATTTCAACAAATTCTCAGCCGAACTTTTATGATGCTGACGATCCTGCTAATGCTAATAACACGGATAGAATGAGGAGAATAAGGCTGGTATTTGATCACCTGCGGGAAAAGCTCCACTCATCCTTCTATCCTTATCGAGACCTTGTCGTGGACGAGAGTCTCATGTTGTGGAGAGGCAATATTTCTTTTCATCAGTACATACCCAGCAAGAGACACCATTTTGGGTTCAAGATCATTGTTATGTGTGACTGTAAGACTGGTTATGTGCAAGACATAGTCTTGTACCTGGGCACACAGACAGACATAATAGAAGATTGAAGTATTAAACACTCAGGGGCTCTAGTAAAGACAATGATAGAGGAATACCTTCATCGTGGTCATGTGCTGCACCTGGACAACTGGTACACTAGCCCCCTTCTCACAGGGTATTTGCACCTGCATGACACCAGAGTCTGTGGTACAGTAATGAGAAGCCATCAGCATATGGTCAAGGTTGGGAGGAAACTTGACAAGAATAAGGTGTTTTTTTTTCAAGGCAAATAACATCCTTGCCACCCTGTGGAACCATAAAAGGGAAGTTTCCCTCTTATCGATGGTACACCGTCCCCTCATGCACCGCACAGACTCCGTGGATTACCGCAGCAAGAAGAGGCGCCACATCTGGAAACCTGAGTCGGTACTTGACTACAATATTAACCCTTTAACCACGGGCATTGTTTTGGCCTGACTGTCCTCTCCCGCGGGGGTTTCAGCCAAATGTAAACAAACCTTTAAACCTTAATAACTCTGCACAGAATAAAGCTAGAGAAAAAAATAAGGTACCATTAGAAAGTACTAACCTTCAGCTTTCCATTGATGTAGGTTTCATGACTTTGTTGACTTTCACAGGACGGGCAGTGCCGTTAGAAGTGAGGGGTGTAAAATCACTATTTTACGCCCCACACACCAGTACCAAATGCCAACTACTCTCTGATAATAGTAATATAAACATATATGAACACTGCACATACGATAAACACCCACTCTGTGTTCACTGAGGTAGGTAAAAGGCACTTCACTGCGGCTGCGCCCGCACTTCACTGCGGCTGCGCCCGCACTTCACTGCGGCTGCGCCGCACTTCACTGCGGCTTCACCCGCTCATTGACGTTTGGTTAGCGGCGATCTTTTCATTATTTCTAACTTCTAATATTATTTTACATATAATCTGGGCAATATACATTATATTTACACTGCACTTATTACTATATTGCGTCACTGTCGCATCACAGAATTACACAAGTGCTGCAGAATTACACAAGTGCCGCAGATTCTCTTATTACAATATCACTTATTATACTGGCCAATATTTAAATTTTTTTTCTAGGCAAAATATCCCTTATTACTACATTATCCATTATACAATTATTGGTAAAGCACGTCACTGTCGCATCACTGTATATCACTGTCACTTTCAGTATTTACTCAGAGAGTGGTACTCGGCAAAGCACAGAGTCACACAGAGAGCGACTTGGCATTCCTGGCATGTGTGCTCATTTTTATCGTCCGAGGCCTCCGTGTGGTGTTATGACATACTCTGCAGCGGACCTGTGACAACCTGCCACCTGCGGTAAGAAGCAATTTCACAAGCTGGTGCCGGCTCATGTAATTGCGGCACTCAAGACGGTCAGGTTGTGTGTCAGAGTGTCGCCTCAGGATCAATGCTGTCACCTGACCAAATCGTGCAAGCAGCTGCTGCACGACAGTCTTGGAGAACTGTCTCAGGGATGGTTGCCTTATGCCCCCGACTTGTGTCTTGTAGAGGATGAAGGCGTTGAGCATACACATATCGAGCATGTGCAGGCAAGCCTTCCTGTACCATCGGGTGTTTCTCCTGAGACAGTCTATTTTGCCAATCATCATATCAGACTTATCAACAAGTCTCATGTTCACATTGTAATCAATGACGGCATCAGGCTTCATGATTGGCTCTCCCGTCCTGTAGCTGACCTTCCCAGTTCTCTGCCATTCCCCCTTGTGGATGGTGCTGATCATATTCACGACCTTCTTGTCATGCCACCTGATCGCCAGAAGCTTGTCTGACTTCTTCAGGTGCACATCTCCCTTGGATGAGGATGATGCTTCTGGGAAACTTGGCCACTCTTTCCTATAGCTCTGTACAGTGCCAACAGTGCCAATGCCGTGTTCAGCCAGGTATTTGGAGAGTTTCGGTGCTGTGTAATAATTGTCTGTGTACAGCACATGATTCCCACCAAAATACCTCTCCATCAGCACTTTTACAACGGAGCCAGAGAAGCCAAGGGGGTCTTTCCTGTTCACGTCCATTGTGCTTGCAGAGTAGATGACGAAATCAAGGATATACCCCGTCTCACAGTCACACAGCACAAAGAACTTTATCCCAAAGTGGTGGCATTTGCTGGGGATGTACTGCATGAATTTGAGACGTCCTCTGAACAATACCAGGGATTCGTCTATGACGACTTTCTGCATAGGACGGAAAAATCGCATAAATCGATCCCTAATCCTGTTGAGAAAATCCCTCACTTTCCACAAAGGGTCAGTTTGGGACGGGTTTCCATTGTCAGCGAAGTGCAGGTATCCTAGCAGCTGTCGGAACCGATCCCGTGACATATACTTCCCGAATGTTGGGATAGAAGTAATGTCATCCACGAGCCAGTACTCATCCAACTCATGTCTCTTGATATGGGGCATCAAGAACATCAGTACAAAGAACACATACAGCTCTCTGATCCCGACAGGCAACCACGGCACTTGCTTTGGTGAGCCAATAGGTCCCAGCCCTTCTGCTGCACACTGAGCTGCATACCTATTGGTCTCATCGTTGACATGCTGCACGATTTCGTCATCCACGAAGGCCAGGAAGTAGTCAACAAAATCATCTCCTGCGTTGCATGGAAAGGCAGGCTGTATTCCAGCATTTGTCATATCAAATGGCGGATTGTGTGCCTTAAAATCTGCACCGTCAGATCAAACAAATGCATCAACTTTCCTTGTGCATGGTTCAGTGGAAGTGGCAGGTCGCATTGCACTCGTTTCCCCGTGAGAAGGAGCTGAGGTGGAGGCAATAGGTGAGGCAATGGGTGAGGCAGGAGGTGAGGCAGGAGGCGAGCAGGAGGGGGGTGAGGCAGGAGGTGAGCAGGAGGGGGGTGAGTGCAGGGGCGGTGAGTGGGGGGTGGCGAGGGTGAGGGAGCTGAGCGGGGGGCAGGCAGAGGGGCTACTGACCTGGTGCGTGGTGAAATTTGACCCCTTCTTCCCCGCTTATCACCTCGCTTATCGCCCAGCTTTGCCCTCCAACTGCCACGCATCCCCTTTGTTCTAGGCCGGCCTGCCCTGCTTACCCTGCCTGCACGGCCTGCCTTCCCTCACTGTGCAGGCTCTGGGAATTCATATTCCTCAGATGATGTAGACTGAGGAGAGGGCACGGCAGAAGATGAAGATGATGTGAGGGCAATAGGGCTAGGGGAACGGGAAAGTGGTGGGAAATGCTTGCTAGGGCCTGGTGTAGGAGACGTAAGTCTGCGCTTCACTCCCTTCCCACGTGCAACACCAATTTTCCCCATAGGCGCCTTCCCTTTCCCAGAGTAAGTTGGGGGTGGTGGGGGGGAAACTACACGCTCACTTTCATCACTGTCACTGTCAATGGTAAAGGGTTCAAAACCAATCACTGCAAAATCGTCACTACTTGCTGTAAGTGTATCACTCTCACTGCCACAATCCAGAGTTGTACTTACAGTTTTGTCCAGCTCTGTTCTAATTTCTGGAGTGCTCAACCCCTTCTGCCTCGCCGTCGGCAGTTCCTTCACCGGTGTAGAGGTCGAAGGCACACTAGCACTGATCATTTGCGAGGAGGAAGCCAGCGACGATGAGTCGGGATGGAGCGCCATTATCACGCACAGAGCTGGACAGATACTGACTGATGCGTGTCAGGGCAGGGGTGGGGGGGGCCCCCTCGGGGTGGGAGGAGGGAGGTGTGGGATGGCTGGCGTGAAAGAACTCGACAGCTACTCTTGCGTGAGACAATTTGCGCACAGGAATAACGCGCGGTGTTCAAAATATTCATGAACATTCCAGAATGACACCCGCGGTTTGGTCCAGTTTTGTCGATGTCATTCTGGAATGACACCCGCGGTTAAAGGGTTAACATGAAGCAAGTGGATCAGTCCGACTCCATGATTTCCAGTGTGGAGTGTGCCAGGACCACGATGAAGTGGTACAATAAGCTCTTCTTCCACTTGCTTGATATCATGACCCTGAACTACCACTACCTCCATGTCTTGACAACGGGAACCTCAGAGACCTTCGAGGGGTTTGTGAGGGAGCTGTCCCACAAAATCCTCATGAAATATGCAGAGGACAGGCCCCATCACAGAGACCGCCCCGCCACTGCCGCACAGACTTCCCTACGCCTCGTCGCATGCCACTTCCCCAGCACCATATCTCCTCAACTGAACCACCCTAGACCCCAGTGGTGGTGATACGTCTGTAGTAGTTCCCGGGTGAGAGAAACCACTCAAAGAAAAGACACGAGGTACGAGTGTGTGGACTGCAATATTGGCTTGTGCGTTGAGCCTTGCTTCAAAGAATACCACACAGTAGCGCATTACTGATACTGTGTGTGCTTGCGATATGACACTCTAAGTGCTATAAATATGCGATAATCTGATGCTCACTATAATAGTAAGGTCTGTAAGTGATAACAGTAATATTAGGTGAAAACTGGTATAGTGTAAGTGGAAAAGTATAGTATAAATGGAAAAATAAAATGTAAGGTGAAACAGTAGTCATCGTGAGTTTGCTCACTGTGTAAATATGTGATAATCTGATGCTCAATATAACAGTAAGGCCTGTAAATATGTGATAACAGCTACATAAAGTGGAAACGGGTATAATGTTAGTGGCAAAAGTATTATATAAGTTGAAAAAATGAAATGTATGATGAAACAACAGTCATAGTGAGTGCGTTCACTATGTAAATATACGCTAACATTACGCTGAATACAATCGTAAGGGCTGTAAATATGTGATAACAGTTACATAAAGTGGAAACTGGTATAATGTTATTGGAAAACTATTATGCAAGTTGAAAAAATGAAATGTATGTTGAAACAACAACGTTAGCGAATCATCTCTGACCAATTGGAACGATTTCGTTAGGTTTGCCCGGTGGAACGATGTTTATTTCAGCTTTATTTTTGTATAAAAACCAGTATACTCTTGTACTACATGTTTTTTTGTTTGTAATAAATAAATATCTACATATTCTGAATGGTTTCCCGTACTAAGCCCTACCATAGAAAACGTGACAGCTGCAGAGCACCTCCATAGAACACGGTACCAGGTGTATGGAAGGTATACCTGTCTAGGCCACTTATAGAACCCAGTGACCACTTTCTTGGTGATTTTCCATTGTTTCCCACCAAAAGCAGAGGTTTGAGCCCAAAAAAAATTTTCCCCCTAATCTGCCGGGATTGGGGGGGGGGAGGTCAGTGGTGGAAAGTCTGCTGGGACGCAACGGCTTAAATCAGACCAAATCTGTTTAAGCTGACCATATTACATGACTTTGACCTTTGACCTATTATTCTGCAAAACATCGTGCCTTACCTTTGGTTGAACCTACTCATGCTACCATGCAGGTTATATCATCCTCTGTGACTTTTCATAATGACTGGGTCTTCGTAAAATCGCACCCTTCCTTCCTTTCCTTACCTTCAACCTTTTCTCACAGTTTGTCTTAAAACAGATTAAAACTGTTAAAATTGAACATACTATATTATCCTACTGTTAGACCTTTCCTTGTTACTCTGACATCTGACTGCTTTTTCTCAGAGTGGATTCCATTCACCCTTGCCTGACTCTGAATCATTACACTTAGATACGTCTAATTCGGATTATAACTCTTCAAACTGGTCTTGTTATACGATCTTGACCTTAGACTAATTCTCAGAGTTTACTTCCTTCATTCTTTCTCATCTCTCAGCTTTTGTTTCGTCAAATTTTCATCTAAATTTTACCAGATTTACTAAGACGACCTTGTCATGTGACCTTGACGTTTGACCTTCCTATGTGACACTGACACTGACTCTGAAATACTTCATTCTTACCGAACTCTGAACCCTTCCAGCATATTAGGGTCAAAACAGATAAAAATCTGTTTGAGCCGAGTTTGCCAGTGACACTGATTTGTTATCTTTCATGGTAACCTTGACCTTTGAAGGATTTTCCTCTTAATAGAATTTCTTTATATGTGTATTAAACTGAAATGTTCCCGGAAAATTTAGTCTATACTGAATAAAAAATATTTATGTTGACCATATAATGTAAAGTTGATCATTGATCTGTTGATTTAAACAAATCTACTTATCACCCTTCAGGGTTTATCACAACTTACGCACAAAGGTCTTCCTAAATCAGATGAGACATGTTTTAGTCACCTTATTCGCACGCAGACACATGGGTCGAATTTTGACCTTGTCCTTTGACCTTGACCCTTGACTGTTCTAAAAATAGAATATTGTTATTGTTTTCTGAACTTTCCACTCTGCTTCAAAACAGAGCAAAACTGTTTGAATTGACCCTGCCCTGTAGCCTTGGTCATTGACGTTTCCTTGTGACCTTGGCCTTTGACTAAATGATGTCAAAACTGAATCCTTTCATTTGCACCGTATCCTCAATAATTGCTCAAACTGATCTGAACTGGATAAAAACTTTACGTTGAATTAACCCTGTGACCTTGACAATTGCCTTATTATTCTTATAAGGGAAGAAAAAAAACTTCGTTACAGGCCCTAACTCTTCCACCAAATTAAATTAGATTCAGATTAAAATGGTCTGAGTGATTTTGCTAAAGCCGATAGAAATTTGACATTGTTTTGTGACCTTAATCTATGACCAATTGTTCTTAAATTGAATGAGCTTATTCCTGCTTAACCCTTAACCCATCCAACAAGATTGATGTAAACTCGATAACATTTAAGGTAATTTGACTTATTCACCTTTCAACCGAGTCCTGTGACCATAAATTTTGATCTATTGTTTTGAAAAACAATAAGTTTTCTCACGTGCTGTCCCCACACTTTTGTAACAAGACTGATTAAAATAACTTAAACATTCGTTAAACTACCTGTATTTTGTTCTCTCTCTCTCTCTCTCTCTCTCTCTCTCTCTCTCTCACACACACACACACACACACACACACACACACACACACACAAGCTTCTGTATCTTAAAAAATAAATTTTGTTAACCGTTATTTCCAGTTAATTTATGGTTTGAATCAGGATAATTTTAATTTTTGCACGAAGCATATTTTAGACTCTCTCTCTCTCTCTCTCTCTCTCTCTCCGATTTTTCTGTGCCTCAGCTTAATTTTAGTGTTCCACAGCCCTGCTAATTCCAGTCGTACTATGAATATTATGTATGTGAATGCTAGAATTATGACATCCAACCGAGATGATTTAATGGCAGAAGCAACTGCCGCAAACCCAGACAAGCACATTATTAGACGTGTATCACGTCAAAACTATTAAATTTTTGGAAAATAGCGACTACATAAATCCGGCTGGAAAGTTTTTATACACAATGTTTAAAAAATCACAAATTTAATCAAGATCAGTAAATCGGATAATGAAAAATGGGATCGTTTGTTTGTTGATATTTACGGTGAGAAAAATAAAACCACTGTTTTTGGAATAGCCTACCATAAAGACCGTCCAAGTAAGAAGCGGAAAACGATTATTACTACACGACGGGACAAAAAAAAAAAAGTCATGAAATACATGGATGACTTTATTTCAGAGGACTTTCAACAATTCAAATAGATGACTGGAAAAAGTTGTGTGCAGACATGGGATTCAACCGATTTTTAGAACTGCTAAACGATGCTATCTATGTCAGGTAATGAATATATCAACTCGTGGTGATTATTGTAAAGTGGTGGGAATGTAAGATGTTCTGGAAGGAGGTAAAGTGAGTTAGACAGGGTGATAAAGAAGGTGGCAGGGGAGTGAAAGATAAAAATTGTAGATTGCTGGGCAGGGATGCACAAAACTCCGACGGACGGCAGCCTTAAGGCTGGCCTTAAATGAAATATTAAAGGCGGCCCTACGGCTGCCTCTAAGGCCCATGCACGACGACCCCTTGCCTTGTCTTAAGGCTGACTTAAGGTTAGTGCATTGGCCTTAGCTAAGGCTGGCCTTAACTGTAGGGAATGTTTTGGGGGAAATCTCGTGCGTCAGCTGAGACTCTTCCGACCAATCAGACGGTAGAACACAGAAACACTGGGCCAATCACAGAGCTTCATGAATCAGCTGGGGGTGAGAGGCGAGAGCGAGTGTTTATGTTACCGGCAAAGTGGGAAACCCGTCACATATAATGCCTAGGTAAACTATGTAATGCTAAAATTTCAAGACAAGATCTAAGAAAATCATCTGTACACATTTCCCTGGTATTCTGTAGATTACCGTGTTTGTTTTAGGCAAAGTGAGAAACGACCAAATTGTAGCAAACCGGCAAACGTGAAATCTGTTATTTCAGTATGTTAGGCTAATTTAGACTGCGGTTAGGTTCGGCTGGGATAGTCTAGGTTTCGTTCAAATTCGATATAGGTGGGTTAGGTTAGGTTAATTTAGGCAAACGCCTAACAGCGCTCTTTTAAATTAGCCTAATCTAACCTAGCCTAACCTAACTTAAACTTAACCTAGATTATCCCAGCCTAACCCCTTTTTGGTTATTATACTTTGCCATAAAAATGCTAGACATTCTACAGAATACCTAGGCATTCTAATAAAATCCCTAGGTAAAATGTATAAAGTCAGAATGAAATAAGCTTATTTCATACCTTGCCAAAAAATGGTAGACGTTCTGTCGAATACCTGGGCATTCTATACAATACCTTATTTTCACACAATGCCGGTAACATTAACACAACAGTCAAGGATAAGCAAGTGAAGTATCAGTAATTAATTGAAAACAATGTAGGGTGCAATGAAAAGCACTCCAGCATTACACCCAAACAACCTTTAAAACATTAGTAAGATGAGAGGGTTTAGGAGTAAAGAAACAAAATAGCAATATGAACGGGAACTTATTATGTTTGCCATGTTTTACCTAACCATTGTCTAACTTCACACAAGGTAATCAGCAACCACAGTTACCTAGCAAAAAATTGTCACCATAGACACCTTGGTTCACATCTCTGGTGGAAGTTAGAATTAGCCCAGATATAGGCAGCGTGAGTGCTGCCAGGATATCTGTAATTACAGCTCAATATCATTTTGTTGCTGTCACAACTTGCACATCCAGTGAATGGAACCCATTGCAACTGACAAATACATATTCTTTGTGATCTGGGGCCTTAATTGGTATAAGGGCTCAGTCCATTGCTCCAAGCACTTTAGGAAGTTAACAATGAAGAATTATCACCATCCCATAATATGGCTGCATGGCAAAGCAGAAGTAGAGGGAAAATAAAGACCATAAGAAACATGCAAACATCAAGAAAAGGGGGTAGGACAGAAGACAGAAGAGGACAGTTAGGAATGAAGGACTGAAAACAAAAAGGCTCCTCCTTAGTTGCCCTTTACGAGCAGGGATACTAGGGATGTGTTCTTTCCCTCTCTTCTCATGGGGGACCCAAGCACTTCAGAAAAATTATTTATACTGTGGAAACCCTCTAGTCTCTGTTCTTCTCAGCAAAGCACTGGGCATCTTAATTTTTCTGTCATTTCCTGTATAAAGCATCTGTCACACGTGATACCACTTTGGATATACTTGTTGACTGATGAATACTCTCCAACAACACTTTGAAAATTCCCATGGGTTGCCAAAAATTGTTGTGTAGGCAAGAATGGCATGGGAGTGTAGCGTGACACTCCCAGTATGAGGCTCAAGCTCTGTTAAACGAAGAAATTTGCTCCTTGGGAGTTGATATTGTCTCAATGCATGGTAATCATTTATGTTATGGGGGTTCAGTGGATCCAGAAAACCTTCATTCCCTTCTCAAAGCACGATCTAGTTTACACGCAACCATCAACTCCATACCGAGATAAACAATAACAAGTTTGGTCCGGTTTGTGCTATAGAGAATATCATATCGGAGTTACTTTATTTACGGGTCTCATTACAGTAAGGCTGCTCCGACCCAGCCTCAGCGGCTGAGGCGGCCTTACCGAGGCTTACCCTCCTGTAAGTGCTTCGTGCATGGGCCTTAGCGACCTACGGCCTTAAACTACCCGACTTAAGGCCGTGTGTAGCCTTAAGGCCGTTTGTGCATCCGGGCACTGGTGGGGAAGGGAGAAAATGTGAGCAGATGAAGAGAACACTTTAAGGAATTATTAAATATTGTGAATGAAATTCATGCTAGTATAATGGGTGGGGAATGACTGAGAGAAAGAGAAAGATGAGAAGGGAGAAAAAGATCAGTAAGCTGGAAGTAGTGAAATGAATGAAGAAAGTCAAAAGGGGGAATGCCCCAGGAATTAATGGAGTGTGTTGTGAAATGCTGAAGCATGTAGGAGAGAATGAATATGGAAGATGTTCAGATTGGTCTGAGAGGAAGATAGATTCCCAGAGGATTGGAAGTCAGGTATAATTATTCCCCTGTATAAAGGAAAAGGAGAAAAAGCAGTGCATGGTAATCACAGGGGCATTGATGTCCCAGTGTAATAAAAAAAAGTATATTTTAGAGTACTTACTGAAGAGTTAGGAAAATAAGAGAGGAATTAGTTGGAGAAGAAAAGAGAAGTTTTAGGGATAGAAGAGGTTGTGTAGATCACATACTCATCCAAAGTCTTCATTGATGAGTTAGGGAAATAAAAGAGGAATTAGCTGAAGAGAAGGAAGTCTTAGGGATAGAAGAAGTTGTGTAGATCAGATACTCATCCTAAAGTCTTTTGTGGGTAAGTTTCTAGAGATGGGCAAGAAGTTATTTGCGACCTTCATGGGTTTGGAAAAAGCATATGACAGAGTCGATAGATATGGAATGTGGAAAATATTATAATTATATGGAGCTGATATATGTTGACTGCCGTGAAGAGAATGTACGTGGATGCTAAAGCTGCATTGTGAGAGGATGAAGCAATGAGTGAACTTTTCTGTCTAAATGTTGGATTGAAACAAGACTGTCATGTCACCATGGTTTTCCAATCTGTTATTGGATCGGGTTATGAAAGAGATACAAGGTAGGGCAGTGGATGTTGGAGCGGATCAAAAGAGAGACGGCTTCCTTTGGAAACTTCCTGTTCTTTTCTTTGAAGGCAATATTGTATTATTAAGTGAAGGCGAAGGGGACCTGCAAGGCTTGGTGAATGAGTTTGGGAGAGTGTGTAAGAAACAGAATTCACCGGTGAATGTACGGAAGAGTAAAGTTGTGGTCTTCGAGAGAAATGAAGTCGCTGAATGCCCAGTGAGGTCTGATGGCGAGGAAATGGTAAATGTGAGTCCATTTAAGTACTTGAGTACTGTGATGAGCGACGATGTAAGTTTAGAGGATGAAGTGCTAGAATGGGTAAAACATGGAAGACAAGTTACTGATTCTTTGAAAGCAGTGATAAGGAACTGTTAAGTGAGCACAGAAGTAAATAAGTCTATCTATCTATCTATTGCCAGACGCCTCAATCCCGTTTGGGGTGGCCACAAACAAATCGCCTCCAAGTCGCCCTGTCCCCCGCCATTTCACTGCCCTGCTCCCAACTCACACCCCCCTCTCTCATATACCTCTCCACCCCATCCCTCCATCTCATCCTCGGTCTCCCCCTCCCTCTTCCACCCTCCACCTTACTCATATACACTCTCTTCGTCAGTCTTTCACCCTCCATCCTCTCCACATGGCCAAACCACCTCAGTGTGTTCCTCACAACGCTTCCTATCACATCCACATCCACACCACAACGCTCCTTTATATCCTCATTCGTCAGCCTGTCTCTCCACGTGACTCCACAGGCTCCTCTTAAATAACTCATTTCCACTGCTCTCACTCTTGACTTGTGTCCTTCCAACAATGTCCAAGCTTCACTTCCGTATGTTAGAGTTGGTATCACAATACTGTCATGTAGTAACTTTTTTACTTCCATGCTCACTTCCCTGTTTCTTATCACTGCTTTTAAGGAACCAGCAACCTTTCTTCCCTGCTGTACCCTTTCAAGCACTTCACCCTCCAAACCTCCATCCTTACTCATCACACTACCCAAATACTTAAACGTACTCGCTGCATGATAATGTTGTGATACCAACTGCAACTTATGGAAGTGAAGCTTGGACCTTGTTAGAAGGACACAAGTCAAGAGTGAGGGCAAGGGAAATGAATTCCTTGAGACGAACATGTGGAGTTACATGAAGAGACAGACTGACAGAAGAGGAAGTGAAGGAAGGTTGTGATGTGGATGTGGAAGTGATAGAAAGCATTAGGAGGAATACGTTACGGTGGTTTTGCCATGTGGAGAGGATGGAGAGCGAGAGACTAACGTGGAGAGTATATGTGTGTGGATGAATAGGGGGGGGGAGGCCAAGGATGAGATGGAGTGAGGGAGTGGAGAGAGACATATGAGAAAGGGTGGGTGTAAGTTGGGGGAAGGGCAACGAAATGGTAGGAGACAGGGTGACATTGAGGTGATTTGTCTGTGGCAGCCCATTCTGGGATTAAGGCGTCAAGCTATAGTTAGGCAGATATACAGTTAGTAAGGCGCCATTAGCTCGATTGGTGTTTCCTGTAATAGAATACTGTTTATATATATTTTTCTTTTCCAGTGCAAGGTTAGGTGGGGATGGTATAAACATTCACACGCTAGGGTTAACTTTCAGCCTACTTGCTTCCACAGTTCAAGTCCCGTCGGTGACATGGTACTTTGCAACAATTTCCTTCCATATTATTTAAAGTTGCTCATTTGGTTTTTGCGGCCAATAATACGTACACTGCTACGCTTATCATCCCTTTCAGTCTGATGACGCATTTTTATTATATTCTGGCTATCTTCAGATTCGGCTGACCCTGAGCCCTACTACAAAGTTTTACCTAAATCGGGTAAAAACCTTTTGATACTGGCACGTGACCTTCACCTTTTACCTATCATTCTACAAAACTACTGCATATGACAACACCTTGTTTGATCCTCAATGCATCCATTAAGTTTGGTCCAAATCAAATGAAGAATGTTAAATTTATTCTGTTAACATACAGACACACGGGTCGAATTTTAACCTTGCTTTGTGACCTTGATTTTTGACCGACTGATCTCAATATTGTATAATTTCATTTTTGTCCTAACCTCAGATATTACACTAAGTTTGGTCTAAACCAGGTAAAACTGCTTAAGTTGATTTTCCTAGGTCAAACATTGACCTTAGCCTAATCTTTGGATGTACACACACACACACACACACACACACACACCACACACACATACACACACACACACACACACACACACACCACACACACATACATACACACACACACACACATACACACACACACACACACACACACACACACACACACACATCGCAAAAGCGATCATGCAGTACTAAATTATAATTCAGGATAGCATATGACATAGTAAACAGCAATGATAGTTACAAAAAGAGCCTAAACTATAAAAAGGGAAATTATCAAGACCTAAAGAAGTATTTCTTAGAAGTTGATTGGGAAAATGAGCTTAGAGGACAAGATTTAAATGCTGTATATAACAAATTTTGTGAATTTTATGAAATAGGAATCCAGAAGTACATCCCATAGCACAAAGAAGCAGATAAGAAAATACAGAAATGGTTCAATACAGAATGTAAAAAATCAAAGGAAAGAAGAGATTTGTTGTGGAATAGATACAGAAGACACAATAGTGAAAGGGCGTATAATAATTACAAACAGGCAAGAAACGACTATACAAGAATAAGGAGGGAAGCCCAAAAACAGTTTGAGGAGGATATAATAAATAAAAGTAGTGATCAACCAATGCTGTTTTACAGCTATATCAGAAGCAAAACTAAAGTAAAAGATATAATACAATCCATTACGGACGAGGGAATCACTTACACACAAGAGAAAGATATTTGTGAAGCACTAAATAAGAATTTCCAATTAGTTTTTACAGAAGAAAAAAATTTTGAGAGGGACTATGTGGAACACGCATGTCCACACATACTACCAGATATACAAATAGCAGAAAAAGTTATACAGGAGGAGTTAAGTAGATTAGACAGAGGAAAAGCAAGTGGTCCTGATGAAATTTCATGTTGGGTATTACGAGAATGTGCAAAGGAGTTAAGTAAACCATTATTTTTAATTTTCAAGAAATCCTTGAGTCAAGGTAAACTACCTGATATTTGGAAAAAAGCAAATATTGTCCCCTTATTCAAGAAAGGAAATAGACAAAATCCACTTGACTACCGACCAGTATCACTGACCAGTGTTTAAGCAAGGTATTAGAAAAACTTATAAGAAAAGCTTGGGTAAACCATCTAGAAGAACACAGTTTGATAACAGAAAGACAGTTTGGTTTCAGAAAAGGAAAATCATGTGTTACTAATCTGTTGAGCTACTATGACAGAGTAACAAACACAATACAGGAAAGGGAAGGATGGGTGGACAGTGTCTATTTAGATTTCAAGAAAGCTTTTGACACAGTACCACACCAAAGACTTTTATGGAAACTGTACCATCAAGGAGGAATTCGAGGCAAACTGTTTTGTTGGATACAAGACTTTCTCATAAAAAGAAAAATGAGGACAGTACTAAGAGGAAACTACTCATCATGGAAAGAAGTGACTAGTGGAGTACCACAGGGTTCAGTGCTGGCACCAATCATGTTTTTAGTGTATATAAATGATATAAACAGTAACACTGGAAATGAGAGCTATCTGAATATGTTTGCAGATGATGCAAAAATACAAAGGAGAATTACTAACACAAACTCTTGTAAAGAACTACAAGAAGAATTAAATAAACTTCATGAACGGAGTAGTACATGGCAAATGGAATTCAATGTGGACAAGTGTCATGTAATCAAGTTTGGTAAAAGTGGAAAAAGACCTGATTGGGATTATAAGTTAGGAAATAAAACCCTATACACATCAGAAAGAGAGAAAGACCTAGGTGTGATTATCAATAGCAGACTATCTCCGGCTGACCACATCAGCGAGAAGGTACGGAACATGTATACACTGCTTGCAAATATGAGAATAGCATTCACATTCATAAATGAAGACATGCTAAGAAGGATAATAACAGCATTCATTAGACCAACCCTGGAATATCCATCAGTAGTCTGGAGTCCTCATCTCAAAAAGCATATAGACAAGATTGAAAAAGTTCAAAAAGGCCACTACAAGATGGATACCAAGCTTAAGGGACCTAAGCTACGAAGAAAGACTAAATAAACTGAATCTACCAACACTACAGGAGAGAAGGAAAAGAGGTGACATGATAATGCTATATAAATGCATATCAGGAAAGGAGAAAATAGACATAAATGATTACTTAACATATGGAGAAGCATCAGCAAGAGGACACCGCAAAAAACTGCATAAGAAGAGAGGTGATAAAGACGTAAGGAAATTCAGTTTCCCAAACAAAGCAATTGATCAATGGAATGCATTACCGAATGAAATAGTGTGTGCCAAAACAATTCACAAATTTAAGGATATGTACAATAAATATGGTTTAAGACACGGGACAGTACGAGCTTGACTCATTCCTGTAAAGATACAATTAGGCAAGAACAATTAGGTAAGAACACACACATATTCGCGTGCATGCACGGATGCATCAAGTAAAACCAAATGCCTGCTCTTACACTGATAGTGTTGTATCAGTTTAAATATTAACCCGCTGCGTCCCGGAGATGTGAATTCACGTCCATCCTCACATGATGTGCACTCATATCCCGGAGTCATGAATTAACACGGCAACATTGCAAGGTCCCTAATTTGCAAAATTTTCATTTTCGCGAGTGATTTCGCGAGTGATTTTTGGCACGTATACACGGGACACCTTCCTCTATTCCTCTACAAGATGCCAAGCAGGGACAATGCCTTACACCACATGACCTCTCCTCCCCCCCTGCATGTCATTGTCTCGGCAATTCACCTGTTACCAGTGACCTGGCCAATAAAGACATTCAGGGCCAGAGTGATTCCCCAATCGATGACAATGTGGAGGACAAAGTTTACATAGCATTAGAGGAAGAAACAGTCAGAAATGATGATCAGGTAATGTGGGAAAAAAAGGTCATGAATGGTGATGAGTTAGTGAGTGAAACAATGCTTATAATGCCTATATTACTGTTTGAAAACCAATGTACTCTTGTACTACATATAAATTCATACCAAGTAAATAAATAAATACTGTTTTGAGTGGATAAAATAGTTACCCTCCCATAGAACTCGTTTTCTTTGGTGCCAGCCTGTTAGAAAACCCAGTCAGGTAAGGAGGTACTTGTACCTAGATCGAGTATCTTAAACCTCAGGTGAACGATTTCTTTATGAATTTTCGATGTTTCTCACCAAAAGCGGATGTTTGAGCCAAAAACAAAAAAGTCCAAAAATGTCGGGACTGGGGCGTACCACTGCCCAGAAAACGTCGGGATGGAGTGGATTAAATAATTAACCCACTACAGTCTGCACAGTCTGTCACTTCCAACAATCTTGTCACTGCCAACATACTAATTAACCCTCTCAGGCATCTGCTGTGACTCATTCAGCTAAAAGAAATCGTACTGTGCCAGGTACAATAAAATAGGAGAGATGTTAGCTGCAGTAAATACGGGGGAAGACAATAGCTGGAATGCAATAAGTATTATGCAAGCACTATGTATCACTGTAAAACACAAACTGGCCCCAATAATTAAACTCCTACATCAGTTCAATAACTCCGTCACATAATGTTTGTGCTAGACAGCAGCATTACCCCCTCACACTGTGTGCCTTATTCCGTTTTCCACTCTGCGAGCTTATATCTGAAAACATGATTGGCCCACTATAAAAATGATTCTGGCCAACTGTCAATACTACCACACGAAAGTCTGCCTATCAACCCGCCGCGTGCCAGTGCCATTTTTAAATGGCCAGTGCCAGTGCCATTTTAAAACAGTCTGACATAATGCCACGGCCGGTGCCAGTGCCGTTTTAAAATGGCCTAAAATAAAAAACTTCACTGTGACCGCATTTTTCAAGATTTGCGGGTAAAAATTGGCAGGCTTGTAAAGTAACTGTTCCTCTACCATCCCCCAGGCTGTCAAGGCCATACACTCACTCACTCCCCCCCTCACGCTCACTCTGCCTCACTTTGCCTGTGTGCCTCACCCAGTGCTATACATAGTAAAGGCATTTTGAAAATATTTTCATGTAAGTGTAAGTTGTAAACATTTTCTTGTAAGTGTAAGGACTATATAGTGAAGTCAAGTTATAAATACCTTCTTGTAAGTGCCAGGACTGTACGTAATGAAGTCAGGTTGTACCTATCTTCAAGTAAGTGTAAGATAATGCATTCACAGTGAGAAAGACATGCAAATTGTGATAGATGCTGAAGTAATAAGTGATCAGAAAAGTGTACTGAACATTGCTATACCTTCCCAGCATAAATACCTGAGTATACCTTACATAGATGACGGCTTTCACGTACGTGGTGAGCATGAGAGAGTGGCTATACCTGTACACGAGTATGCAGGACTCAATAAAACTCATTTTCGAGCCTCGGTGAGCATTTTAATGGCAAAATTCGTTGTTTCCACATCAAAATCTATCATTTTAGCCAAAAAAAAAAAGGTCAAAAAATGGCCGGCACTGGGGTGACCCAGAGGGCTAAAAATAGCCAGCAAGCGGCGAGTTAACAGCACGGTACTGCTGTTAGTAGGAA
The DNA here is from genome assembly GCF_032717465.1 of Coenobita brevimanus. NCBI lineage: Eukaryota > Metazoa > Arthropoda > Malacostraca > Decapoda > Coenobitidae > Coenobita > Coenobita brevimanus. The sequence continues at coordinate 15,329,952 of NC_136975.1, read as the reverse complement.
TGGGCAAGAAACAGCAACAACAGCAAGTGAAGATCCCAGCTACGAAAGTTGATTACCCAATTCTGAGTTGGTGTTCATATTGGCCATGTCATTTTGTGTTTGTTAAAAAAAAAAAAAAAAAAAAAAAAAGGATGTCAGATGAGCCATGCTTATGCAAGCTACGCCAGGTTAAAAACTTGACAAAACGCACAAATTTTTCAGTCTTCTACTCATTCTTAGGTCTCTCAACGTGACAAGCTATGTGTGTACAACCTTTAGAAACCCACCATAACACTCGCCATCAGTGGTGGAAGTGCAGTGGCTAAGCACTTTGGAAACAAAGCAAATTTACCCACAAGCATACAACTGCCTTTACCTAAACTACAGAAGTCAAGCGTGCCATGTCTGTAGGTGTAAGCATGCGCAGTTCTGTTTCCAAGTAATGCATAGCTGCAAATGCTCGGTGTGGAAGGTTAAATTTTTCAATGTAGAGGAAGAACGACAAGAAGCCCAAAAAGGATGCCCTACTCCACTCCTCCGAAGGGTGGTGGTCGTGTTGGCTGAGGTAGTTGCCACTACATAGTCAATAGCGTAGTTAGTCTCATAGTACAACACAGCTTAGGAACAGTGATGCTTTTCATTGGTGCAGATGTACATTAAGAATGCTTACTTATATATATATATATATATATATATATATATATATATATATATATATATATATATATATATATATATATATAGATAGACAGATAGATAGATAGATTGATTGATAGATAGATAAGACTTATAATTATTAACTGTTGCTATTCAGTATTATTAAATGTGCAAAAGAAGTGGAAAGTAGGGTGACACAAGGAAGGAATGTAGCTGGTGCTATGAAGACCTTGATAAGAAACAGAGGCTTGAGTGTTGCAGCTGTGTGAGGCTTACATGAAGGTATGTTAGTGCCAACTTTATCGTGTGGATGTGAGACTATGGTGTGTCATGAAAATGAAAAGTCAGGAGTGAGAGAAGTGGAGATGGGACTGCTGAGGAATGTATGTGGAGTACAGAGGGTGGATAGGATACGAAATAATGTGATTCGTGAAAGATGCGGAGCGAGGAAGTCTGTAGACACCAGAATCGAAGAGAGTGTACTGAGATGGAATGGTCATGTGGAGAGAATGGATATCAACAGAATGGTGAAAAAGGCATATATGAGCAAATTTGAAGGTGGAAGGAGGCGAGGTAGGCCAAGGAGAAGGTGGAAGGATGTGGTGGATGAGTGTGTGAGGAAGAGAGGAATGGAAGTCGGTGAGGCTAGGGGACTGACTAGAGATCGAGCTGGCTGGATGAATGTTGTGTGAATTGCATGATCAGGGATTTGGCACCCCTTTTTAACGTGACAGCGTTCGGTTTGACTCTGTCGGATCCGTCTATATGAAGATACTGAATGTGGTGAAAGATTCTGGCATACCAGATAGAGCCAGGATTCCGGGGGCTTGAATGATGAGTGAATGGAAGCGAGGTCCATTGGACTGGGCAAACTTGGGATGTCTGGAAGTTGCTACTCCTCAAACTTCCCTAGGCTGGCAAATGAGGTCCGAATGATGAGATGATGATGATGATGATGATGATGATGATGATAATTATTAACTTAAATGTTATTGAAAAAATAAATCATTTGCCACTTAATAGTCATATGAAAAAGAACACAAAGAAGTGTTAAAAAAATGTGAAAAAATGCAGTCGGAGTAGGGATGGAAGGACCAATAAGCAAAGAAACAAGACTGGATGGGCATGGATACCACTGTGCACATGTCATGTGATACACCATGTCCTGAGGCCCAGCACTACACCTTTTTCAAATGGGAATGACACCGGTAAAGGGCACGCTTAGGAAAAAAAAAGTGAGAGAGAAATAATATCCTGCTATACATGAGAAAGTGTTTCCTACCCAATATCATTACACCACAAGCTTAGTTTAAGTTCTCTTTCTGAAGTCTGTTGATACAAGGGTTAAGGTATGTACTGCAGGTTTTTTTAAGGGGCAAAGAAAAGTCTTCTCAGTGTTACTGCATTCGGAAGAAGACTAGGGCTCATCACTTTCCTCTTGATTAGGAGGAAACTAACAAGGGGAAATTAATGGGGAGTAGTGGTTCGTCTCAAGGCATGTTGTATCACATAAAATGTGAGCACTGGTATCAGAATCCATCCCCTCTTGTTTCTTTGCTTTTTGATCTTTCCATCCCCACTCCTAATGCATTTCTTCAAACTGTTTTGTATTTTTTTAATGCAAGGAAGAAGGAACCAAAGGCCACGAGCCCGCAAACCGTTCCTTCCAAAAAAAAAAAAAAACAATACAACAGAGAGCCAAATTCAAGATCCATTCATTTCGAGATACTTGGACACACTTTTACATTAGTATAGTTTGCTTTTACACACGCCCTCCCTGTTTGCATTCATACTAGCTGATAAACCGTCTTCATAAATCGTGTTCTTTCTAAGCTGTGTGTACTATAGCTTCTTTATAATTTTATTTTCACATGAATAACTAATAAGCACTTCTTGGTCAACTTGGAGTCCATAAAGATGTAAAAAAGACGTAAGGAAATCATTCCGTAGTAAAAAAAAATATATATCTACTATTCACAGTTGTTTACAACAGAGACTGCCTAAGATGTGTTTTGTAAAGTGTTCTCTGTCTAACCAGCCTACCTTCACACTGATCTAACCTTACCGTCTTGCCTTCATACTGATAAGGTGTTATCTTGCCTACCTGACTCCACAATGGTCTGGTCTTACCCTGCCATGCCTTCATATTGAACTAATCTTACCCAGTAGTACAACTGGGAACCTACATATAAATTTGATGATTACTTGTCGTATTCAATACTGAGCTAAAGTATAAATTGACGGTCTAACTTTAATGACCTACGTGCAGTCAAAGTGCATTACTTTTCAGCCTTCTTTCTTCTGCTTATGCTCACTCTTCCAGGACTGTTAGACTGAAATAAATGGAAACCCTTCCTTCCGGTCATTATAATAATATTATTATTGTTACCTTCAGACCAAGTGTGAGATGGAAGGATGGGATGGAGAGACATACGAAAGATGGGAATGTGAGCTGTGGAAAGAGCACGTTGATGGCAAAGGAGAGGGTGCGATGTAGATGATGTGTTTGTAACTACCTCTTCCAGGACTATGGAGTCTGGCATTAGAAGAATGTTTAGAAATTTTCAGAGCATTGTGTTTAGCTTAAAGAGAAATCTCAGGGTCTGAGTTAAAGGAGACAGTCGACCCTGCAGATTGTTTCTCCGCAGTTAAATAAACCGCCAGAGAGTATTAAGAAAAAATAAATAAATAAATGTATAAGATGTGGGTCCGGAGATTTACCATCAGGATTTCATTTTGATCTTAAAGACTCCGTCTTACTGTTGGATGCTTTAATGAGCTTACATGTTACACTCACGGAGTGTAGTTCATCTCTCTCATACAGTGTTTCAGGGCACAGGTAGAGAGTTTCCTTTGTCTTTGTTGCCCAATGTCACGACTAAACTGTTTAAAGATAGAACTGTCGTTCCAGCAGAATTTACAAGAGGTCTGCTGGCCTCAGCCAGACACAGAGAGTCCACAATGCATTAGCAACAAAACATCCATTCGCTTACTTTTAGTTCTCTCTCCCTCCATGGGTGAAGCAGATGTCTTCCGATATTGCTTTCTGATACAAAGATTAATACACGACAATTTAAAGATTAAAATAACATTGACATTTTAAGTGAATGATAAGAAAATTATATGATAATATATTATACTAATAATAAGAGTATATTAGTTAACAGGGAAAATGTCTAACTTAATATACACTACATACATAAGAGAATATATCACATTGATATGTTACAGTGATGAATACCGGTAATATAATTATAATACAAGTGGTTATACAGGAACCACAATTGTATCGCGATTGCACAAAATGAACAATGTTCACATATTTAGTTGGGTGTCCATACGTCTTCACACAAATCAATACTGTATAGAAGAGGTGGAGTGGGCAATGTGGTTTGCCTGATTTAATATACTCCCAATCAAAGTTCTCCATCTTCAGAGACAGGTTGCAGTTTCTTCTCGTCACTTTTACATTTAACAAGTTTCACTGTTTTCAAATTTAACAAGTTTCACTGTTTTCACATCTAACATGTTTCAATGTTTTTCTTGTTTCATGTTGTAATCTAATGTCATGGAGTTAGTTTTCCATAAGTTAAACACTGCAGTGGACAAAAAATCACTTTGAAGACAATAAAAAATCCTACTACAGTCAGTGCAAGAAGAGAATATACATATAAAATAAGGGCTCAAAAAGTGATGAAAGAAATGAGATATCTGGACTATAGCATACTTACAAGGAACAACTGTGAGAGGGAAGATATTAAAGGAAAACAAAGGACAAGAACGAAAGTTTGAACTGCCGATGAACACGAATGTAAGAGATCAAAAGAGGTCATACTGTGTGGTCGTGAGGCAGAAGAAAGAATTCAGAGTAAAAAAAAAAAATGCAGTATAAAGCGTCTCATTGTGAGGTAGAGGGAAGGGACGTATTTGGAGAAGATGATGGCATAACGAACAGGAATATGATAGTCGTGGAAAGGGGGGTAGCTTCTAGTACAGGATTTTAGCCTACAATTCCAGACTTGAGGAAAAAAAAATAGAATTAAGATTAAAGTTAGTGCTACCCCATTGTAAAATTAAGCGAAGATCTGACACTGAGACAAGGTCTGTGGTACCATGACAATTGATAAATTTTCTGGTTGCGACTTAAATAATAGGAAGATTATATACAATAACAATAAGAGCTTTTTCCAGACTCTCCACTTCACTCAGTCTTCCAAACCCCCCTCTTTACTTTGTAGGACACCCCTATGCCTCTCTCCTTTTCTCCAAAGAATATTTCCTCTTACTTCGCAACCGCTTCATTTTTCCAGTCCCTGCACTTTTTCATACTTTCTTTAACATCTTGTGTCATCTCTTTATTCCACCATGTACTTCCACCCCATGTATCCTCCTGGTAACATAAACAGTTTTACATGCAAAATTTCTTTTTTTGAACACGTTAATTACATCAACCACTTCCCATGCCCCTATTATTTTTAGTTTCAGTCTGAACTTCCTTCAATATCTAAACTCTTTTCTTGTTTCTTCCTCTTGTTTGCCATTGTTCATATAATATGTTCTTTCCAGTCTCATGCCATTATTCATCACTGTTGCCCTGGACCTTGATTTAAGCTAAAACAAAGTGGTGGTCAGACTTACCGCATCATAAACCCCAATACTTGTGATATTTACTGAGTATGTGGGGGAAAAGTGAAATATGCTGAAAGGCTAAAGCACATCAGTGCTTACAGTACAGCACTGTTTTTGGCTTAGTACAGAGAGATTTACAATTGAATTACATACAGCAACCACTGCTAAAGAAAATTCCCATACAGGAGAAAACATTTATGATTAGTGTTGGTGTTTTCCCATTAAATGTTTATACGGTCGTTAATTCTTTCACCATTTAGCAAATCCACAAGTTCTAAATCATATTTTTTTTCCTGTTAAAATTGACTTAAAGAGACCTTTAAACCATGTAGTCACTGTTGCTTTGCCTGTAACCCAAAAAAAGGTAAATGACAGTAATAACATAAGTACTTTGAGACGGTTTTGCCATGTGGAGAAGCTGGAGGATGAGTGACAGGCTTGGAGAGTAGGCTACGTGAGATGGAAGGGGAGAGCAAGGATGAGGTAAAGGATAGAGTGGGAAGATATATGAGAGCTGGAGGGATGGCGTGGAATGATATATGAAAGAGAGATGGGATGTCTGAGTAGGAGGAAGGGGAGCCAAATGGCAGAAAAAAACTAATGTGATTTTTTTCCCGTTATTAAAAGTTCCAATAACGCATGGTTTCTGCACGTTTTCCACTACCAGTCACTGAGTCGATTGTTAGATGGTTTCTTGGTAAAACTTCTTCGATTGCCATTTGTACTGTATATATGTAACCTCTACTATTTTTGTTATTTCCTGTACTTTGACATTTTCTGCTGACACCGATATTGACATTCTCCAAGCACCAAGTTAATCATCTCCGAACCACTGATTACTTTCACATATAATTTCGAAAAAAAAAAAAAGGCATCAGGGAAGTTATTCTCTTTTAATACGAGTAACATTAATATGTAGGAAAGTGCATTAAAAATGAAGTGGGCACTGAGTCTCCCTCAACAGGCCATTGTTGTTGTTTACTGAGGATTCGTCCTTTAAGTGGTTTTTGTCTTAGTGAATTCGACCTATTTTACAATGGTTCAAAGGAAAAGAGACATAATAATGGCAAGCAAGACCCTAAACAGGTAAAAATTTTGGGACTGTATAGTGAAATCAAGCATCAGTATCCTAGGGAAAATTCCACTGTCCGAGTTCACCGACTTGCGAAATAACCAGACATCTCACGGGTTCCCTCATACGTCTGGCATTGGTGCAAGAAATCAAGATTTCAAGGAGTCGGGATATTCCACTACACCGACTCAAACCTTGTTCTTGCTTTGGTGCCTAAGGATTGTATTTTTAGGTCTTTATTTCATAGGATTTCAGTTATTTTATAACACTTAACTCGCTGTGTCCCGACTGATTTTTCACCACTGCTCCCCCCCCCCCCAATCCCGTCAGATTTTCGATATTTTTTTTTTTTTTTCGGGCTAAAACCTCCGCTTTTTGTGAGAAACATTGGAAAATCCACCACAAGTGCTCACCTGAGCTTAGAAGTAGTCTAAACAGGTGACCCTTTAAAAATCTGGTACAGTGTTCTCAGGAACTGCGCTGTGGCTGTTGTGTTTTCTGTGTAGCGGTAGCTATTGCAAACCACTCAGAATAGTTTGATATTTGTTCATTTGGTATGAATTTATATGTACTACAAAAATATATTGGTTTTCACACAATAATACACGCATAGGCAATATAAGCATTGTTTCACTCAAAGAACACCATCAACATACTGCATCTTCCTTGGCGACGTTACCTCCTCTTCATTTCTGCTTGTTTCTTCCTATAGTGCCATGTAATCTTTGTCCTACACATCATCATCGACTGTAGAACCACTCTTACCTTGAATTTCATACTGTGGCGTGACATGTCTTTACTGGCCAGGTCACTGGTAACAAGTAAGTTGCCGAGACAATGGCGTCGGGGGGGGGGGGCAGGGGGGGAGGTCACGCGGGGTAAGGCACTGTTCCCACCTGGCAGCAGGTAGAGGGAGGTGTCCTGTGTCTACCTACCAAAAAATACATAGGAATTTTGAAAATTGTGGAAATGATGGACCTTGCACCTGCACAACAGAAGGATACGTTATCAGGATTCACCATGACAAAACGTTGCAACAAGGTATCGGGATGCCTCGGGCTAAGTCTCTTTACTTAGTGATATATTCTTCATATCCTCTTGTACATTACCTATGCAAACTATGTCCTGACTATAACTATATTAACCTATTTGCATCCAGCATCCTAAATATAGGATGGAACTGGACATTGTCAAAATTTATTAAAGAAGGGAACCCCAGGGTAGAGACCTATGAGCTTTCCAAGTATGAGCCAACAGGTGGAGGGCGGTACGCCTACCACTTTTCCAGTGAAATCCCTCGCACAAGAACCCTGGGAGCTAATGGGTTAAGCACTGACAAATCCATCAGTTTCTTTAAACCATTTGTGTCCAGCGTCCTAAAAATGGGACAGAACTGGGCATTTGCAAAGTTTAATAAAGAAGGGAACCCAGGGGTAGGGACCTATGAGCTTCGCGACTATGAGCCGACAGGAGGAGGATGGTATGCCTAACACCTTTCCAGCTAAATCCCTAGCACAAATAATTCGGGAAGCTAATGGGTTAATAGTAACATGAAAGGTGCAGGAGGAAAAGCAATATGAAAAATAAATCACTAAGGAAGAGGTGCGACAAAGCCAAAGCTAGTAAGCCACGATGTCCCACTTCCTAAGAGGCTCTGGAGATTTCATAACACACCTCCCATAACGATATACTTTGCCCACTACATCATGATATACTTTTGTTATTTCTGTCATTCTAATGTCAACACAGAGTGTATGAATGATATTCATAAACGTGCGTCCACACATGTGCTCGAACAAGTGTTGGCAACATTTAAGCAACACAGTAACGAACACGCTGCAAACACCAGCATCCAGATCATTTTGGCAACATCATGATGAAGTCTCAGCTATCTCGTATGGACACACTTTTCCCATCACATCTGCTGCCAGTGTTCGAAGCTGCACTGAAACATGTTTGCATACATCTGTCCAAATACTGCTGCAAACATGTTCCCGAGCATGTTGCCAGCTGTGTTGCCAACATATGTTTGAATATGCGTGTGGACACGCCCTAAGGATATTAAGGTTCAGTAAGTAAAATACATCGCTAAGGAAGATGTACTAAGAACTGTAAATACGGTCTATTACCGCCTCAGTGAGATATAGCAGGGAAGAAAAATTTCACCCTCTTCCCTCAAACTGTGCTGGAGTCAGTGGCTGAGTTTGTAGTTCCTCCCTTGCTAGGGTGGCCCAAGAATACAGACTTCTGAGAAACTTCACTTCCATCACTTAGAACTTTTTCTTTTGTTATAAAAGCATGTCTGTATAAGTTTAAATCAGTTAGTGTAACATTTAGGGGTCGCTCAAAACAAGCCAAGATAGATTTCGTAACCTAGCACGTAACGTAACCTATCCTAACCTAGGCGTGTTCAGTGAACTCTAATGCTGAAAGGCAAACGACTCAAAAGTATTTCTTCTTACAGGTAACTGAGGCTGAGCATTAACAAATGTCATAAAGTCTAAAGAGAAGAATCCTGGATTTTATCTCACGCAAAATCCTGACAAGAAGTTACTGGGGAACGAACTATAATCACAAGGGCAAGTTCTCGGAGTCTTTCGCCATCACTACATCACCATGAAAACGGACACAAAGGAGAGTGCCTAAGACGTCTGGCAACAATTGAAAGCCTTCTGGAATCGTGCTTCTATCCCCAGTAGGAGTAGGAGAAAGGATCAGGTGACACAAATGATTTTGGACCTCCATCAAAAGTGGCAGGGTCTGAAGAACATGTTCCACTGCACTCCAACCCAATAAGAAAAAGAAGGCGTTTTCAAGACGGAGATCACCAATTTGTTTAGTGTCTTCCATGGCAATGTAATGAACCTTATTAAACAACCAGAAGACATGGAGATCTTGAGGGCTTAAAGGGAGCCAAGGAGGAGAGGAACTATCAGTATACTGTACAGTGGATACAGCGACTACAAACAGAATGAGAGCAGCGGTGAAACAGAAAGAAGAAAGCTGACAACGAGAGGAAGAAGAGAGTGAAGGAAGATTTAGCTTTAATATCAGTGACAGTCGAGTTGGAGTCTTCGTCTGAAAGCGAGCACGCACAGGGGGAATGATCATCTTCGGAGGAAGGAGGTGCAGGACTATCTGGCATTGCTAGCAAATCCAAGAGGTGCCGAGTAAAGAACATCTTAACCCCAGATCTTTCCACTGCCATGGATTGAAATGATATATGAAGCCGAAAGGCAGACTACATCCTCATGGAAGTTGTGTACTCACTCAGTCACAGTCCCCAAGAATTTAACATCAGTCGGTCAACAACCAGATAACAGCGTGAGCGTCGTCACAGCCAACGAGCCCATGAGATAAGAAAAGACATCAACTCTAGTGGTCTGTTTGTTGTTTGTTGGGACGAGAAGTTGATGACACCTTGTGAAAGTGCAGAAAATGTAGATCACCTTTCTCTTCTAGTTTCTTCTCTTGATGGCCAGTGTCAGCTCCTGAGTGTACCAAAACTTTGGTCAGGGAGTGGCCAAATGCAGGCTGATGCTGTTTATGGCCTGCTTGAAGATTGGGGTGTCCCCCCAAATCTCATCAAAATGTTTTTCGATCCTACTACTGCCACACACGTCGTCTGAATGGAGCTCGTTTGCATCTGAAAAGGAAATGGAACGAGTTCACCTCAGCCTAGCATGCAGACACCATATTTCGGAAATTGTCGTGGCAGAAGTGTTCGAGGTTTGCTATAGACCTTCATCAGAACCTGATATCGTGATATTTAGGAAGTTCCAGAAGTGGAACTGTATCGACTAAGGGAGTTTCTTACCAGGATTAAAAGGGGGAAATATGACTGAAGCAGAGTGAGAGACAATCTTGAGGTTCACGCAAGAGCAACCTACGAAAGTGTCTCTCCAAGATGAATACCGAGAATTCTTGGAGCTTTCTGCCTTGTATCTGGTAGGCATCTCAATGAACTTACTTTCAAGTGCCCTAGTGCAATGCACCATGGCCGCTGAATGAACAAAATACTCCACATACTGAGGATGAGACTATTCCGAGACCAGCTAGCCAACATAACAGCACGAAAAACGAACTACATCAAGGAAGTAAGTGTATTCGCCTTGAAAAATGATTTTGAAGGCATGGATTCAAGCACCATTTGCATCAAATGCTCTGCCAACAATCTACAGCTCCTCTTGGCACTACAGTGATACAGGAACGTGAAGATCACCAAAGCTGCAGCAATCTAATATACTATAGCGGTAGCCGTGTGTGTGTGTGTGCATGTATTTTGGGCAGCCGAAACTACACATTCAAATCGCACCAAAATTGGCACAAAAATAGCAAAAAATTCGCTGATGTGAAAAAACCTGGTCCCATCACGATTGAAAAATTTTACTATATTTAATGTGCGATCAAAATTTGACCAAAAACGCCGCTCCCGGCGCCCAGTCGGTTGTTGTGGCCGAGTGGTTAATATCTCGGACTTGCGTGCGGATAACTTGGGTTCCATTCCCGAAGCTGCAAATAACACGATCAATTGATTAGCTGCAAAAAATCCAAGTGACAACATTAGACCAGAACACCACATAAACGGACCATCATAGGCCCTTCAATGTCGCCTTGATGGCTAATAGTGATAACGTTAGAGTAGAACAGCACGTAAACTTGACTTGGATTACCTGAAATGATCGCAACGCGTGCGCGAAGCACGGGGAAACGAGTGAGAAGCATGAGGAAACAAGTGCGAAGCACGAGAAAGTGAGCACGCAGCGTGAGAGCCCTCTGCAGGAGCAAGTGCAAGAGGACCCGAAGGGCAGACAAGCACTTGTGAAACTAAGGGACATTTGTGGATCTATGATAGGAACTGATGGTTCTGGCACTGTTTGATCCTGCTGTTCCCATGGACGAAAAAAGTGCAATGGTGAAGTCAGTGCGAGAGAGGAAAGGAGATTTAGAGTGTTTGAAATGGGCCTGTGCAGAGTCCATTGGTGATGACACAAATCTGAAATTCTTCATCACAAATAAGTCAGGCAAATTGTAAGGACGACTCAGCTTGAAGAATCGTTTCTAGGATGAAGATCCTGAGTCGTAGAAACACCATCAGGAGTTTCAGAAAGCAATAAAAAAAAAAAGGGCAAGAACCTGCTGATAGTTAATGATAATGCAGAACGGCGAGTTGCCCACATCGAAGAATTCAGTGGACTACTAATGCACGATGAAAACCAATTGCAGTTCCTGCTTCTAATTGCTGCTGACCACAGGAAGCGATTTCCTGAGCCAAATAAGTCTCTTTTGGTAACTGGGTGACAATGAGCGGGGCATTACTCGTGATACCCCTGCCTTCAAATACCTGTTTTAAAGGGGGGACCCGGATGCTTTCAGGATGATGAACTTCTGGGGTTATGAGCGACCCCTACATATCAACAGATTTGTATGAAAGTATCTGGAGCAGATGTTTTATTAAAGAGGAAGAAACTGAAGGGGTGCAAGAATATGAGTTCGGTAGTTCATTTTTCATCTATACAGTAAATTTGTGGACCATACTTCCTTGTCCATCCAGTGCTTATTCAGCAATCCCACCTACAGCTGCGAACACAAGCAACTGCTACAGGTTTGGGGTCACATTATAAATGGCTTTTGTAGATTTCGTAACGAGTCTTTCTCAGCAATTTAGTCTGCTTTTTCGTCCATAATATCCCTTTTCTGTTATTATTGCAGACAGTATTGGTATTATCGCGATATAAATTACATACGAAAGAATGTAAAGGATAAAAATAGAAAAAAAAAAATAAAACTCGCTAAGGTCTAGGGACTATGAAGTTTCCTAAGCCACCTTGAATACTGAACTGTGTTGGATCTCCTTTACGTCTTTCCTCTTATTCTCACCGGATGCAGCAGTGAAACTGGTCATAGGTGAACAAACATGCAGTCATTTCCAGTTCCTGGTAATGATAAGGAAGACCGAAAATAAGGAACCTTACGATATGCTTCCCTGCCATTTTGCAAAAGCAAATTCTCGTTACTACAGAGGATGATCATTATATTGTTTATTTTCATCTCTGTAATTCTCACTGTACGTCCGCAACGGGCACACTGGAGGGAGAGAGAGAGAGAGAGAGAGAGAGAGTGGAATCCAAACAACTACCAAACCCTTCACAGCTATGTTAATTGAATATAGATGACATACAGTTGCTGTTGATAATGATGTAGCTTTAGTTTAACCCTAGTGTACCTGGCCCCGGAGTCCCAAGAAAAGCAGGTAAGAAACTGCCCCCGTTGTATTGTCCAATGAAAACGATCTGTGGTAATACGTAACTGTTATTGAGACTTTTGTCGTAATTTTTTTTTTTTTGAATCCGTTATGAATGCGTCCCCTGTTTCTCCAAGCACAGCCGCTCCTCCACTTCATTATGCATCCCAACACGCTCACAGTCTTCAAGGAGAAATGTTTTACGGCGAAGTTTTTCAAAAATATTTTTCATGGAGTCCAGTTTCGAGATGTAATTAATTCCAGCTTTTATTACAAAGCTTGTGGAGAGCGAGCTATACTTAATCAGCCTATTTTCACGAAATGGAGCTGGGCCCCTCCTACATGTGTAATACTAATTAATGGTTGTATGGAATTCAGTGAGGATTATGTATGAGGTAAGAATGAAATTCTTTAGTTACTATTTAGATAAACACTCCAGTCTCACGTTATGACACATTTAAGCTGAGAAGGATTAATCTTCGTCATATCAGAACAAACGTGCTATTTGTGTGTGTGTGTGTGTGTGTGTGTGTGTGTGTGTGTGTGTGTGTGTGTGTGTGTGTGTGTGTGTGTGTGTGTGTGTGTGTGTTCTCTTCGTTTTTACCATGATACCGTCCGCATCGCCGATGTTAAATACTTTTCGAAAAAAAAAAAAAGATTATATGTTTGAACATTTGTATATTCGACGTCACGGTGTTTTACGAAACATCCGCAATGATATCGAACACGCTGTATACAACGAAGACAGATTAGAGTGCAACGCATTCATGTGGTGGCACCGTATCATCGAGCTGTCCAGCTGCCTGGATATACAAATATTCTTCAACTCTTTCATATCCCACAAATGGACGATGGTGATCTGCAGGAAGGAAACTGAAGCCTGTTGCCGTCGCGTTCACGTTGCGATGAGCCGGGGAGTCAGACCACCGCCACCACCACCACCACCACCACCACTACTACGGCTATTACTACTACTGTTGCTACAAAGTGGCGAGCGTATAGTAAGGAATCCCACTCCCGTCAGTTAAATTTCATTGTAACTTTAGTTAACGTTAGGCGATTTTATTTAGCTGAGAGTGAGTCGAAGGAAACTGAATGTTAAGTAGGCTTCCTAGCATCTCTTCCTTATCATTTTATTACCTCCTCCAAGGTGGCGTTTGTTTGTTTGTTTGTCTGTCTGCCTCTCTGTCTGGAATCAGGATTACTCAAAAGTTGTGAACGGATTTTGACGAAATTTTGCGGAATGGTGGTACATGGGCCAAGGAATAAACGATTAAATCTCGCACAGTACCTCCAAGAATTCTCAATGAATGTCTATGAATTTTGTGGAAAGGTGTACCATGGACCAAGAAAGAATTGATTAAATTTGGGGACGGATCCGGATCTGGATCCTATATCCACGGATCCGGATCTGGATCCTATATCCACGGATCCGGATCTGGATCCTATATCCACGGATCCGGATCTGGATCCTATATCCACGGATCCGGATCTGGATCCTATATCCACGGATCCGGATCTGGATCCTATATCTACGGATCCGGATCCGGTATTATCAAAAAGTGATGAACGGATTTTGATGAAAGTTTGTGGAATGATGGGCCATTGACCCAGGAAGAAATGATTAAATTTGGGAGCGAATACGGATCCGAATCCGGAGTATCCTGCACAATATCTCCAAAAGTTCTAAGTGAATCTCAATGTAATTTTGTGGAATGGTGGGCCATGGACCAAGAAAGAAGTGATTAAATTTAGGGGCGCATTCGGATCCGGATCGTATGTCCACTAATCCGGATCCTTTTTAATGACATTAGTGGAGGTATGTGCTCTCTGAGCGCTTTCTAGTTTCTACATATAGCACATTGGCATTTTCTTTCACGGGACATAAAGACTCACCCAGACGAATTTTACATGTATGCACATATTCGCCGATGTATAGGCATGTGCACATTTACCTGTCACGGATGCAGGAAAAGCTGAGAGTAAGGAAGCGAAGCAAAGGTGAGGCAAATGAGAGGTGTGAGAGGGATAAGAGGGACGAGCCAAGGCAAGAAGGGAGTGAGAGAGGGTAAGGGGTGAGGCAGCATGAGGTGGGGGTGAGGCAGAACCAGTCACAACAACTCGGCAATAATAGCACTAATTAATCGATGTGATTGTTTTTTTCAAATTCAAATTAATGTGCAGTTACTACTGCAAAAATCTGCATATCGTACTACTGATCAAAAATTTGTTGCCCGTCAAAGGGGTATAAAAAGCTACAGTATGAAAATTTTGTAATGTTTTCGTAAGGAAAAAAATACATATTTTATAATGCCAATGCCAAAAGCGTAGCTAATGTGATCGCGTCCGGATCTGTAAATGTAAGTTCCGTTCAGAATTCGTTCTATACCTGAGGCAGAAGGCGCAAAAATCGGCCCGCCCTTATGGACATGGTATTACCCAGAACCTCTCACCATCAAGGAGAGAGCAGCTAGTACCGGAGCAGTTTCCTTTACACAACCTTTCATAATACGAGATGAAAGGATATTTGCGTAGGTGCTGGGAAAAATATTGTGGTATAATGAAGGAAATACATATTGTACTAATGACAGTAGAGTATTTTGGCAATGTCTCATTTCTTTCAATAATAACTTTAACAAGCCAGTGCCCTTTCCCCTAATAAAATCTGAAGATGGAAACACAGTAAATGACCCTCGTGAAAAATCGAACATCCTTGCCAGACATTGTACCTTAGAAGAAGTCGGTCAGAACGATTCTGTACTAGAACTTACTCCACTAAAGATACAGACTAGGTACATAAATATATCCTAGACAATTTAGCAACTAACAAAGTTCCAGTTGTTGTTGGAATTCCTTCATTCGTTTTGAAAATGTGTCCCCCAAACTTGCTCCTGTTTTAGTTAAATTATTAAAGCTATGCACACATACGTTATCATTCCTTAATTCTTGGAAAGAACCAATTACCCACCCAAATCCGAAGAAAGAAAGTTCCACTGACGCTCTGATTACAGACCAATAGTTATCACATCTTCTCTTGGTAAAGTATTTTAAATTGTTATTAATGTGCGCACTGTTAAACATCATGAATCCAAGAACTTAATTAGTGAGAAAGAATGGTTTTCGCCTCAAAAGACCCATTTTTGATATACTGAATCACTTGACTCACACCATCTATTAGTCACTTGACCAACATGGAGAAACCTATGCAGTAGCCCTCGTTATTTCTAAAACGTTTGACAGAGTGTTGCACTGTCCCTTGCTATCCAAACTCCTTTGCTACGGCCTGTTATACTTTTTTTCCACTGATTCCCCTATATCTCAGCAACAGAATGACACATGTAGATGATGTATATTCCAATTTTTACTCGGTTAATGCCTGCTTGTCACAACGATCAGTCCTAGCTCCAACCCCATTCCTAATCCATACTCATGATCTCTTGTATATCGCCCATAATCCTATTCACTCATATGCATATGACTCAACGCTTCACAGTTCCTTTACACTTAAACACCCATTCTCCATGTTTTATATCTCTATCTCCCAAGTCAGTACAGCAATCTCTATAAACAAAGACTTACCTAGGATCACCGAATGGAGATAAAATAACATTGTCTCCTTTAGTCATATAATTCTTGGAAAACCAGATAGGTGCAGTTTACAAGTTGACAGATATTACCCAATTCCTATATTACCTTCAGTGTAACCTATATTCCAATCTCTAAAAGTATTGAAATTCTTGGTGTTTCGCTGACAAGCAGAAAGCTATAATTAACAAGACTCACGTGAGGTCTCGGTTCGAATAATGCCCACCCTTGTGGAGTGGATGTGGAAAGGTTGGACAAAAAAAAAAAAATATATATATATATAAAATAGACAAAATTCAGCACAAAGCTATAAAAAATTATTAATAATCCAGCAGTTACAAATGAAGTGGCTCCCAGACAAGGAAGAAGAAAAGTTATGTAGCTTCCCTTGGATTTTTTTACAGATACTTTTATGGCAAGTGCTTAGACGAAGTTGCATCCATTGTGCCACCTCTCCACGTCTTTCCCTGTGCTACATGGGCATCTGCTAGTGCACATGACTGGACTGTCACACTGCCATAATGCAGAATTTCTGTCTGTCAGAATTCTTTAATTTCCCGAAATGCATCACTTTGGAACTCATTGGCCCAGAACAGTTTCCCCACAAACAACAACAAACAGCATTTCAAGTCAGTTATTACTGTTTTTTTTGTGACTGGAGGTACCTGTAATCTGGTGTACAGTTATTTTTTTTCTAATTTGTTTTTCTTTCCTCTGTTCATCATCTGTTTTAAGAAAGTTTTGATGAAAATTGTACACACAAAAGGTAGTAAGGTAGTAATAGTATTAAGTCGGACATAAATCAAGAAGCGAATCATGAGTTCAGCACTCCAAATCGCTCTCACATACACACACACACACACACACACACACACATGATTATACAAGGATAAGGAGAGAAGCTCAAAGGCAGTTTGAGGAAGACATAAATAAAAGTACTGATTAGCGGAAGTTGTTTTACAGCTACATACGAAGCAAAACAAAAGTTAAAGTACAATCCATCATGGATGAGGGGAAAATCTGTATCAGTGAAGAACATTTTTGTGAAGTACTAAAAAAAATCCAGTAAGTTTTTAGTACAGAAGTAGATTTGATAGAGATGAAAACGAACAAGCATGCCCACACATATTGACAAATATACATATACGAAACAAGAGGTCCAGGAAGAGATAAGGAAATAAGACACGGGAAAAGCCAATGGCCCTGGTGAGATTTCGTGTTGGGTATGAAAGGAATGTGCAAAAGACCAAAGCAGTCCATTATATTTAATATTCAGAGAATCATTAAGACAAGGAAAACTACCTAATATTTGGAAGACAGCAAACATTGTGCCCTTTTCAAGAAAGGAAACAGACAAAATCCACTTAACTACCGACCTGTATCACTGACCAGCGTCGTAAGCAAGCTGTTAGAAAAACGTATGCGAAGAATTTGGATATATCACATGGAAAAACACAATGTGATAACAGAAAGACAATTTGATTTCAGAAAGGGAAAATCATGTGTTACAAACCTATTAAGTTACTATGACAGAGTTGCAGAAATAATACAGAAAAGAGATGGCTGGGTAGACAGCATATATCTGGGTTTCAAGAATGCATTTGACAGAGTACCACACAAAAGACTTATGGAAACTGTATAATCAAAGAGGAATCCAAGGTAATCTGTACAACTGGATACAAGATTTTCTCATTACAAAGGAAATGAGAACAGTGATAAGGGAAAATTATTCGTCGTGGAGAAAAGTGACAAGTGGAGTTCCACAGGGCCCAGTGCTGCAACATTCGAAATGGAAGCCACGGAAATATGTTTGCTGATGATGCAAAAATGCAGAGGGAAATTACTAGAGCTACAAGAGGAATTTAAAAAGTTTCAAATTGAATTCAATGTGGGCAAATATCATGTAATAAAATTTGCTAAAAATGAAAAAAAGACCAAACTGGGACTATAAGTTAGGAAGTTCAACCCTACACACATCAGAAAGGGAAAAGGATTTAGGAGTGATTATCAATAACAGACTATCACCGGTTGACCACATGAATGAAAAAGTGAGGAACATGTACACACTGCTTACTAATGTGAGGGTAGCATTCACATATGTAAATGGGGACATGCTGGGAAAGATAACATCATTCATCAGACCAACTCTGGAGTATGCATCAGTGGTCTGGAATCCGCATCTCAAAAAACATAAATAAGATTGACAAAGTTCAAAGGGCCACTACGAAATGGACACAAAGTTTAAGGGACCTAAACTATGAAGAAAGATTCGAAAAATGAACCCTTCCAACACTAGAGGGGAGAAGGAAAAGAGGAGACATGATTATGTTATATAAATGCATTACAGGAAAAGAGAAAATAGACGTAAATGAGTATACAACCTATGGGAAAGAAACATTAAGAGGATACTGCAGAAAACTGTACAAACAGAGAGGTGATAGAGAGGTAAGGAAATTCAGTTTCCCAAATAGAGCAGTTAATTAGTGGAATACACAGAGGTGGGCACTGCAAATGAAAATTAACTTCCCCAATGCAAATCCACAAGCTAAATAAAATTGCCTTCCTTAACTGCAAATCCACATAATTCTTCAAATTACCAGTTCCGTAAATACAAAATCGCAAACGCAATCCATTTTATCCCTTTCATTACCCCAGGATCAGCTTCATTCTATTCTGTATACCATTATAGGATTATTACCCGTCCCCACCCCAGAGGGGCTCGGGGATGGATATGGTTTCACTAGATTTTTCTGTTTGTCTGTCTGCTTGTTTGTATGCCTGTCTGTGTGTCTGTTAACAACTTTATGCAAAAACTACTGGTGCGATTTTGACTAAAATTACAGGAAGGAAGGTGGGCTATGACCTTCTGATCACCTAAGAAAATTTAGGGCCAAACTGGGCCAAGATCCAGGCTGTAGGCCCGAAAAAAAAAAAAAAAAAAAGGGGGTTTCGCCATAACTTCTTTCAAATATGTTATACCGACATTAAGCCAAAACCTAAATGTGCATCTTTCAAATCTGCATCCTACAACATGCCTCATTACATCAGGTGGGTCACCCCTCAGTTAGCGGCAGTAGGGTCAATGTTGGGTGTGTCGGGCCTAAAATTTCAAATGGGCATAATATCGTCAATTTTCACCAAATTTACTCCAAATTTGGTATGTGACATCTTTGACTACATATCCTGTTGTGTTTATACGTCAGCACTAAAATGACTGCCGGAGACGGGTTTACTGTGCCTTGGCACAGTATTAAGTTTAGGATGATATTTTTCACAATCAAGGGGTTAAAAATTATCTCTAGTTACTCATCCACTACAACTATATCTTTATTTACTCTATTCTGACTAACAATAGGTGACTATGAAGCTTGGAAATTGTCTAAAGTAGTGAATGGTATACATAAAAGTATAGTTATAGTAAAACTAACTTATATATTTCTGTTATTATTATTTGTATATTATACTGTTTTTACTACCAAGCAAGGATAAGTCTTTCACTATTGTATATAAATGAATTAAATTATTACACTTCACAGGTCACACTTACAAGTTGACACACCAGTCCACCGCTATGCCTTTGCTCTAATCTTCAGCTATTCTCTCTCTCTCTCTCTCTCTCTCTCTCTCTCTCTTAAGGAATCGCAAAATTATAGTACAAAATAAATGTACGATTACGAAAAATGCTATTGTACATCGTATCGAAGGTGAATTTATCGTATACAGTACATTACAATATTTAACGTACATATGGTAACTCTGCAGGAATGGTGGCTGGCGCCACGAGCCGGCAACTAAGCCAGGCACTGCCTTCTGGTCTAGGCCATGTAGATGTTTGCAGGCAGATTTGCGTTTGCGGAAGTGCTTCCACAAACGCAAAACCGCAAATTTGCGTAGACTTTGTTGCAGACGCAAATCCGCAAACGAAATCAAAATTCCGCAACTGCGGACTTTGTGGTTTGCGCAAGTGCCCAGCTCTTGGAATGCACTACCGAATTAAACAGTGTGCCAAAACAATTCATAAATTTAAAGATATGTACGATATAAACAGTTTAAAACACGGGACAGTACAAGCTTGACTTATTCCTGTAAAGATACAATTAGGTAAGAAGGATTAGCTAAGAACACACACACACACACACACACACACACACACAGATACATCGTCATTCTAGTTATATATATATATATATATATATATATATATATATATATATATATATATATATATATCGATTATGAGACAAACAAAAGCAAGAGGGTATGAAGATTGGGTCTCACTTACTTCAAGAAGTGAATCATGAGTTGAACACTCTCATCGCCTTACACACACACACACACACACACACACACACCAAGATAATTATAAGGAAAATTTCGTTGAAGAGATACAGCTGATGATATATTAATTCAACCAATATTTTGCTTTCGGACATGTGATAATATCTTGCCTGCATGCACTATTTTTAAAATACAATAATAGATAGTGATTCAAGATAGCTCAGATACTGTTCATGCTTGTGAACAAATGACAGATTTATTTCCGACCACTTAATATTCTTATTTGCTTAGTTAGTGTTAAACTAAGTTTTCTTTTTCTTGCTCTGTGACGCAAACATGTAGGCATATACGCCCCTTTAATAAAAAACGTACCCAGCATCTATATAAACATTACATTCCTTCCATTGCCTATAATTCCTTGTGTGATATATACTGTTCTAGTGGTAGTTGCTCCCTCTGTAGTGGTGAAAAAGTTCGGCATAATAACATCTCGTCCAAAGAGGGTGGACTTAGGCTGGTGCCTTCTACTTTAGATATAGAGCGAACGATGAAGGGCCCTGTACAGTAACTGTGTATTTGTATGGGTTACCAGTCTTGACAAAATATTTCATGAATACCAAATCATATTAGGACCAAAATGAGCACACCCTTGTGTATTTCGATTTTGGTGACTTCATACAGGGGCGTTATTAACCTCTGTCTAATGTACAACTCTCATGGGTGTTGTGTCTTTCCAGATACAGCTCTTTTTCAACAAGATATGGTCAAAGGCTTCTCATTCAATTAACTCATCCCTTCTTACTTGTCCCCTTCAACCTCTTCCCCGCACTGTTGCATCTTTATCTGTTTTCCATCCCTACTTCACTGATCAATGCTCCATAGAACTCTCTGCTTGCATCCCTCCACCATTACGGTGGGCGTGTAGCACCTGTCTTGTAGCATATTCTCATCCTTTTTCCGTCTCTGTAATGCAAGATTTAACCATTACTCCCTGTCCTCCTCTTTTTGTATTTCCTACTGCCCATGACCTCAAGTTTTTAAAATGCAGTGTGTCCGGGCATCTCGCAGTGAAAGGATCATGAATTTGTCTCTCTCTTTTGTTTTTATTTTTTCTTGGAAGGAACAATCTTTTTGGTTTCTGGCTTTTCGTTCCTTCTCCTTTGCATTAAAAAAAAAAATAATAATAATAATAACTCAGTCAGGGATGGCCAAGGAGTATGTGATGGGGGGGGGGTAAGGACAATTTTGACCAACTTGATCCGTTTGGCGTTAAGGTTTGACCAACTAAACAGATACAAACAAACCAAATTTATGACCCCCCCCCTCCTTGCCACCGTTCCTTGTGAAGGGGGTCCAGGTCCAGTCACCTTGATTAATTACCGTATGGTACTTGGTTTTGGCTTAGATTACTCCTCTGACAGGAAGGAAACTAGAGTATTTTGTATTTTGTCCTCTCTCTCTCTCTCTCTCTCTCTCTCTCTCTCTCTCTCTCTCTCTCTCAAGAAAAACATATGTAAAAAATATTTTGTCCTCTTGGAGACCTATCCTTTTTTGTAAAAAAAAAAAAAAAAGGCTCCACTCTCCAATTTTGACAGTCATTTTTTGACCAACTCAGAACACACACTGGTGGCGACCCCCCCACCCCCCCACCCCCGCTCGGGCCATCCCTGAACTCAGTGTACACTGGCAGCTGGAAGTAATGTAGTCTACAACTAAAGCACAAGCAATATCCACCTAAAGTTTGTATACCTGAGTAGGCTACACAGTGTCTCCTTGAGCACCACAGATCTGTCATAGTCTAGTTTTCCCAGGGTGCCTGTTTCTTTTCCCAGAGAAAACTGTTAGACGATGCAAATAGTGCACGCTCAGAAGACTGAACTGAGCCTCAGCTAAGAAGCCTCATACATCTCCATTCCTTATTCATACATTCTGCTGTCATACTACCAGTCATACCAAAGCTTTCCTCGAGGAACTTGACAGTTCCTTTAATAAGGATTACCCAAATCAGCCCTTGTCCCAACAGGCCAGCGGGAAAACGGCCGAGAGCCGCTGGAAGTTTCCTCACTCTTTGTATGACATCCGATTGAACAATCCAAATCCATATCACTACATACTTGCATATGTTCCTGTGGATAATACATCCACTGCTCATCTCCGTTGGAGTTCTTTAGCTCGTCAGCTGTTGGGTATAACACCATATTGTCAAACATATTCAGCTGCTTTTATGCAGAACCATTTCTAATGATTTCCAACACCCGGAATGGTCCAAGACACTTTACGAGTATATTTAACCTCTGTCTTGTACCTAATTGTGTTTTTTTATTTTTCACCGACACTAAGTCATCCTTTTCCACAACCTCATTCTTTCGGTTATTATTTGCTCTGTCGCTGGGTCCTTTTAGATTGCTGTTTTCAAGTTTCTTAAATTATCTCACAGGCTATTCTTTCTCATCTGAGTCCTCAGTCACTGAGAGAGTAGCACTCATTGTCTTGGGGCAATGAGGTGACTCCTTTAAAGGTGTATGAACAGCATGGTTCACATTTCTCTGATACCATGATATTTTGGCAACCTAAGTCGATGCCTTTTACATAGATTACTTAGCACACTTTTCATTGTGGGATGCATTCTCTCTTACACACTATTTCCTTGTGGCTGATACATCGTAGTGTAGCTGAGCTTAAAATGGACCTGTTACAGATGCTTTTGGTCTGTTGAAGAAGTAAACTCGGTTCCATTATCAAGCACTAACATCGTGGAAGTTTCAAGGTCGCACAAATTATCCTTAAACTTTAAACATACCTCGTCAGTGGTTTTGGTCCTTGACACATAAAACTTAACATATTTACTGTAATGATCTACAGTGGTGAGGGCATAACGGTACCCGTTTGTTCCCTGACAGATGGCCTTTAAGTCCACACTAACATGCTCAAGAGGATTAGTGACTGGAGGTAGTTCCTGCCTCTTCTGTTGCAAACCTTGGGTCGCTTTATGGATCTGACACTGAATACGTTCACTCACATATAACATGGTATTTGTCCTAAAAATACTGTAAGTCTCCAATTTGTCAACAGTTTTCTTAATTCCAAAATGTCCAGACTGTTAATCATGTGCCAGCTTTAAGGCTGTTTTTACCAAATAGTTTGACACACCTAAAACAAAGTGAAGACTATTGTCCTTCTTTGGCAGAGAGAGGTAGAGCAGACAGTCACGTAATGCAACTTGGTTTAAAGTGGTTCTAGGATAACGCTTCTTGGGAACTGCTCCACCCTCTAAGTAAGTGATAAGATCATGCCACCTGGTCTCCTTCCTTCGTACCTCCTTAAACCCCTCTTTGGTTAAGCCAAACCATATTTCCAGCTGGCTGTGAAATATTGGCCGAACTGGTCTACTGAGCTGACCAGCAACTACATTTAGGTCGCCTTTCTCAATTTATATCAAAGGTATGGCCTCTCATGTCAGCTATCCATGTGTTCATTCCGGGGGACTTAGTTTTCCTCCAATGGAAGATGGAAACCAGAAGCTAGTGGTCTGTCATTTCAGATAAGTGAGTTCCCCATAAATGATGCTGAAATTTCCTACATGCTACCACAATGGCTAATGCTGCTTTGTCTGTGGTACTGTACCTAGTTTCAGCTGGTTTTAGTCGCTTGGAGAAATATACAATGGTACTAAGGCTTCCATGATCTTGCAGTTGCATTTAGGCTGCACCAACCTCAATACCTCTCACATTATTATAAAAAAACAGAAGGTTTATTCAAACCATCGTTTACTGGTACAGGTGACAGGACCAAAGATTGTTTCAGGTCTTCGAAAGCTCTCTGACATTTTAGAGTCTTTGAAAATACTTTATCCTTCTGGAACAACTGTGTCAAGGGATATGCAATCCTTGCAAAAGTTTGAATATTCATCATTCATTCATTGCCAGACGCCATGTATCCCAAACGGGGTGGCCAAGGGCTTAGAGTTAATTGTTTTACAGGGAGGGGCACTAATCCTCCACCAACCCCACTTGACACTTAGGGATGCCAACAGCATCTGGTGTTCCCAGGCGGTCACCCATCCAAGTACTAACCAGACCCAACGTTGCTAAGTTTGAATATGAGTCCTCTAAAATCCACACATACCCAAGGATCTTCTTCCCTCCTTTGCATTCCTTGGGAGTTTCATATGATGAACAGCCTCAACATTTTCCGGACTGGGGATTAACCCTTCCTCATACAGTATGTAGCCCAGAAACTTTATGCATCTTTGACCATGATCGCATTTTGTTACATTGAGTTTCACTCCTGCTTGGTGTAAATAATGAAAGCGCTTCTCTAGATGCTGTACCAATTCTTCAAAACGAGCCCACAATATGACATAGTCTAGATAGTTCTTCGCCAAGCCTGCCCTCAACAATGGGGTTAACAACTTTCTCATTAGTCCAGGAAATATACCAGGACTGTGACTCAACCCAAAAGACAGATGTTTAAATCTGTGCGGAGCAATGCCATCTGTAAAAGTGGTTAAGTCACTACAGGTTTCATACAGGACAACCTGGTAATAGGTATCCTTAAGGTCTAATGGTGCATATTTCTGGCCAGCTACACCTTCTACTATTTCTTCCAGTTTGGGAAATTGGGACAAATTCACCTTTAGTTCTGTGTTCACTTGTCTGTAATCCAAGCACATCCTCTTTGATCCAACCAGTTTACTGAATAGTACATTTGAGCTTAACGAAGCTGCCATGGAAGGCTATGTTACAGTATGTAACTATCCAGCATCTCATCAAGCATATTGCTGATAATTCCCTTAACTTTCTCTGGTTAGTAATACACTGGGGCTCTGACTGAGGAGTTGTGCCAAACCTTTAGCTTGGCTGGAGGCCCTCTGATTCTTCCAAATACTGACTTGTTAACCATAAACAGCTGATGTTGTTGTTTAAGCTGTGTCTTAAGCTGCAATTGGTATTCTCATGTTGAAAGGTGCTGCTTCTTTGTCTTAAGCAACTCCTCAAATTTCTCCCCTATGCTGGCTGTAGGAGCGATAGTATCAATATGAGGGGACAAATCATATGAAACCTTAGCTACCAGACAAGACTGCCCAAATTTTTCAATCTCGTGATCCTCAAGGATTCACTAAGTTGCTATAATGGTCCCCAGTTTAAGTACAATGTCTGCCTGGATCTGATTGATAAAAGGCAGGTGAATTTCCCCCTTAATGGAGACTGTAATACACAACAGTGAATTGGTTAAACTCAAAGATGTTCGGGAAGAGATCTCTAAAACTATTAAGTTTTTCACTGACCTGAACAGGCAACACGTATGTTTGCAAACGTCTAACGACAAACTCTTCCTGTAGGAGAAGATACTCAAGAGCTTCTTAACTGGGCAGGTCAATCTCACCTAACGTGCACTTTGCTTGTAGTGTGAATTGTAAAGGTGTCTAACTGGGAAAACGAACTCATCCCACTTAGAAATTTGCTGTTGATGATCCCATTCCAAAGGAGGTTTGCCCAACACATCTACTCCTAACAAAAGATCATTTTCAAGAAAGCGATCTGAGACTACCAAAGTTAGGTGTCAGACAGACTTTGTGTTATCAGTCAAAATAAGCAGGTTCACCGACCCTAGTACAGGAAGTTGAGTCTTTCATATCGCAGTCACTGGATGGAGGTTCTTGTTCTAGGACATTTCTAATCCATGTTGACTTGTAAATTTCTTTGAAGCCAGAGTTACTTCAATTCCCGTATCTACCAATGCAGAACGCAATCTTTGGTTCACAGTCATTGAAATTGTGGGGCATTAAATTGTCTTAACCTCACCTAGTCATTGCGCCTGTCTGGACTGCTGCCCCAGACAATCAGCATTTACCCTTCTGCAACCTACCCTTAAGCGGTCAAAACAGGTATTCTTAGCCGGTGTAAGGGGACAAGTTTCTCGTACATGATCAGTGGTCTTACACAGTAAATTTTCTTTAGAGGAGGTTTAAGAGTTTTCATCTGTTAAGTCAGGTTTTCAAGTGCTCGTTCTGTTTCATCAAACCTTTCTGTGCTTGAAGACTTTGTCTCAGCTGGCTTTGATGGAGTCACCGGAGCCATTTCTTTCCTTGTACTCACTCATTTGATGTCCCTAGTAGATAATAGCGCAAGTTTCCTCTAATCCTGAACGATTTAAAGAAATTCACTGAAGAAGACAGTGTCAAAGAAATCACCAAGTTTACGCCATGCAATCTCAGGACGTCCCAGGAATAATTTCCTTTTAGTTAATTTCTCTGCATCAGGGATATATTCTTTTTGTGAATTTGATCTCTAGAGCTGCCAGTTCACAGTTTGATATGTTTACAAAGGTTCTGTGACTCTCCTCTATATCATATATTATTTCTTCAATAATTTTCCATGCTTCTATAATAGCAGGAGTACTATAAAACTTGGCACTCACTACTGTCTAAAAATAGTTCCATGTCGAAATCGTTCCCTGTTTAACGAAATTATAAATCCATCCATCCATCCATAGCCCGACGCCCTAATCCCGCAAAGGGTGGCCGCAGACAAAACGCCTCCAAGTCACTCTGTCACCCACCATTTGACTCCCCTCCCCCCAACTCACCCCCCCCTCCCTCATATACCTCTCAACTCCATCCCTCCACCTCATCCTCGGTCTACCCCTCCCTCTCCCTCCCTCCACCTCACCTACATACACCCTCTTAGTCAGTCTTTCATTCTCCATCCTCTCCACATGTCCAAACCACCTCAGTGTATTTCTCCTAATCTTTTCAACCACATCCACATCTACCCCACAACGTTCCTTCACTTCTTCATTCGTCAACCTGTCCCTCCATGTCACTCCACATGCTCCTCTCAAGTAACTCATTTCCACTGCTCTCACTCTTGACTTGTTCCCCTCTTGCAAGGTCCACGCCTCGCTTCCATACGTCAGGGTAGGGATCACAATACCATCATGCAGTGACTTCTTAACTTCCATACTCACCTCCCTATTTCTCATCACTGCTTTCAGTGTGCCAACAACCTTCCTTCCCTGCTGTACCCTTTCACGTACTTCATCCCCCAAAGTTCCATCCTTACTCATCACACTACCCAAGTACTTGAATGCACTCACATTCTCCATATCCTCACCATCCAACCTCACTGCACACTCTGTGACTTCATTCCTCTCAAACACCATAACTTTACTTTTGTTTACATTAACTTTCAGCTTCCTCCTCCTACACACTGTCCCAAATTCATTCACCAAACCTTGCAACTCCCATTCATCTTCACTCAACAATACTGTATCATCAGCAAATAGCAACACCGGAAGCTTCCAAAACTCACCCTCATTCATTAGGGCCACCCCCACATCCACTGCCCTACCTTGTACCTCCTTTACGACCCCATCCATATATATATTAAACAGCCATGGAGACATTACGCACCCCTGTTTCAGTCCCACATTGAGATCAAAGAACTCACTCAGCTCACCATCCACTCGCACCGTAGCCCTAGCTCCCTCGTACATACTCTTCACAGCACTCAACAATTTCCCCCTCCGCTCCATATATTCTTAACACCTTCCACTTACCTTGCCTATCTATTCTGTCATAAGCTTTCTCCAAGTCCATGAAGGCAGCGTACACTTTCCTTCCCTTCTCTAGATACTTCTCCACTAAACATCTTAGAACAAATATCTGATCTACACACCCTTTTCCCTTCCTAAATCCCCCTTGTTCTTCTCCAACTAGCTCCTCTGTCATATGCCTAACCCTATCAATGAGTATTCTACCATATATTTTACCAGTCACACTAAGAAGGCAAATACCCCTATGGTTACCACATACTTCTCTCTCCCTTTTCCTTTGTACAGAGGAACAATTATACCTGATTTCCAGTCCTCTGGAACCCTTCCCTCTTCCCAAGCCAATCTACACAACTTCCATATCCACTCCACAACAATCTCACCCCCATACCTAAGCATTTCACCACACACTCCATCAATTCCTGGGGCCTTTCCCAGCTTAATCTTCTTCATCGCTTCCACTACTTCCGACCTACTGATCTCTTCCTCCCTCCTCTCATCTCTTCTTCTCCCAGCCATTCCCCAACCACTTATACTCACACTGCTCTCACTCTCTACATTCAACAAATCCTCAAAGTGCTCCTTCCATCTCCTCAATTTCTCTCTTTTCTCCACCAACAATCTATTATTCCTATCTTTCACTCCCCTACTATTTCCCCTTTCACACTGCCTTACTTTCTTTACCTCCTTCCAAAACAATTTCTTACTCTCCCTCCATTTCACACTCAGATTCCTCCCAAACTCTTCATCCACTTTCTTCTTACTCTCCTTCACCAGTCTCTTAACCTCCCTTCTCCTGCTCACATATACCTCTCTCTTCTCTCTCTCATCTTCTCCCCTACCTCTACTCGCCAACCATTCACCATATGCCTTCTTCTTTTGTTCCACAGCTCGTTTCACCTCATCATTCCACCATGCTGTCCCTTGCACACCCTTGCATCTCCTCCTCACTCCACAAACTGCCTCACACGTTGCGCTTATCTCTTCCGTGAATATCTTACATACGTCTTCCACCCCTTCCATCTGCTCTAGCTCATACCTTCCCAATCTTTCTTCCACTATGCTCTTATACTCTGTCCTCTTCTCACTATCTTGCAATTTCTCCACTCTTCTCACAGGAGCTGCTTCCTCCTGTCTTCCCCTTCGCCTCCTCAACCACTTTCTTTGCAGCTCTACCTTGGCCATCACTAAGTGATGGTCCGAGACTCCATTCCCCCACCCTCTCCACACTCTTGCATCCAACACTTGTCTTCTCATTCGCTCATCCACACACACGTAGTCTATCATTGCCTTTCGTTCAACAAGTTCACCATCCATCCTCCTCATTACTCTCCATGTATACCAGTGGATCATCTTATGTCGAAAGTAGGTGTTGGCTATTGCCAACCCCTGACCAGCACAGATGTCCACCAAAGCACTACCATTCCCATCTACTTCCGCTGGCACACCCCACTGACCAACCACTCCATCCACTCGTACATTCCCGACTTTGCCATTCATGTCTCCAATCAACAGCACTCTCTAAGCTCCTCTCAAACTTGTCCATACATGCTTCTACTCTCGCCCAAAACTCATCTTTCACTCTTGCCACTCGATCCTCAGTTGGAGCATACACACATACAATCGCCCATGCTTGTATACCTACTTTCATCCTCACCCATACAATCCTTGCACCCACTGTTCCATACTCTCTTATATTCTCCTTCCACTTCTTGCTTATCATCAGACATACTCCCTCTCTTGCCCTCTCATCCTCACTGACTCCCGCACATATACCTACACCGTATTCCCATTCTCTCATCCTTTCACCTTTCCATTTAGTTTCAGTCAATCCACATATATACACTTTTGCATCCTCAAGCACCTGGACAATCTCTCTCTCTTTCACTTCATCATTCACTCCTCTCACATTCCACGTTCCTACTCTCAGAATGTCCTTTGTCCGTTCCTTAGTCGTCAACGTATGGTCCGTCCGGGTCCGAGGCGCTTTATTTGCTTTTTTAGTTAGTTCTTTTTACGGGGTGGGGCACTAACCCACCACCAACCCTTTTAGTCGCCTCGTACGACAAGGTGCGTAATAGCTTGTCAACTCGAGTTTGTGCAATTTGCAACCTTTGCCCATCAAATGTCAAACATTTTTCAGTTACTTTCAAATTCGGTTTCATCTAAACCAGTTACTTTTGCCATAGCAATGTCACTTGGTCTAACGGTGGGTTGTTTGGGCAAGGAAGTATCTGAGTGCGAGTACTGATGGGACAGAAGAAGTTGAAGTAATTGATGGGAGAAATCGGTTAGGTTTTGGTATTTGATTAGGATCGGGGGCAAAAGGTGAATGGTTCTATGATGCGCTTTTAATATGAACACTTCATTCCTCAGTGTCTTGATCAAGGTTCGTTCCTCACTTACAATTAACATCACATTTATCATGAAAATATACTGTGCATCAGCCCTGATGTCCTGAAGGTCATCCTCGTTCCCCTGAGCTAAGTATCATCCACTCTGTCTGTAATTTTGATTTCATTAAGCTATCAGCGAAGGTTCATATGAATCATACGGGAAAGAAAAGTTCAAAGGGTAGCTTGCACTTCAACAAGAATCTATCATGTGGTTATTGGTTAAACCCTCTATGGTTCTGTGGGAATTTTAAAGTCTGAAAACAGGGGAATGTTTACAAAAACTTCATGGAATAGGCTTTAAATCATCCCATTATGCTGCCATCAAAATGTACTGGCTGAAACAACCTTGTTCAATTATGACCAGCACATTTGTTTAAGTTATACAGATATGAGAGTTAAGGGACTTGTCAGTGCATCCTAGACAAGACTAACAATGAACACTGTATAAAGAAGTGTCCTGACCATGACTTGGTGAAAGGGCACAGATATACGTGGTAGCGCTGACCCTTCAATTTAGTACAGGACAACAAATTGTTGACCCTGTTGAGGGTTTTCCATTTAGATTTTCTGGAAGAGTATATTCCTGAGGGGTGTCGACGAAATTCATTACTAAGGATGGTCGTTCGTTATTAACTCTGCTGTATCCCCATACATGCTAGCTGACGCCAGGGAGACTGGACAAGTTCCAGGTCATGGCAAGGCTTCAAAAGTACATGAAAACCAAACAATGGCCGTGCTGGACCCAGTCTCAAAAGTGGAATACCATGTCAGAAGTTGGTTGAACTCCACTCCCAGACTTATACCATTGTAAGGGTTTAGAATTTGATGTACTAACTCATAACAGGGCTAAAGGAAGAAAGGCTTCAGGCTGGAGGACACGGTGTCGCCCCTCAGAGATCAAAACAGAGAGAGAGAGAGAGAGAGAGAGAGAGAGAGTCTGTCCACGCAGGGAATCTTTCTACTCTCCCCTCGAGAGACCTTTACAATAAAACTATTAAACCGTTTATTGCATTTTTAGGAATGTGGATAAATATCATAATATATATAGGAAGACATTGGTAATATGTTAGTCTAAAGTGTCATCGTTCAATTGAAAACGTAAATAATGAATCGATGTGAAGAATACGTAACATCACAGCAGAAAGGTATAAAAATATGGTATTCTATGGTGTAAAGAACAATAAATATTACAGGCATTTATTTTCAATCTGTACACCATTACTGAAGGGAACACAGGGCGGGAACGACTGGCAGGTCAAGGAGCAAGAATGTATCAGTGCCATTAGACTGAGAAGGTAAAAAGCTTTAAACACAAAGAATTGCGATATTCAGTAAATTCTTATCTGATGTAAATCATGATTTCATAAAACACGTTACGTACAGTATTTGTGAATCAGGGCATTTATATTCTAGATAATGTATATGAGATATTTACAGGTCAGTTTTAGTAACCCATCAATCTTGCTAATGCTTTATGCCACCGAATCTGAAGTACGTCTGTTCTGTTAAATAATGCCGCAATTAGCTGTATATAATACTAGGAAAATATATGGTAATTTAAACAACATAACCATGTCAAAATGCATTGAGAGTAGTGTCGGCTACATGCCTTCCATTTGCCAGCAACTCCATGCAGGTTGTCTGCAAATTGGTGGGTATGAGAATATCAGGTTATGTTATTGCATTGTGACCCAAATGTCGCTGTGAATTACAGAGGCTGTTTAAGCCAGTGAGGATACTGTTGTGTTGTGGCGAGTGTGCTTTGTGGTTCTGGGATGAAAACATAGTAATGGGGTTTTATACAGCATGGCGGACGACTGGGAAGAAAAGAGACGAGAAGCAGTGAGGAAAGGGGAAGAAATTATTTACTATACTACCGTTATGTTCATTTATAACTTGACCACATTTCGTTATCTCTCCATCTTTAATGTCAAGCTGTAGCACGTCATTTTTAGAAAAATATAGTGCTCGTCGCGACAAGGTGATGTGGCTCAGTGTACTGTACAATCGTAGTGATATCTGATTAGGTCACTGAACTACGGGAAATAGACTGAAATATTTACGATAATATCTGTGATATTAAATAGTTAGAACTACATAAACATTATTCATTTCGCTGCTAAGGGTTTGTACTTCCTATTTATGCCCTATTCCTTACTCTCTCGTCCCAAGTAATCAGGGAGAAATTAATCATGTTAGTACTAATAAACAACAGTGAAGAACAAAGAAAATCTTGCATTTATTGACCACTATTCTACGCCGTAGTGTTAGTATTTTGGAGAAAATATAAAGCTAATATGCACGATATGAAAATGCACCACTTACTTAAAATTTACGTACACTAATAACAATATTATCATCAGTCTGGTTTACCATATTATTTCGCAGCCCAGACAAGCGACAGTTTTAGAAAAATGTTAGATTTTAAAAGAAAAACATGAGCCAATTATATTCCACATAGTAATGTTTTCCACGTTACTGTAACTCGAACATTCTTCAGACATTATCATATTTCTTAGTGTAGGCAAACTGAAATTATGATATGGTTTCCTTGTATAATCCCAGTGTTATACTAGAATAGCTTATAATCACTGGATGATGAGCCCTGGTGGGTGAAATTTCCAGGTTGGTGTATTCTGAATTACAAATCATCATGTTAGAATTCCGAACCTGCATTAGCCTTATAACCCTGCTGCACTGCTTAATAGTTATATATGTATTAACCACACAAAACCATTGCTCCACGGGCAAATGATAATAACAATAATAAAGATATAAACGAGTGTCAAAATCGAAATCCGTTCATTTCGAAATGCATGGACGCACTCCGTTTAACAGACTCGAGGTTATAGGCAGACAGAAATACAAAGAAAGGCAGTTCCAAAGTCGGCTTGTTGCATACATGAAAGTCTTGGGATATCACTTAATGCTTGAAATAAAGAGTTGAATAGGAAAGGAATGAGAATTTCCGGCCGGACGGGTGCCACGTGCCATCAATAATTGAGGAGGGGTTCAGGCAGAAAGTTCAGATGAGCAGTGACTATTGAAGTAACGATGGAAAAAAAAAATGAGGGGGGGGAGAGATAAAATGAAACAGTGGAGAGAGAGAGAGAGAGAGAGAGAGAGAGAGAGAGAGAGAGGCCGAATTGAATCTGTAAGAGGAGGAGAGTTAATGAAACGAAAGTCTTTGTCTCCACCTTGTCGACAAGCGCTGTATGTGAGGAGCCCCTGCCACACACATGAGAGGCAGAAAAAAAAAAAAAAAAAAAAACATGCATAGGGTCAACACAGCTGCGATGGCAAAGAAGGCATGAAGTCGGCCTTTACTACCGGTATGTTTTTGCTGTTGGTAGGTGAGTAAAGTAGACGAATGCACATACCCATCTAATAATAGTTATAACATAAAGGAATAAAGGAATTAAGTAATTTTAAGGCCCCAGGAGAGGATGGAATATTTCCTGAAATGCTTAAGGTGGAAAATGATTTAATAAATGCGCTTTTGGAACTTTTTAATGTGGCTTGGGATAATGGTGGAATTCCAGACGAGTGGTAAAATGGCGTGTTTTAAAAATACCAAAAAAGGGAGATTTAAGAGTGTATGGAAATTGGAGGCGGATAATTTTGACACCTGTAGTTGCAAAAGTCTTTCCCAACATCTTGTTGAACAGAATAGAGCCAGTAATTGATAAAATTTCAAGAGTAGAACAAGCGGGATTTAGAAAGGGTCGAGATTGTAATAATCAAATTTTTATTGTAAGGCATCTAATGCAACAAGCTAACGAGATGAAAATGCCACTTAGTATGTATTTTGTGGATTTTGAAAAGGCATTTGATAGCGTTTCACGTGGAGCTATGTTGAAAATTATGAGATTCTATGATATACCAGAAAAGTTTGTAAATATTATTAGAAGCCTTCATGAAGGTACATTTTGTACGGTAATGGTGGGTGGTTCTTTGAGTGATCCATTTGAAGTTAGGTCAGGAGTGATTCAAGGAGGAGTTCTTTCGCCTTTGTTGTTTGTTTTGGTTATGGATTATGTTATGAGAAAGGTTGTAAGGAGAACAGATGCAGGAGTTAACTGGAAAGAAAACAAGAGGCTGATGGATTTGGATTATGGTGATGATATTGTACTGATTTGCGGAAGTACTTACGATATGCAGAGGGTGCTTGATTGTCTGGTGGAGGAAGGAGAAAAAGTGGGATTGGTAATAAATTCTGTAATTATTAACATGAACGTGGAGAACCAAAACAATTGTGTAATTGAGAATAATGTACTGAAGAATGTAGAAATTTTAAATATCCGGGAACGATTGTATCATCTAATGGATCATTAAACAATGAAATTGAAGAGAGGATTGGACAGGCTTGGCGAGCTGCGAGTGAGGGATATTAGGACAGTGGAACCAATTGATAATATGTGTGATTGTCTCGCTGGAAATGGGTGGGGTATATATATAGAAAAGAAGGTAGTTTAATACAGGAAGTGCCAGAGTGGACTGCTAAAGAAAGAGGCAAAGGTAGGCCGAGGGAAACCTGGTTAAGGACAATGAAAAGAGAAGCAGGAGAGGAGTGTTGGTGGGACCTGAAGGAGATGGCAAGAGATAAATATTGGTGAAGAGAGTTCATCGAGGCCCTATGTATAGGACTACATAATGGATAGATAGATAAATAGATAGATAGAGAGACAGATAGAAGCAGGAAGTCAAATGATGAGAAGGTGTTGTGTCTGCGAGAAGCGAGCAATGCTAAACATGCTTACACTGAGGAAAGCTGACGACAGCGGCCAGTAAGGAGATGATGCAGTTAGCTGTCAGCAGTCCTCTCGTGAACAAAGACCATGAGGAACCCCTGCTACACCAGATTTTAGAAAAGAGAGTTTAGAAGGAGACAAGCGACCCTAGAGAGAGGTCGAGACGGAGATTAGCCACCGAACAGGCTAGACAGAAGGAGACAAGCGACCCTAGAGAGAGGTCGAGACGGAGATTAGCCACCGAACAGGCTAGACAGAAGGAGACAAGCGACCCTAGAGAGAGGTCGAGACGGAGATTAGCCTTAGAACAGAAAGAGAGAGAGATAGCGAGACAGGGAGGTAGCTACCCGGGACTTATACTTTTATACCTGTTTAATATTTCCAAGACAAATAAAAATAGTCCCATACTATTCTTTACCTCTCCCGTCACTACATGACATCTGGTGGGGAAACTACTACAAGATATAAAAGCCGCTCGACCACAAGTCTAAAATATACGCCTCTACAAGCAAATACAAAGTCGCTGCTTTATGATACAAAGACTTTATGACATTTGGTAGCAGCGAACGTATACGAACCTCGTCTACGAATCAACATTAAATTACTACAAAATATCAAGATTGAAAAGAACCAACAACATCAGCTCCTGACAGTATTCTCTCCATCCTGCCCCCTCCGTCTCCCAGATTATTACGCTGATGCAGAGGTCAAGAGATCACTCGACGCCTTGCAAGTAGCTTAACGACAAACCAGCAAATGCGGACATCGTATCCGAATTAAAAGCAAATTTCTACAAAAGCAACCGAGACTACAAGATTAGCTTCAGTTCTACAAAGTCTACAGCCATCTACAATCAACTACAGCCATCTACAATCAACTACAATTAACAACTCTACGTCGTCTGTATAATCTTCTACACGCACCTACAAGTAGCGGCAGTCTTCATCCCACAACGAATAAATCACTAGAGAAAAGGACCGAAAAAACTTCCACATAGAATAAAGGGAACAAACAAACGAAGAGTGAGAGACGACTCACAACTCATAACCACCAGACCTCACCCTCCTCTCTCTGCTACATCCACCCAACCCCCAACGCTTACGCAGGTGTGAAGAGGTCAGGACGACGAAACAAACACCAAGTCCATATTCACAACTCATCTTACTCACTCGTCTTCACTCAAGTTACTCATCGCTACTCATTCACTCACCACAGCTACCAGTGTGGGAAGTTGAGGTCATCATGCGTGCTTGCTGAACAGACGCCACGTCAGTCAACACACCACCTGCACCACCACTCACACCATTTCCACCACGGTAAAATTAGTGAGTTACATAGTTACTTCATTTATA
This sequence comes from Coenobita brevimanus, assembly GCF_032717465.1. Classification (NCBI taxonomy): domain Eukaryota; kingdom Metazoa; phylum Arthropoda; class Malacostraca; order Decapoda; family Coenobitidae; genus Coenobita; species Coenobita brevimanus. Next base: position 15,293,455 of record NC_136975.1, on the reverse strand, counting down.
CAATACACAGTGATAGACAATAAGCTTCTGCACAAACATATAAAACGTGCTGTATAGTTACTGCTTAAATACACATACTTACTTCAGTTATCTGCATAACTCAATCACTAAATAATCACCAACAATAAATATTCTACACTGTATATATTCATTCATTTATTATAACATTTATTTACTACCAACGAGTGTTACCATTTATACCTACGTAAAATACGTGTTTCATACATACAACTATACATTAATTATATCTACAAAGTAATAAAGAAAATATACAATCACAGTTACTCAGTGAGCAATTAAAAGAACTGTATTAAACATTTATTAATTAAAGCTACCTAGTGGAAACAGACAAATTAAGTTACAAGGTAACCTAGAGAAGAAAAAAAAAATGGCCAACACAAATGCCGTTAGCAAGAGTGAACATCTTCAACACAATCGTGAAGACAATGATTTCCACACAGTGCTGACACACACATTACTCACGATAGGTACAGGTGAACAACAAGTCAGTGTGTATAGTTAATACTGTATATAGTGTATATATATATATATATATATTTTATATAAAATAACAAAATATGGGACTATATAATATCATTTTATAATCTCTGTGCAATATAAACTAAACTTTAAAAAAGTATCTCAAGGAAATTAGCCAGCAATTAGGTAACCATGAACAACATGGAAAAGAGTGTACACAAGCAAAGAAAAACAAACTATAGAAAATCAATACATACAAAAAAGAAAGAAAGAAAAGTAAGAAAGAAAAAAAGAGAAATAGAGTAAGATCACATAACAAACAAATGAAAATAAGTGTAAATGTTACTACATAAGTCAAAATACCACGTAAACTACAAACAAAAAAGCAAATTGTTGTCTCCACATACAAGTGGCACGACACATCATCACTATCATCGACCGCAGCATATGTTAGGACTGCAGTTTTTACAATTATGTTACTCCATATTATAATTATGCAACTACAAACAATATGTACCAATTTATGTGACAGTTGCATTAACAAGATGTAACTTTTATGTAACATTAACTACAATTATGTAACTACAAACGATAGGTAACAATTATGTAACGACAAACGATTGCATTATGTTACACTTTGCCAATTATGTAACAGTTGCATTAACAAGATGTAACTTTTATGTAACTTTAACTACAATTATGTACCTACAAACGATATGTAACAATTATGTAACGACAAACGATTGCATTATGTTACACTTTGCCAATTATGTAACAGTTGCATTAACAAGATGTAACTTTTATGTAACTTTAACAACAATTATGTACCTACAAACGATATGTAACAATTATGTAACGACAAAACAGTTGCATTAACAAGATGTAACTTTTATGTAACTACAATTATAAGGCCAACACAATTATGCATTAACACAATATTTGGTAACAATTCATAAAATGTTACAATTATGTAGTACCACAATGTTAGTACAATATTATAAGTCATACAATTATAGCACAATTCTATATTACCAGTATCATCATACAAGTTAGGTGAAATATTAGACATTACTAAAGTGATAACTCAAATATGTAATGTATAACCTAGCAGTATTACCATTGCACAATTATATGCGTACGTCTGTTGTACATGCACGTCTTACAAAGTGTTATACAACAATCATTGCATTTATTCCAATATGTATTCAACTTATTTAAAATGTAATATTACTGAATAATCACTATTTACTATGAATAATATATGTATACAATATTCATACAATTATGTTACTTTACAATATTATGTATTTCACTTAATTAGCTTATAAGTTCATTATAATGTGTATGTAGTATGTATTAATATATTATAACTATTAAATGTCGATGGTACGCCATTTTCGCGCGGCCGAGCAAATATAGGACTACATAATGGATAGATAGATAAATAGATAGATAGAGAGACAGATAGAAGCAGGAAGTCAAATGATGAGAAGGTGTTGTGTCTGCGAGAAGCGAGCAATGCTAAACATGCTTACACTGAGGAAAGCTGACGACAGCGGCCAGTAAGGAGATGATGCAGTTAGCTGTCAGCAGTCCTCTCGTGAACAAAGACCATGAGGAACCCCTGCTACACCAGATTTTAGAAAAGAGAGTTTAGAAGGAGACAAGCGACCCTAGAGAGAGGTCGAGACGGAGATTAGCCACCGAACAGGCTAGACAGAAGGAGACAAGCGACCCTAGAGAGAGGTCGAGACGGAGATTAGCCACCGAACAGGCTAGACAGAAGGAGACAAGCGACCCTAGAGAGAGGTCGAGACGGAGATTAGCCTTAGAACAGAAAGAGAGAGAGATAGCGAGACAGGGAGGTAGCTACCCGGGACTTATACTTTTATACCTGTTTAATATTTCCAAGACAAATAAAAATAGTCCCATACTATTCTTTACCTCTCCCGTCACTACATGACATCTGGTGGGGAAACTACTACAAGATATAAAAGCCGCTCGACCACAAGTCTAAAATATACTTCTCTACAAGTAACTACAAAGTCTTTATGACATATGCATCCCGTGGGGTGCCACAGGAAATATATATATATATATATATATATATATATATATATATATATAGTATATAATATATATATATATATATATATATATATATATATATATATATATATATATAATACAAAAAAGTACACAGTGATTATTATGATGATTAGGGTTTTACTGGTGGTTTAAAAATTAACACACATTAAGCTGATTGACCATGAATTTTTTCCTTGATAAAATGTTTCCTTGAATAGTTGTCCAGTCTTAAATGTTACAGTAGATTCTAAGTACTGGTTTTCTTGTACACGAACTCAGGCAGGTTACTGGAATTGTACTCTAGGAGCCATAGATACACCCTCAAGAACTCAGGTTATAAAATGTATCCAGCAACAACTGAATATTTATTTAATCAGGTGTGCCTTACTCTCCTGGTGCCTAGTTGCTTTCTAATTTTTTCTAATTCGTTGGGGGAAAGATAATGGGGGGGGGTGGAATCATGTGTACCAGGTACCATTACAGTACGCTAAGTTAACGAATACTCTGGTCTGCACACAGGTGAGCCTTCTCAGCCTTTCTTTGCACTTTAGCAATGCGAGGCATGACGGCACCCGATTGCACATCCATGACAGTAGTTCTATCAGCATAACACAGTGGCGGTAGGAAGCTTTTCAGCAACTGCACCACATTACAACTTTACATCTAGGCACATACATCACCATATTACAATTTTCCCCGGGTACACAAGATGTCTTCCGACATGTTACATAAGCAGAGATTATTATAAGAAAATTACAATACCAAAATAACATTGATAATGTAAGTCGGTAACAAGAAAAGTACATGCCATTAATAATAATAGGTGTCCATTATACTAATAATAAGAGTATTGAAGTTAATAGGAAGACATGTAACTCAATTAGAGGAGTCCACAAGGAATTCAATATCAGAGAAAAGTAATTATTGTGTACAAAGAAGTGAAAAGTAATTACATTACCACTTGGATCCTCTGACCACAATCTCTTCAAAGCCTCATTAGTTAGCACCCCCCCCCCAGCGGAATGTTGTTTTTGGGGGAGGCGGTGGCTGAATCGGTAGAGAGGCGGTCTGCAGTCCTAATGGACCCAGGATCGAATCCCGGCTGGGGCCGGGAACAGTTTAAGGATTTGAATTTCCTAAAAAGCAGACTTTCCTGATCTACCAGATGACCCGCCGACATGTTGTAAAAGTACCCCCGCTAATATCAGTACACCAGTCCTGTATGAAACAGCCCTAGCATGTATTCAATATGGATGGTGGGTGTTAGCGCCGAAGTGATGACATGTGGAGGTGTAGGAAGACTACTGGGCCTTGGGATAGGTGACTGCCCCCAAGAAATAGGCCCTGAGCCTTTGCCCAGAGTCGGACACGTAAAAAAAAAAAAAAAATCCCCGTTCTGAACCTGCCAGGGTGATCTGATGGCACTTTGATTGGGCAGACTGGGATGGATTCAGAAATTATCTTGCTGACATTCCATGGCAGTCTTTCTTCTTTAGTGATGTCTCTTCTACCCAGTCCCACATTAATGACTTAATACAAGCTGGTATGGCTTACTTCATACAAAGTCAACAGTTCACTAAAAGATCGAACTCTTCAAAATGGTTTGATAGCAACTGTGCCAGAGCAATGGCCCAAAAGTCATTAGCACATAACTCTTATTTATAATAAACATCTGAATCACTCTGTCAATTTAAAATTGCTAGAAACAATCCAAAAGCTGTAATAAATTTCGCTAAATCTAACTCTTCAAAAACAAGCATCATAACTACTTAACAAGCCTAATGGCAATAGAATATTCTGGTCAGCTCTCGATTCTTTCAATAATAACTTTAACAAGCCATGATCCATTCCCCCACTAAAATCTCCAGATGGCAACATTTAGAATGACCCGTGTGGGAAAGCGAATATCTTAGCCAGTACATTTGCCAGAAGTTCTATTGTTGAGGAAGTCAGCCAGAACATCTCAGTACTTGAGCTTGACTCTCCCGAAAAGTTTCCATTTAAAATACGGGCAAGATATGTAAAATCCATCCTAGACAATTTACCAACCAACAAAGTTCCAGGCCCAGATGGAATTCATCCAATTGTTTTCAAAAAGTGTTCCTCACAACTTGCCTCTGTTCTAGCCAGATTATTCAGACTATGCATACATAATTCTTCATTCCCTAGTTCATGGAAAGATGCCAATATCCACCCAGTTCCAAAGGAAGTTTCACTGACCCCTCTCATTACAGACATATAACTGTCACATCTTCTCTTGGTAAAGTATTTGAAAATTTAAATAATAAGCACATAATTAAACATCTTGAATCCAACAACTTAATTAGTGACAGACAATATCGTTTTTGCCGCGAAAGATCCACCATTGACATACTCAATCGATTGACCAACATGGCGAAACTCCTGCAGTAGCCCTTGATATTTCTAAAGCTTTCGACAGAGTGTGGCACCGTTCCCTGCTATCCAAACTCCCTTGCTGTGACTAACGTCTTTTGTTCCTCTGCTTTCTTCATATGTCAGCGACAGAAAAATAAAAGTAAATGATGTATATTCCAATTTCCATTCAATTAATGCCGGCGTGCCACAGGGATCAGATCTGGCACCAACCCCGTTCCTGGTTCATATTAATGATCTCTTGTCTGTCACCCACAATTCCGTCCATTCATATGCAGATGACTCAAGATTTCACAGTTCATTGATGCTCAAACACCCATTTACAAAGTCTAACATCTCTAACTCTCAACTCAGTATAGCCATCTCCATAATCAAGACTTATATATGATCACTGAGTGGAGACAAAACAACCTTGTCTCATTTAATGCTAGTAAAACCAAATATATACAGTTTACTAACAGACAGATATTAATGCCAGATTCGTCTATTACCTTCAATGCTACAAATATTCCCATCTCCAAAAGTATTGAAAATCTCGGTGTCTCACTTAACAATGCCCTCAGCTGGACCTTTCATGTCAGCTTACCTGCTACAACCGCCTCACAGAAACTTGGATTATGAGTCCGTAACTTCTTCACTGACTAGCAGCTAGCTGTAATTTATGAGAGTCATGTGCACTCTCAGCTTGAATATTGCTCACTCTTGTGGAAAGGATGTGGAGAGGTTGCACTAAAACTAGACAAAATTCCGAACGAAGCTGTTGGAATTATTAATAACAGTACTGTTATAAATAAACTACCTCCCCAACAAGTAATACGGAATGTTGCCTCCCTTGCATTATTTTACAGATATTTTTATGGCAAATGCTCAGACGAAGTTGCGTCCATTGTGCCACCTCTCCTTGCCTTCCCTCGTGCTACATTGGCTTCTGGTAGGGTTCATGACTGGAATGTCACACAGCCATACTACAGAACTTCTGCCTATCGGAATTCTTTTATAACCTGAACTGCATCTCCCTGGAATTCGCTCCCCAGGGATTGTTTCCCCCCAAACTTCAACCTCCAACTGTTCAAGTCCAACTGTTACAGACATTTCTTGAATGGAGGACGCTAGTAATCTAGTGTATGGATATTATTTTGTTTTTCCTTCCTCTGTTCTGTTATTAAAAAAAAATAAAATCAGTCAGTATGGTGGGCTAAGGGTAAATAACTTACTAGCTGAGGAACAACAAGATCAGTGAATTATACAGAGATAATTATAAAATGGTTATATGATTGGGAAAAATAATATATACTACAGTGACGAATAAAAAAAAATCTACCATACATTAATATAAAAACTGGTCATGTAGGAATTACAATGTCATCAGGAGAAAACAAGACCTCATTATAACTAGATAATGTCCACGTAACTAGATGGATGTCCACAAGTCTGTACACAAAGCAGCGCTGCGTTGGAAGAAGTGGATTTGACAGTGATGAGGTAGGTGGTTGCCTCTGGACAGTGGGTAGTGGGCTGCCAAGTTCTCACTCAGATTTCTCCAATTTCAAGATCAGGCTGTGTATTCCTCATATTACTTCCAGATTGAACATGGTTTACTCGTTTTCTTGGTCTGTGTTTTTCTATCCTAATTTCATGGATTTTTTTTTTCATATGTTTAATACAACAATGAAGAAATACCACCATGATCCAGAATCCTACTAGGGTGAATGCAGTAGGAAGATGAACAAAATGAGGGCTCAAGAAAGAGCAATGAAGTGGGACATTGTAACTCACAGAGTCAGGTTGTTTAGGTAATCAATCATGTCCAACTGAAGAGAGGCAATATTTACATCATCAATGGGATGGGGCGGATAGAAGAGATATTTGGGGGTACAAAGATTTCAAAGTTATGGGATCAGATGGCATAATGTTGGCGTGCTGGGTATGTAGTGAGAGAATTGGACTTGATGGAAAAAAAGGCCAGAAGTTTTGAGTAACATGACGGATGTTCGGACAGTAGGGTGTGTCAATTTTGGCAAAATCAGTATCTTTAAAATCACTGGTAATCAAATGGTAGATTTTTGTCTGGATATCACAAGTATATGTTTGAGATTTGTCTTACATGTAGTTTACCTACTTCAGTTTTGTGCTCATTTTTTTTTTTTTTAGCCTACCGAGTCCCGACCGATTTTTCACTACTGACCTAAAACCTCTGCTTTTATGGGAAACATTGGAAAATGCTCCCCAAAGCGCTCACCTGAGCTTAGAAGTGGTCTAAACAGGTGACCCTTTATACACCTGGTATCATGTTTTCTGGAGCCATGCTGCAGGTGACGGGTTTTCTATGTAGTGGTAACTATTGCAACCCGCTCAGAATAGATAGACATTTATTCATTTGGTACAAATTTATATGTAGTTAAAGAATATATTAGTTTTCACACAATGATACAGGCGATATAAGCATTGTTTCACTCACTGAACTCATCAACATACAGCACCTTCTTTGGCAACATTACCTCCTCATCACTTCCACTCATTTCTTCCTCAGGCACCACGTAATCTTTGTCCTTCACATCGTCATCGATTGGGGAATCATTCTCGCCTTGAATTTCGTACCGTGGCGCGACACATCTTTACTGGCCAGGTCACTGGTAACAGGTGAGTTGCCAAGACATTGGTGTGCGGGGAGGGGAGGTCACGAGGGGGGTAAGGCAGTTTCCCCGCCTGGTCTCAGGTAGAGGAAGGTGTCCCACTTATACGTACCAAAAATCATGCGCGAAATTTGAAAAATGTGCAAGTGATGGACCTTGCAATTGCAAAACGTATGGGTACGTCAATAGGTGTCACCTTGACAAAGCGTGGTGATGTATCCACTCATCAGTGGGATGCAGCAGATTAACGTGTAGATAAGCACAAATTACAAAAAGGGAATGGCATTTGGGTGGGTTTATTCTGCAGGAAGGAGGATATTGCCTTATTATAATACTATAAATTTTTATTGCTACTGAGACAGAACCTAAACATTGTTTGCAAGGTCATTTTTCTCTTTTTCATTGTCGCTGCAAACTGACACTTCAAACCGTGTAATGAACTGCACTGAGATGCAATGTCACTTTTGTGCAAACTTTGTTAAATAGTTGCAGATTTGTATTGTATGGGCAGTCTTTAATAACTTCTGTATTGAAAGTGCCATACGAGTAGCTGTTCAGCTTTCCACAAAAATATTTCCACAAAAAATGTTTCATCAAATGGCAGACTAGTAAAAAGAGATTTAATGTCAAAACTACCTAAAAAATCAAACTCAGGTATTGGACAGTGATTTCAAAAAGCAATGATAAGCTTCTTTTTTTCTTTTTTTTCCATTTTCTGCAGTGCACCCTTTTCAGGTTTAGGCACAAGCTTTTCTAGTTTCAGTCATATCAGATACAGGATCAGTGTTGTAAAGAGTCATATTCACAGAGCCTTTTGTCTGCCGTCTACACACACCTTTTTTCATGGTGAAGAAACTTTTTTGAGGAAATATTTTGTGAATAATGGTTATAGTGCACATTCGTTTGATAAACTGGTGAATATTTTCCTGAACAACAGATACCAACCCAAACAGTGTTCCCCTAGAGTGAATAAGGAGGTAGTCTATCTATTTTTGCCTTATCTAGGAAAGATTTCAGTGATAATGGAACAAATTTTATTCAAGAGTTTATCAAAATTTTACCCTAGTATAGATTTTCGGTTCGTTCACCTCAGTTCTTTCAAAGTTGGATCTTTTATTCGGTTTAATGACTCTCTGTCAGTTGCCCTGCGTTCGTCAGTAGTTTACCCATTTACCTGTCCTAGTTACCAAACAGGGTAGTCTATATATATTGGAAGAAAATTACGTGCTTTCAAAAAACACACCGCCGAACATATGGGTCACTCTGGCAGAACGGGTCATAGTGTTTAGTCACCACCTTATTCAGCTGTGAGGGAACACTGTATTCAGTGTGATACTCGTCTTAAAGGTGAATACTTTAAAATACTTGATAGCTGCTCTGGTGACAGTGTAAGAATCTTAGAGTCCTTGTATTTTAAATTGCATAAGCCCGAAATTAACAATACTATATCATGCTACCCCTTAAATATAGCTTAATTGTCTTATTTACAACTGGTGTATCATCAAAGCACTTTGATATTTACATGTAAGTAATCTTAATAATTTTATCATTTTAGACGACTGTGGATGACAATAAAGAAATGTCGAAACGACTGGTAATAAAATCCATTATGAGAGACTGACGAGAAGAGTATATGTGAGGTGGTGGGGGGAGAGAGGGAGGGGGAGGCCAAGGATGAGGTGGAGGGATGGAGTGGAGAGGTATATGAGAGAGCGGGGTGTGAGCGGGGAGTAGGGCAGTGAAATAGCGGGGGACAGGGCGACATAGAGGCGATTTGTTTGTGGCGACCCCTTACAGGATTAAGGCATCTGGCAGTAGATAAAAGGATAGACAGATGTTCGCCACGACATTGTGTTTACTGTTCCTGCTAATTTTTTTTTTTTTTTTTTTTTTTAATGCATCAAATACTCAGTTGCTACACTTATCAACCCGACAAAATCTTCCACAGGAGCACCCACTAACATTTAATAATATCTAGCATAATCCTGCATCATTCGTAAACATAACTGGGGTTTCATTCTCTCGGGATTTATCTTGGAAAGATCATATTACATATCTTGTAAATCTGCTTTCATGAGATTAAGTATGCTAAGCCGACTCCGTACCTTCTGTACCCCTGCACAGTTGTTGACTTTTTACACGGGTGTTTATTTGCCCCTTTGTAGACTACAACTCTCATGTGTGGGGAGGCTCCCCACATACAGCCCTTAACAGGGTGGAGTCAAAGGCTTATCGTCTCATCAACTCTCCTCCTGTTACTGGCTCCCTTTAATCTTTGTCTCTTCGCTGCTCTGTTGCATCTTTATCTCATTTCTACTGCTACTTCAATGGTCACTGCTCCTCTGAACTATCTGCTTCCATCCCTTAACCTCTACGACGGGCATGTAGCACACGTCTAGCAACAAACTCTCATCCCTTTTCTGTCCAACTCTCTAATGCAAGAGTTAACTGATACTCCCAGTCCTTCATTTATGCAACAGGTCAACTCTGGAACTGTCTGCTTCTCTCTGTATTTCCTACGTCCTATGATCTCTAGCCTTTCAAACGCAGTGTCAAGGCATCTCGAAGTAACAGATTTTGAATTTGGCTCTGTGTTGTACGCTCTTCCTTTTGTTTTTGTTTCTTGGAAGGAACGGTGTGCTGGCTCCTTGCCTTTGGTTCCTTCTTCCTTGCATTATATATATATATATATATATATATATATATATATATATATATATATATATATATATATATATATATATATATATTACCCACATATCTCTTCTTCCCATCCTTCGTCCATTCCATCTTTCGTCACCCTTTCTCCCACCACCTACACTGACATACACTATACAATATATATAATTATAATTATAATTATATATATATATATATATATATATATATATATATATATATATATATATATATATATACTCGTATATTATGTATATATATACAGAGAGAGAGAGAGAGAGAGAGAGAGAGAGAGAGAGAGAGAGAGAGAGAGTATCTATCTATCTACGTTTAAGTACTTGGGTAGTGTGATGAGTAAGGATGGAGGTTTGGAGGGTGAAGTGCTTGAAAGGGTACAGCAGGGAAGAAAGGTTGCTGGTTCTTTGAAAGCAGTGATAAGAAACAGGGAAGTGAGCATGGAAGTTACTACATGACAGTATTGTGATACTAACTCTAACGTATGGAAGTGAAGCTTGGAAGTTGTTGGAAGGACACAAGTCAAGAGTAAGAGCAGTGAAAATGAGTTATTTAAGAGGAGCCTGTGAAGTCACATAGATAGACAGGCTGACGAATGAGGATATAAAGGAGCGTTGTGGTGTGGATGTGGATGTGATAGGAAGCGTTATGAGGAACACACTGAGGTGGTTTGGCCATGTGGAGAGGATGGAGGGTGAAAGACTGACGAAGAGAGTGTATGTGAGTGAGGTGGATGGGGGAAGAGGGAGAAGGCCGAGGATGAGATGGAGGGATGGGGTGGAGAGGTATATGAGAGAGGGGGGTGTGAGTTGGGAGCAGGGCAGTGAAATGGCGGGGGACAGGGCGACTTGGAGGCGATTTGTTTGTGGCCATCCCAAACGGGATTGAGACGTCTGGCAGTAAATCTATCTATCTATCTATGTCTATATATATATATATATATATATATATATATATATATATATATATATATATATATATACTGTATAGGGTATGTGAAGGAGGTGGTGGGAGAGAGGGAGACGAAAGATGAAATGGAGGAAGGATGGAAAGAAGAGGTATGTGGGTAAGGGTGATGTGAGTTAGAGGGAGGGCAACCTGATGGTGGAAAACAGCGTGACATCGAAGTTAATTATTTGTGGCCACCCTCTCCGAAGTTATGGCGTGTGGTATTGATAGACAGATAGACAGGTATATAGATAGACAGATAGGCAAATAGATAAGCATATTGATGATAGGGTAATGCTAGTAGACTGTAGCACCAGTCGAACAGGGCAGTACTCCCAAGGTGGATGGCAAGCTGGTGATAGGGAGAGCTGGAGCTCCCGTTTCACCAGCCCTCAGGACATGGTCCTGACCATCTCCCTTTGCTGAACATTTTCAGTGCATTCATTTACACAGAGAGTAGGCCAGCATACTCTCTTAATACCTCTACCTTCAAATGTCCACACCACACTACATGCACATACTGTAGATATCACACCTTCTATTCCCACTCTCTTTAGCAATGGCCACTACAATATTATTTTCAAAAGAGGTGGTGCCTCACATTGCCACCGCTGGCAGGGTAGGGCTGGGGCCACAGGATCCTCTCAGTCGCCATCAAGCGACTGTGCCAGCAGCGACTAGTGCAATTTCCGGTCATGCTCGTCAGTGGAAAAGTGAAAGTGCTGCCTTATTCTTCACCAACATCTGTGGTCTTAGTACAAATTTAAACTCAGTTAATTTTTTTCCTACAGTCCATATCCCCTCTCTCACAGAGCCAAAAATCTCACCCTCTACTGAAGTATCCCAATTTTGTTTTCTCGGTTACCATCTCACAAACTTCCGTAACAAGGGCGGCACCTGTTGTTATATCAAATCTCAATATGCAGTTGATGCCATTTTAACCCGCCCCATCCCGACGTTTTCTGGGCAGTGGTACGCCCCAGTCCCGACATTTTTGGACCTTTTTTTTTTTTTTTGGCTCAAACATCCGCTTTTGGTGAGAAACATCGAAAATTCATAGAGAAATCGCTCACCTGAGGTTTAAAATACTCGATCTAGGTACGAGTACCTCCTTACCTGACTGGATTTTCTAACAGGCTGGCACCAAAGAAAACGAGTTCTGTGGGAGGGTATCTATTTTATCCACTCATAAACAGTATTTATTTATTTACTTGGTACGAATTTATATGTAGTACAAGAGTATATTGGTTTTCAAACAGTAATATAGGCATTTTAAGCATTGTTTCACTCACTAACTCATCACCATTCATGACCTTTTTATCCCACATTACCTGACCATCATTTCTGACTGTTTCTTCCTCTAATGCTATGTAAACTTTGTCCTCCACATTGTCATCGATTGGGGAATTACTCTGGCCCTTAATGTCTTTATTGGCCAGGTCACTGGTAACAGGTGAATTGCCGAGACAATGGCGTGCAGGGGGGGGGAGAGGTTATGCGGTGTAAGGCACTGTCCCTGTTTGGCATCTTGTAGAGGAATAGAGGAAGGCATCCCGTGTATACGCACCAAAAATCACTCGCGAAATCACTCGCAAAAATTGAAAATTAGGGACCTTGCAATGTTGCCGCGATAATTTACGTCTCCGGGATATGAGTGCACATGTGAGGACGTGAATTCACGTCTCTGGGACGCGGTGGGTTAAACTTCACTTCATCCAGTTTTGATTACTCATTGTATAAACTCAGTGTATAAACACGTGGAGGGACAGGCTGACAAATGAGGATATAAAGGAGTGTTGTGGTGTGGATGTGGATGTGATAGGAGGCATTAGGAGGAACACACTGAGGTGGTTTGGCCATGTTGAGAAGATGGAGGGTGAGACACTGACAAGGAGTGTATGTGAGTGAGGTGGATGGGGGGAGAGGGAAGGGGAGACCGAGGATGAAATGGAGAGATGGAGTGGAGAGGCATATGAGAGAGGGGGATGTGAGTTGGGAGCAGGGCAGTGAAATGGCGGGGGACAGGGCTACGTGGAGGCGATATGTTTGTGGCCACCCCGTGCGGGATTAAGGCGTCTGGCAATAGAGAGATATATAAACTAAACTGTCAAAATATTACCAGATATATCTGTGTAGTCTATCGCTCCCCCAGTGCCTCTTCGGAACCCAGTGTATTTGATTCCATTTCCGCACAGTTGAGTAACATTAAGCTTGCCCTCATCACCGAAATTACCGTTTTGGGTGATTTTAACATACATATGTTGAATGGTTATTGCATTCTGCCAGGACTGATGATGCTGGTCTAGAATGTGAGCTGTTTGCAGAATAGTGTAATCTCATGCAGCTGGTAAAGCAACCAGCCCGAATACCAGATAATACTGACCATGATGCCCATCTTTTAGATATTTTCCTGACAAATAATCCAGATCAGTACAGGATAAAGGTATTGTCTCCAATTGGATCCTCTGACCACAATCTCATCAAAGCCTCATTAGTTAGCCCCCCCGAACCTCCGTGTTCTGAACCTGTCAGGGTGACCCGATGGCACTTTGCTAGGGCAAACTGAGATCTATCTATCTATCTATCTATATACCTAGGCTGCTTCTCCCAAGGAATAGATTTAGAAATTATCTTGCTGACATTCCATGGCAGTCTTTCTTCTCTAGTGATGCCAGTTCTACCCAGTCCGACATTTGCGACTCACAGTAATACTAGCTGGTATGGACTGATGCATACCAAGTCAACAGTTCACAAAAAGATCGAACTCTCCAAAATCGTTTGATAGCAACTGTCCCAGAGCAACAGCCCTAAAGTCATTAGCATATAACTCTTACTTAAAATCAAAAGCATCTGAATCTGTAAATTTAAAACTGCAAGAAACCATGCAAAAGCTGTAATAAATCTCGCTAAATCAAACTTTCTTAAAAATCAAGAATCAAAAGTACTTATCAACCCTAATGACAATAAAATATTGTGGTCAACTCTCAATTCTTTCAATAACTTTAACAAGTTATCATCGATCCCCCACTAAAATCTCCAGATGGCAACATTTGGAATGACCTGCATGGGAAAGCAGGTATCTTTGCCAGTATATTTGCCAAAAATTCTACCATAGAGGAAGTCAGCCAGAACATCCCAGTACTAGAACTTGACTCTCCCGAAGCTGTTCCACTTAAAATACAGACATCCATGCTAGACAATTTACCTACCAACAAAGCTCCAGGCGGAGATAGAATTCCGCCACTTATTTAGAAAAAGTGTTCCCCAGAACTTGCCTTTGTTCTTGCTAAATTATTCAGACTACGGATATGTACTTCTTCATTCCCTACTTCATGGAAAGTAGCCAATATCCACACAGTTACAAAGAAAGGAAGTTTCTCTGATCCCTCTGATTACAGATCAATAGCTGTCACATCTTCTCTTGGTAAGATATTTGAAATTTTAATTCATAAGCACATAGTTAAACATCTTGAATCCAACAACTTAATTAGTGATAGACAATATGATTTTCACCAAGAAAGATCCATCTTTGACATACTCAATCTCCTGACCCATAGCATCCATCAGTCAATCGACCTACATGAAGAAACTCATGTAGTAGTCATTGATATTTCTAAAGCTTTCGACAGAGTATGGCAATGTTCCCTGTTGTCCAAACTCCCTTTCTGTGGACTAAAGTTTTTTGTTCCTTTGATTTCCTGATATCTCAGCAACAGAAAAAAAGAGCAAAAGCAGATGATGTATATTCCAGTTTCCACAAAGTTAATGCTGGCATGCCACAGGAATCAGTTCTGGTGCCAACCCTGTTCCTGGTTCATATAAATGATCTCTTATTTGTCACCCACATTCCCATCCATTCATATGCAGATGACCCAACACTTCATATTTTATTTACACTCAGACATCCATTTACAAAGTCTGATATCTAAAACTCACAACTCAGTACAGCCACCTCTATAAATTAAGATTTATCTACGATCAGTGAATGGGGACAAAACAACCTTGTCTCATTTAATGCTAGTAAAACTAAATATATACAGTTAACTAATAGACAGGCATTGCCAGATTCGTACATTACCTTCATTGCTACAAATATTCCCATCTCCAAAAGTATTCAGATTCTTGGCATCTCACTTAACAATGCCCTCAGCTGGACCTCTCATGTCAGATCACTTGACAAACCGCCTCAAAGAAACTTGGATTATTGTACAGAGTCTGCAACTTCTTCATTAACGAACAGTTACCTATAATTTATAAGAGTTACGTGTGCCCTCAGTTTGAGTACTGCTCACCCTTGTGGAATGGATGTGGAGAGGTTGCATTAAAACAACTAGACAAAATTCAGTACAAAGCTATTAGAATTATTAATAACCCTGCTATTACTAATAAACTACCTCCCCAACAATTAAGAAGGAATGTTGCCTCCCTTGCATTATTTTACAGATATTTTTATGGCAAATGCTCAGATGAAGTTGTGTCCATTGTGCCACCTCTCCATGCCATCCCTCATGCTACACGGCATCTGGTAGTGCTCATGACTGGAATGTCACTCAGCCATCTTGCAGAACTTCTGCCTATCAGAATTATTTCATTCCATGAACTGCATCTCTCTGGAACTCGCTTCCAAAGAGTTGTTTCCCTCCAAACTTCAACCTACAGCTGTTCAAGTCTAACTGTTGCAGATATTTTATGAACAGAGGACACCAGTAATCTGGTGTATGGATTAGGTTGTTTTATTGATTTGTTTTTCCTTCCTCTGTTCTGTTACTTAAAAAAAAAAAAAAATGGACATATATATATTTTAGCAGTAAATTGTGACTGCTGAAAATATTTCGTCATTGGCTCCTTGTCATCGTGTTTTCGTAGAGGATTGGAGCCAGAATATTGCCCAACTTCATTGGAGGAGGTAAATGCGGAACTATTGCTTTAGAATTTTAATTATATCTCACTGTTACGGCACCAGAGTGATGTTACGACGATTCTGATCCCACAAAACTTTGATGTCACTGCAATCTCACCTCTTACAACAATTTCTTATGTCACTGCTCACTGCTGGAGTGTAAATCGCCAGGAATGCGCACTGAATTTAAAAGTTGAGATTACAAGGGCGACAGTTGGAAATGGGAAATTAGAGTCAGGTAAAGTTTCTATGCCGGTTCTAGTCGTCTTAGTTCAGTTCAAGGTTATTTTAGAATTTATGGAGGATGGTAGGTGTGGTAGAGTGATATTCTTTATGGCTAGCCGTCACTGTACTGACCTTGAGCATAACACTTTTGACTTACCAACGTGGCTGCCATTAAGTTACCGAGCCTGTTTTAGTGTGACGCAAACCAACTGGGGTGTTTTACACCCCGTTTACTCTGAAATAGATACCAGTGATTTACCCGCCTTATGTCCAAACTGTAGGATCAGATTTTGTACTGAAATGGTCACCATGAATTTAGGCAGGCTTAGGTTCTCGAGTTGTTATTTTCCCTAGTACACCTTGTGGGCCGCCCCATACTATATAGCCATCAAAGAAGGGTAGTTGGAAACCCGAATTTAAAGAGTATAACATTGATTTTAATTATACCCCAAATTAGATATGTGCTTAAATCCATAGACTCACTTCCCTAGTTAACATTGTTCTAATACCATTTGGAACAGAAGGACCATACGAGTTATGAGTGGATGTTGTTCTCCTTGGTCACTGAAGGACTCGAGGAGGGACGATAGTAAAACGATATAAAGACCATTTACTCAATAATACATCCTACACCACTCTTCAGCAATAACACTTTCCCTTCTGTGGTGAGATTTAACCATAACACTCTGTACAATTCATGATAAGACCCAACATGACCTAATTTAATACTTACACAACTTCCGAAAGTGAGATTATCATTTTAGACTAATGAAATACACTTCTATTACATTATTTCCCCTGTGATTTATAATACAGAAATCTCCATGACTTAAAATGAAGGTACAATGATTTAAATCTATGCCTTACACAATTAATGGGGGTGGGGGGAAGTGCATGGTATGTAAGTGTGGTGATGCGTTTGACAGATTACGACTTGATTTATTGTTAAAATCTTTGAATCAAACGAAGGTGGTGGAATGAGTCACACAAGAACTTTGCTACTGAAAGTACTAATAATCACTCTGTTCTCTATAACTCTCAAATGTGAAAACAAGGGAAGGGGTGGGAGATTATGAGGCGTAAACACTGACCTGCGAATCAAACGAAGGCGTGGAATGAGTCACGTAGTCACATGCTAGCCCAAGCCTTATATAACATCGGATACCTTCCGGTTACAGCTTTCACATTAACAAGTATGTCTCGCAACACTCATTTGGGAATTGACTTCTATAGAGCTTATCGTATCTCACCAAGATTAGACGACTATGGGGAAAATTTGAGTAGTATCAAGAATGATCACGTCAATTAATGTTAAGCCTTCGTGATGATGCTCGGATGCTATTTTGTCAGTTTAACCAAGCATGGGAATGAACAACGAGCGATATTTTGAGGTAACTAAATATATAATATTATGGACTGTTCCTCTGCTTCTGGCACTTTCTCAGCATTTCTAACACTAAAATGAATAGAGACCAAAAGATACCATTGCATATACTCATGTAAGAGGTTATGAAGATTAAGCCAATTTATATGTTCGTCAACTCCGCTACCCGCGTGTTTTATGGAGGGGAGGGAAGTGTATGGAGGGGAGGAGGGAGTGTGGTTGGCTGATGTAATAATGCGAACTACAAAATACAAAGATGTGCAATGCTAACTTATCTCTACGATGCAAAAATCACTCTTATATTATGATTCTTATAGCACACTTATACTAGATTATAATTATTCACATTTATACTAAATTGTTCTTAACCCTAGAATGCTTACGTCAGGTAAATTTCCCTGTTCGGCGATTTATTTATTTGCTATTTTGTTATGATAAGAGCTTTGGAGCTGTCCTTCCCTATACCTTCAATCCACCCTACCTCCTACCTACATAGGTAGTGGTGTGGTTTCATCTCGCATTTATCACCATGATATTTGGGTTTAAAGTGTTTTTTACCCGACATTGCCCCTTTTCTCGTTTCCCCCATTTCAGGCCAGGGTGATATGTGAGGGGAGCCACCTACCTAGTCTTAAGCTTCAACGTCCCAAGGAGGGGGCCACCATGCCCAGTGGCAATTGAGCCCATAGTTAGTGTTTTTTATTTTAATGTTCATGTTAAAAAAAAAAAAAAAATTTCTTTAGTACCTCCTAAATATTCAAGTAAAATTTATTTTCTTACCCTGATGGTTATTACTATGTAAGAAGGAAGTATATGAGTTACTTTTGATATCTCCATTGTCAAATTTTATAAAAATTTTGTCTAAGTAATTATTATTAATTTTCCAAAATTGGGTAAAATTCTCCCAGCGAAAGCAGTACTGTGAGGATAATAACGTAAGCATTCTAGGGTTAAGTACTAAATTACAACTATCTTACATCTAAGTTACACTTATATTACATCTTAACCTAACTTACTGGCACTACAGGGGTCCTTCCTCCGAGAAACAAATTTTCACCATCGGAGTCTTTTCAACACAAGCACTAATACAAGTTCCAAGGATGCGTGTGCGGTTGGGACAGACTTACTGACTTGACTGCAAGTCCCCTTTTAAACACACCTTACTTTGACACTCACCCCACGATAAGTGGCACCTGTAGGTCCACATAATACATCGCGTACCCCAGGGGGTCACTTCACGTCACTAATGAATTTACAAAGAAAAATATATGCAGTGTAGAATAGAAACCCCATTTAGCCTCCTGCCTGAGTAATGGCATAGTCACCCAGCTAGGTGGACTCGTACTCTCGTTGCCAAGATCGTTCCAGGTGTGCTTCCCATTCACCCTCTTGTCACTCAGTCTCACGCACACTTCATCCATTCGATACTATCGTTTCCAGCCTTCCACCTAGTGACTGACGAGTGCTTGACAAGTCCTCAAGTCACGACCACACTCTCAGCCATGTCAAGTGTAATGTGAGGGGTAGGCGCGCTCGGCTTCTCGAAGTAAAGTTCTTGTAGTATTCCCACTGAACTGGGCTGAGCCCATCTCAACCCCTTTCTCTCTCCCTAAAACTATAGCTCTTCACAGTCAATTGTCAGCCAGTCCGACCAGCACACACTTCCTTATCCATTTCATTAACAGTTACACTCCTCAACCTTCACAGACTTAACATTCCTCGATGAGTCGGTGGGGAGGCCGTCTTTCACTGAGTGGCAACCGTCCATCCACAGGGTCAGGTGTGAAGGCTCCTTCCAGGGGTTCCAAGAGCCACTCTTCTCCACCACAGGGCCTCACCCGTCCTGCAGCTCCTTGCATCCTCTTCCCCATGAACACATCCTCGACTTCGTACACACCTCCATCCATCAACACTTCCATTACACGATGGCATGATTTGTGTGGACTGTTTTGTTTTGAGGAAGGATAACCTACCGATTCGGCTGTCACGATCCACTGACCTACATTCTTTCTTCTTGACATGTGACCCCTAAGTTTCATCAACAACTCATCTTCCACCCTACTCCTCCTTCCACTAGACCAACCCACAAAACACACAAGCTGTGGCTCCATCTCGGTATTCATTCTATTAATCTCAGTGAAGAATGGTTTTATTCATCCTCCAGGAGCTCGATAGACTATCAGTTCCACACATGAGGTCTCCAACGATCGAGGAATCTGGCTATGGCCTATTAGAGATGCTTTTAGTATGTTACGTGGGACTGTTTACCATATAAGATCAGGTGGGCCTCTATTGCACTTTGGTTACAGAGAATATTTATAATCTCACTGCTCTAGCCACCAGTGTATTGCTTTAAAATTTTAATTATATCCCACTGTTAAGACACCACAGTGATGTTACGATGATTCTGATCCCACAAAACTTTGATGTCACTGCAATCTCACCTCTTAAAACAATTTCTTATGTCACTGCTGGAGTGTAAATCGCCAGGAATGCACACTGAATTTAAAATTTGAGATTACAAGGGTGATAGTTGGTAATGGGAATTTAGTATCAGGTAAAGTTTTTATGCCAGTTCTAGTCGTCTTAGTTCAGTTCAAGGTTATTTTAGAATTTAAGGAGGATGGTAGATTTGGTAGAGTGATATTCTTTATGGCTAGCCGTCACTGTACTGACCTTGAGCATAACACTTTCGACTTACCAACGTGGCTGCCATTGGGTTACCGAGCCTGTTTTAGTGTAACCCAAACCAACTGGGGTGTTTTATGCTTCCTTTTACTCCGAAATAGATACCAATGACTTACCTGACTTATGTCCAAAGTGTAGGATCAGATTTCGTAGTTAATGGGTCAGCATGAATTTAGGTAGGCTTAGGTTCTCGTGTTGCTATTCTCCCTAGTATACCTTGCAGGCTGCCCCATGCATAGCCATCAAAGGAGGGTAGTTGGAAACCCGAGTTTAAAGATAACATTGATTTTTAACATACCCAAAATTAGATAAATGCTTAAATCCATAGACTCACTTCCTTAGTTAACATTGTTCTAATACCACTTGGAACAGAACGACCATACGAGTTATGAGTGGAAGTCGAGGCGCGTTTTTGAGGCTCAGGCTTGAGCCTGGCTCGAGCCAGACTTAAGCCAAACGTCCATTCCCGTTTTTGCGGTGCCCAGGTTCAAGCCGGACTCGAGCCGCGCTTAAGCCAGACTCAAGCCAAGTCGATCCACCCCCGGAGCTGGCTTGAGGTAGCTCGAGCCCGGGAGTGTGACGTCATATGTAAACAAAGATGGCGTCTTCCATTGTGTTGTATGTGCTGTTCTCACTTTTTTTTTTCAATATGCCACAAGTATGTGGCTTGCACCGATTGATTTTGATATACAGATATGCTAGAATTTACAGTTGATGCACGTGAGAGAAGAACATGTGTAGCTAGAGTGAATTGGACAGCTCGTTTGTGGTGCAGATCAGATGGTGTTCACTCAGTATTGCTTTTGAATTGCACTGGGCTGTTCGTTGTCGTTTTTTTTTTTTTAAATACTTTTTCTAGTGTTCCATACTTCACAGGTATTTCTTGTAGTGGTAGATTTTTTTTTTATCTGCATCTTCTTTTGCATATGTTAATAACAGTATGTTCTCTAAATTGCCTTCTTCTACCTCATATTTACTTCTTATATCTTTTAATGCATTACAATTTTTAAAGAAATGTTCAAGAGTTTCTTCTTGTTTTGTTACATAATTCACAATACGTATTTCCACCAATATATCTTGCTCTCCAGTTTAATTTTAAAGTGTTCGAGCAACATCTGTGCAGCAGTATAGAACCCTGTGTGTTTTCATTAAGTTTTCTTCCTTAATGTCTAATTTTTTCTCTTTATAAAATATAATTGAGCATTTGTTCGTCAGTTCTTCTCTCCAACATTTTCTTTTTTTCGTATTCATTTACCTTCTTCTGTATTTCATCCTTTTTTAAATTGTCCAGTTGGTTAGTATTATGCTGATTTCCTTCATATATTCCTGAATATTTTTTATCCATGCATTTCTTCTTTTTTTTTTCATACAGTTCTAAAAACACTTTTAATGCTAATGAATTATTTTCTTGCAGAAGAAAGCATATAATGAGTGGATGAGGAACAGGGGCGTCAAAGAGGCTGAGAGGAGGACGCGAGAGTTGTATGTCGAGAGGAGGAGAGAGGTGAAAAGATTAGTACGAGAGAGTAAGAAGAGAGTGTATGAGGAATTTGGAAGGATTTTGAGTGCAATGTGGAGGGAATGTAAGAAAATGTTCGGGAAAGAGGTCAAGAGAGCTACACAGGGTGCCAACGAAGTTAGCTGGGGTGTGAAAGATAAAAATGGTAGATTACTAGTGGAGAGGGGAGAAAAAGTGAACAGATGGAGAGAACACTTTAATGAACAGGAGGAATCCCTCCACGGAACACTGGTCTGTACTGCTCCTGTACAAAATAAAGGAGAAGAGTAAAGGTTTCCTTGGTGACTCGCATATTTCTGAAGAAATCAAGATCTTTCTGATCCAGGTGATCACTGAAGCCTTTCTGCTTTCCATGTGATTCTCTGCACCAACCCAAAGGAACATAATGTAATTATAAAGTATGGTTTTGCTAATATTAATATAAATTTTTTTTTGAGGGGGTGGGGGACACAATGACCAAACAGCAAAGTAGCTCACTGAAGGGAACACCTGAATGGAAATGAGGGTCAATTTTTAGTTTCACACAACCATTGATCTTTGCATCAAATCTGAGTGTTTCCAATGGTTTTTG
Organism: Coenobita brevimanus; assembly: GCF_032717465.1. Classification (NCBI taxonomy): domain Eukaryota; kingdom Metazoa; phylum Arthropoda; class Malacostraca; order Decapoda; family Coenobitidae; genus Coenobita; species Coenobita brevimanus. Next base: position 15,270,931 of record NC_136975.1, on the reverse strand, counting down.
GTGTGATTCATTTGATTTTGCCCTTCAAATCTATTGCCAATCAGTGGTTTCAAAGGAATGAATATTTTTGCAATCACCTTAGAATCCACTATTTCTTTTTAGAAAGGTCAAAAAGAAGAGAATCACACCCAAAACCATAAGAAACAGTCAGGTTTGATGAAAAAAAAAAATGTGCTGTGGGCCTACTACTTACCCTAACCCAACCCAACCTAACAACCTAACTACCTAACCTAACCTAACCCAACCTAACTCAACCTAATGCAAGTATTATTCATTTGCGAGCAAAGTGCATAGAATGAAAAATGGTCTATATTGGCCCAGAACTTATTTGGTAAACTTATGTTTCTAAGAATCTCTGGTTATGCGAATCTAAAAATTGTCCGAAATGAGCACTATCAGATACCCAATAATCACGAGGCAATGTGACCCTATGGCAGAAATTCCCTACACATTCAATACGTTGTTATCACAAATGAATATCATCTTGATTATATCCTTTCCCCTGAAAGTATGCACTGATAAAGAGTTCATAATGCAGGTATAGTTCATGCAACATACAGGGAGTGCTGCCTGTTGCATGCACACCTGAATGAACCAGACATGCACTCATACAGCTTGTTGGCCAACTTAATACTTAAATGGCCAATCATCTGCACCCAAAAGAAAAAAATAGATATAAAAATATATATATAAATCTGGCAGGCGCAACATCTGCATGATGAAGTTAGCTCATCTTCTACCAAACTGAATAAGGCATGGCAAACTCTTGTCTGGATGATCCTACATTCAAATTTTATCCAACCAACATATAATCAGCTGCCTAGGCTCATCATCGTCCTGATCAAAATATTTGACAAACTCATTACCTGCTGCCAAGAAAACTATTGGCCTATGAAGCCTCTTCTCAGCTACCTAGTCACAAACATACACTTATCAAAAACCGCCTTGAACTCATACTCCTGACATGATCTAACCAGTAATACAACCATATATATATATTTTTTCGATGTGTAGATGGGAAGTGGGAGGTAAAAATGTGGAGATACTTGTGTTGGGGTATGTTCACCTTATACAATCTGCTTCAGACAATTATGGAAGTTTGATTTTCCTTAACAGTAAAACAATGGCTGTAAATTTACTGGCGCTGCTAAGCCTAATAAGTACATAAAATGAAGCAATAACCTATTATCAGAATTTTACTCACCAAACTTTTGATATGTTAGATCTTACGAATATCAAAACCTAACCAGTCCATGATTCCAGTTGTTTCCTACCATCGACAACATAACTTTTTGACCACATTACAAACATGATGGTCACAAATGTGTTGTCTCCAGCATTATTATTAAGCTTGCTACCACTACACCATAATATCAATAAGAGTTCTGTCTACTTTCCCATACACTGTCACTGAGAGTACCTTGTTCCTAGGGTTCTCAACAAGCACCCCAAGTTTGTAAACTTAAAGCTTTCCTTATATGATGCCCTTCATCTTTCCAGTGGTTAACACAGCTGCTTTATGTACCCTAGTGCCTGTTGCCATTAAAGACGACAACACAGTGACCTGGCTCATGTATTCCTCTACAAGAGTGGACACAACAGTCGCAGACTCTTGTGTCTCTGGAAACAACGGAAAAGTTCCCATCTGGAGGGAAGAACTGCTGCTTAGATCGAAAATATCTTTTTCTCCAATATCTGCCATGCTGCTTTGCGTCATCAGCTGACCGGGGTGTTTGTTTACATTCGTTAGTACGGCTCGAGTACTGTTTTTGCGGGGCCACTTTGGCTTAAGGGCCCGTTCACACATCGCCGAATGAGATGCCGAATGCGTGCCGAACCGTATTCGGCCGGGATTCGGCCAGAATCGGGCGCAAACTGCCCGAATTCGGCCTTTCTGTCTGCTGTCTGTTTGATGTCGCCGACAGTATACCGACGAAATAGAATGCAAACCGAACGCAAACCGAACGCAAACAGAATGCGCACAGACGCCAACCCGAAACTCTTATTTTGAAAATTCACCGTCATTTTTTCGGTGCGACATCGGTACAGCATCGACGATGCATCAGCGATGCATGAACGATGCATCGCCGATGCTGTACCAAGGGCATCCCGAATGCATACCGAACTTCCCACACCCACCCAGGGGTGTATAAATAAGCGTGTACCAAAAAGCCCATCACACTCCCAGTTCCAACAGAGCAACAATGGACATCACAGCAGTCATCCCCAGCGAAGTCAACAAGCAAGCCGTGGCCCTGTGGAGCAAAGCACAGACTGACTCCCTGCTCTGCGTCAAGTATCTGACCTACCTGTACCTGGAAGACGAGGAAAAAGACCACATTCCACCCCGGAGGAAGCGCAAGATTCGCCAGAAGAGGTCCTGTTGGTCCCATGACTGGCTTCAACGACGGAAAGAATTTGGCCAATGGGAGAACCTTCTGCAGGAGCTGATACTGGAGGACAGGACATCATTTCGCAATTTCCTACGCATGGACGAGGACCTCTTCTGTGAACTCCTTGAGAGCATTCGTCCTCGCATCGAGAAGCAGCGCACCTTCTGGCGGGAGCCCTTGGAGGCAGGTTTGAGGCTCTCCATCACCTTCAGGTACCTGGCCACCGGGGACAACTACCGCAGCCTTTCCTTTGGATTCCGAGTACCTCCCAACTCTATCTCCTGCATCGTGTACGAGACGTGTGAGGCCATCATCGCGGAGTACATGGACAAGGTGATCGTTTGCCCATCGACAGCCGAGGAATGGAAACAAGTTGCGAAGGGCTTCTCACGAAGGTGGCAGTTTCATCACACCGTTGGAGTGATAGATGGCAAGCACATTCGTATGCGTGCTCCTAGCAAAAGTGGATCCTACTACTACAACTACAAGGATTTCTTCTCCCTGGTCCTGCTTGCTGTGGTCGATAGTGATTACAAATTCATGTTTGTGGATGTGGGTGCCAATGGGGCAACTTGCGATGCCCAGGTATTTACCAACTCAACTCTACACAAAGCGCTCTCGAATAACCAAGTTCGACTGCCTCCCGAGAACCTCTGATTGATGGCGAACGCCCAGTGCCCTACTTCATCGTTGGAGATGATGCCTTCGCCCTTCAAGAATGGTTGATGAAGCCCTTCCCCAACCGAGGTCACACCTACGAGGAGAGAATCTACAACTACCGTCTCTCCAGAGCAAGACGAGTGGTCGAGAACGCCTTCGGCATCCTCGCGAACAGGTAAGTGAAGTTTTGATGTCTACAAATGTCAGACGTGTCTATATATCAATACAATTGATGAGTCAGTGTTCTTTGTCGCATGGTGCCATGCGAATAACGGTAAATTTTCTTATCCCTTCCAGATTTCGCTGCCTGCTGACGGCGATGCTACTGCAGCCGAGGGGTGTGGAAGCAGCAGTTCTCGCCGCCTGTTGTCTCCACAATCTCCTGAGGGAGCGGAGGCCGTCGTACTGCATGGCCAATGCTGATGCTGAAGACCCCGTCAAGCACAGGGTCACCGAGGGTGCCTGGCGCGATGGTAGGCAGTTGGACCCACTGGAGACCCTGGTGAACCCAAGAGCTCTGGCGGCACCCAAGAACATCCGCAACTACCTGAAGGATTTCTACAACTCACCTGCAGGACGTGTGCCATGGCAGGACCAGAGGGTGGATGACTAGGAGAGCCAAGCTGTGTGATAGAATATATGCTTTGCGTCGTAGATTATGCTATGTCATTTTGTAATATGTACATAGTGTATTTCTATCATGCACTGTGTTCGTTGTGACTTGTAAAAAAAATTTAAAAAATACCATTGTTGGAGAAAACATACGTGTTTTTTTACATACCAAAATAGTTAAGCTTGCAATTAGTTGGTATAGTAAGAAAACTCAGTGTCACACTTTATTTACTTTACTGATCATCTTACTTACACTAGGAAAAATAGCTTTCATTAATATACATAGTTATAAGTTAATACAGTTAGAGCTGGGTATACTTCTTGGGAGTTGAATGCTGTCGTAGGGGAGTCGAGAGACTTGAGTGCCTGGGCGTAGTCGGTTCCACAGCTGACTGGTTCGCTGGCCTGTTCATGAACGACGCACCGATCAGTTCTCTGAATGACAGGTTTGAAAAACTGGCTGACATCGGTCGGTGCTGGGGGGAGTAGGCACTGGCTTGCTGCTGCTGCTGCTGGTGCTCCAGCTCCCACACCCGCTGCTGCAGTTGCTGCATGTGGTTGGCAGCGTAGGTGGATGGCCCTGGGTCGAGCGGAAGAGGAGCCAGGCCAGAGTGCTGGAGCGGCGCTACTGCCGGTGTGGATTCTGGTGCTGCTGGCGGTGGTGAGGTGTCCGTGGTGGAGGCCAGCTCGCTCTCCTGCAGGCTGAGGAGGAGAGCTGTGGTGTCACGCTGAAACCTCAACACACTGGTCATCGACAGCATATCCAGCACCGACTTGATGTAGGCTGTGAAGTTCGCCACAAGGGTGTCCTTGGGGCTCTTCGGCTTCAGGAACTCCTCCAGCTGCTTGGCACTGGCCTGGCTGTCTTCAATGTGTTTCGTGAGCTGTGGAAGTAAGACATTCATTGTAAAATACCGTACAACATACAAAGTGGATAGGGTATTCACTGAAAAATTATAGGGCCACTCATAGCAAAGCGATTCTCACCTGGGCTAAGTAGGGGCTGGTGGAGGGTGTCTCCTCCCGCCGCACAGCCGTCCTCTGGGCGTGTTTGGCGGAGGCCTGGGCTGCACCCCCTCCGTCGTCGCTGCGCACAACCTCCACATGTTGGGTCGGATGTGTCTCGTCCTCGCTACACGTACCTTCTCCCGATTGGGAAAAGGACAGCTGAAAAAAATAAAATAAAAACACTAGGACAATTATCTTCAGGAACAAAATTATGTAGAGTCTTATACAGGTGTGTCTGTTCCTAAACTTTTTACAGGATTTTTTTTTTTTTTCATTCTCAAGATTGTATCTGCACTAAACACTCACCTTGGACTGTCGTGTCTTTGTCATCGACACGAACGACCTCAGGAAGCCGAAGTTGCCCCATATCCAGGCGTCCCTCTCGCTCAGGTCCTCCACGATGGGGCCCTGGCCTGACCTTGTGCGGTGTAGCTTCACATAGCGAGCCCGCATGCCGTCGACCCAAACACGTAGCTGGTTGCCTGAAAAACGAAATGATATTTACTGCATATGCATAATTGCTGAGGCACCTCTATAAGTTCACAAAAATCACATGATGAGTGTTATATGAACACACTGCTTGTTACACACACGAAGTAAAAAATCACGGCACACACAAGAAGCACTGTTACTCACTTTCGATGTTGAGCTCCTTGGCCTTGTCAGCCATCAATCTCGCCTTCTTGGCGACGTCCTTGTAGCAATTGAGCTTCTTGTTATAAAATATAGGGTGCTGCTGAAGCCACTCAGCCAAGTCACGCTCCTGCCATTCATTCAACTTGGCTGATGTGCGCCGGACCTTCTTGGGGACAAACACCTGTGACATCTCGCTGTCGTCGTTGTCGTCAGGCAACCGCTGTTGGTCTTCTTCAGAGGAGGAGATGTCCCTAGTGGCCATTTTTCGCTTGTGTTTGCTGGGACCAGCCTCATCACCTCTCATGCGACCTCTCGAGGTTGACGCAGTAGCAGGTCTATCTGGGGGTGGGACCAGGGGCTCCACCACCTCATCGGGAGTCTGGCTTTCCTGCGACAGGCCGGAATCTTGGAAACGGGGGTTAGAGTCCTCTGGGAACAGGTCTTCGGATGCCGCCTCCATTCTGCTGTAGATGCTGTAGTGCGCCCGTTCTCCTAGCTCTGGAAAGTGTGACTGGGATGCTTTGGCCTTTTATATATGCCTCGGTGGGCGGTGTTCAAAATTCTGTATACATTCTTGGGACAATCGGTATAATTTTGGTATGTATTCTGTCCATATTCGCCGATTCATCACCGACATCGTACCGATTTATAACGGTCACTTTGTCGGCGATGCATCGGCGAATGCATACTGAATGCTTGGAACGCATACCGAAGGATTACCGAATGCGACCCGAGGGCGTCCCGAGGAAGTGAGTTCGGGCAGGTCACACCGAATATTTCATGTTTGATGAAATATTCGGTGACTTGCCCGAACCCATTTCGAACACCCCGAAACGTTCCCGAAGTGCGCCGAATAGCGCAGGATTGACCACCGAACGTTTCCCGAAGCCTATTCGGTATGCATTCGGCTTCTCTTTCGGCGATGTGTGAACGGGGTCTAAGCCAAAAAGCGAAGCCAGGCTTGAGCCACAAAAACGTGCCTTCGTTCTCTTTGATCACTGACGGACTCGGGGAGGGACGATAGTAAAACGATATTAAGACCATTGACTCAATAATACATCCTACACCACCCTCCAGCAATAACACTTTCCCTTCAATGGTGAGATTTAACCATAACACTCTACAGTACAATTAGTGGTAAGACCCAAAATGACCTAACTTAATACTTACACTGCTTCTGAGAATGAGATTATCAAATCATTTTAGACTAATGATGTACACTTCGATTACATTATTTCCCCTGTGACTTATAACACAGAAAACTCCCTGACTTGTATTAAGGCACAATGATTTAGATCTTTGCCTAACACAATTAATGGGGGAAGGGAAGTGTATGGTATGTAAGTGTGGTGACGCGTTTGGCAGATTACAATATGATTTGTTGTCAAAATCTGCGAATCAAACGAAGGCGGTGGAATGAGTCACACATGAACTTTGCTATTGAACACAGTATTAATCACCATTCTCTATAACCCTCAAATGTGAAAACAATATGTAAGGGGGGAGGGAAGATTATGAGGCCTAAACACTGACCTGCAAATCAATCGACGGCGGTGGAATGAGTCACGTAGTCACATGCTCGCCCACTCCTTATCTCCTCAGATACCTCAGTCCAATTGCATTCGAGGATGTTAACTTCCGGTTACTGCTTTTACGTTAACAAGTATGTCTTGCAACACTCATTTGGGAACTGACTTCTTTAGAGCTTATAGTATCTCACCGAGAATACACGACAATGAAGAAAATTTGAGTAGTATCGAGAATGATCACATCACTTAATATTAAGCCTTCGTGATGATGTTCGGATGCTATTTTGTCAGTTTAACCAAGCGTGGGAATGTACAACGAGCGATATTTCCAGGTAATATATATAGAATATTATGAACTGTTTCTCCCATTCTGGCACTTTCTCAGTTAGCATTTCTAACACTAAATTGAACTGAGACCGAAAGATATCTTTGAATGTACTCAAGTAAGAGGTTATGAAGATTAAGCCAATTTAAATGTTCGTCAACTCCGCTACCCGCGTGTTTTGGGGAGGGGAGAGAAGTGTATGGAGGGGAGGAGGGTGTGGTCGGCTATGTAATAAGGGGAACTACATAATACATAGATGTGCACTTCTAACTTATCTCTACAATGCAAAAATCACTCTTATACGATACTTATAGCACACTTATACTAGAATATAATTACTCACACTTATACTAAATTGTTCTTAATTACTAAATTACAACTATCTTACATCTAAGTTACACTTATATTACATCTTAACCTAACTTACTGGCACTACACTTACGAATCATAAGTAAGTGTATGAAAAAGTGAACCTAGTGAGAATGTAAAAAGAATTTACATAGCTAGCAGTATGTATAATTCTTTGGCGAGTTTTTATAGAGGTGATAGAAAAGCAAATGCTTCAGTGAGGCAGGAGTGTATGATGTCCCCATACCTTCTCAGTAAATATTTTGACAGGGTTATGAAAGAGATAAGAAAAAAATGAGCCAGAAATAAGCGCAGCTGGTGAATGATAACCCCTTCATTTAGATGACTTTTTTTTTCTTTTTTCTTTTTTTTCTTACCTACTGTTATTCAGTTTTGTACATTTCAAGGAAGAATGCCTTGTTCTGAAAGGATTATTGTGGAAAATACACTACACTTCACCTCAAATCGTATCTGCAAAACCAAACAAAATAATCTGAAGAAAGCTAAAGCAAGGCAAAATATTTTTCATTGTGCTGAAGAAGTAAAAAAGATAGAGACTGAATATTTCAGATCTGATGTAGCCTATTCGGACAACGCTGTGCTACTTGCTCACAGTGAATAAGTTCTTTGCAGAGTGATTCAGAGTGTCATGGATGATTGTGATATGATTATTTCTGAAAGTTATTTTCAGCAATAGTGAAGCAGTAATTGCTGAGAATGATATTTATCATATATTGTTATAGTCAAGAAGGATGAAGTAGTGAAAATCTATGAACCTTATCTATAAAAGTCGGTATTTGCGATAGTCTGATGGTGATGATTATAGTGGTCATTTCGGTGATGATAATGATGATCATAATCATGATTGTCGTTATCTCCATCATTATCATAATGAATAAAACAGAAATGAAGGTGATAGTTAAGTTTGCATTATTGATCAGTGTCTGATTAGTACCGTATAATTCATACAGACATTGGCCATGGACGTTAATACGATACGATTCACCCTCCCCCATCACCTATCCCCCTACCCCCATCCCCCCCCACACACAAGAGCGGCAGAGCTCGTGTGTGCTCTTGCAGGGGTTATGTTCTTGGTACACACAATCTGGGGAACAAATTTATTCTGGAGTAATGGATCCGGGGAGGTGATGTGTGTGGGTGTAATCGGTGGCATGGTCTGTACATCATTCTGGGATGGGAGTGGTGGGATAGGAGAGGAGGAGGAGCTGAAGGCTTGAGGGAAGGAGGTGCGTTTGTGAGGGTGTGGGATGTTGGGGTGTTGATATGCAGAGGTGGGAATATGGCAAGTTGTGAAGGAAGGGATGGGAGGACGTTTTCATCAGCTGGGTGGTGAGATGAAGAGGTGTGTGATTGTAATTATGATTATTGTTTTTCATCTTAAATATACCTTTTTTTTTATGCGAGGAAGAAGGAACCAAAGGCCATGAGCCCGCAATAACGGTTCCCTCCAAGAGAAAAACAAATTACAAGAGAGAGGCAGATTCAAGATCCGTTCATTTCGAGATGCCTGGACACACTGCGTTTGAAAGACTGGAGATCATAGGCAGCAGGAAATACAGACAGAGGGAGACAGTTCCAGAGTTGATCTGTTGCATAAATGAAGGACTGGGAGTAACGGTTAACTCTTGCATTAAAGAGTTGGACAGAAAAGGGATGAGAGTTTGCTGTTAGACGGTTGCTACCCTCCCGTCGTAGAGGTGGAGGAATGCATGCAGACAGTTCAGAGGAGCAGTGACCATTAAAGTAGCGATAGAAAAGAGATAAAGATGCAACAGTACGGCGAAAAGACAGAGATTGAAGGGAGTCAGTAAGAGGAGAGTTAATGAGACGAAAAGCCTTTGACTCCACCCTATTGAGAAGAGCTGTATGTGGGGAGCCTCCCCACACATGAGAGTTGTACTCCACACAGGGGCAGATAAAACCCCTATATAGAGTCAACAATTGTGCAGGGGTAAAGAAAGAACGGAGTCGGCTTAGCACACCCAATCTCTTGGAAGCAGATTTTACAAGAGATGTAATATGATCTTTCCAAGATAAGTCCCGAGTAAATGAAACTCCAAGCATGTTCAAGGATGATGCAGGATTAAGCTGAATATTATTAAACATTAGTGGGTATACCTGTGGAAGATTTTGACGGGTTGATAGGTGTAAGAACTGAGTCTTAGATGCATTAAAAACAACAAGATTATTTTTACCCCAGTCAGAGATATGAGCCAAGTCACACATTAGGTGTGCCACAGCCTCATCCCTTGTTTGCTGAAGTAACTGCTGAGATGGGCGTTGCGGGAACCGAATGGAAAGGTGAAGGGTGGAGTCATCAGCGTATGAATGGATAGGGTTAGATGTACACCCGCGCACCAAAGTTTCTGTACCCCCCTCGGTGGAAGGAAGTGGAAGTCAGAGTTAGAGAGAGGGCAGGGGAACGAACAACCGTGAGTGGTAGTTTGGAACTGAGCTACGAGGCGAATCGTGAGAAAACTAATGACATTGGATTCGAAACATTTCCATGCTATTCACCTGCTATACATTATGCTTTCGTAACATACATAGCATATATTATAACATTCACTACTGTATTATCATGGTGTCCCGTGAAACTGGTCCAGACACGACCCGTCTGTTTCGGATCCTCATCATACAAATAAAGCACCGAACCAGTTGTATATAAGCTGCAACTGGTCATTATCACTGCGGTGATAATTTTTGTGAATATGGTATTGCTGGATTGTCTATAGTTATAATATAGCATGATTGTGAATTTCATGCTGATTCCCACCGTAGCCGTGCGAATGGTTATAAACGTTGCAATTATATTATGTGGACGAATAAGACACATTGTGATGGGCAGCGGAGAACATTCACAAATAATTTACTATAACCAGATGAATTTAGATGCAAACACAAAATATGAGACAACGAAGATACAGCTGTGGTATCCTGCTACACCACGTTATCCAGGCCTTAACTGTTGCTTCACCTCATACGTGCGTTATTTTCTTTCAGTCTCTGCCGCTTTTATTACCCTTGCTTCCCGGTATCCTCGTACTGCTAGCCGTCATATTCCTTACGGGGTTTCTAGTCGTCCGGTCCTATAACCCCCACTGTATTACATTATTCTTCACATCATCACTCCACACAACGTTAGCACAAGACTGCTAAACCTGTTACCACCATTATAGGCGCTGCCTTTTCCCATTGTGTCATATCTTCCTCACAATCAACTACTGCTACTCCTTCTACTACTCCACTATAAATCTGTATAATATTACATTTGCCTGTCATTATGTCTGTGTATCTGCTAACCACATTGTCCCTGTCCCACCGTCCGCAACTCGTTACTCACCCCGCACCACTACCTCAGTTGCAACCCCCTCTTCCTCTCACCTTGGACTCTACTCCTCCCCCACTCCGACAGCACATTACCCCTCACCTCATCCTTGGGCCACCAAGCCTGCTGTTCACCCTTTACCGGTGAATATACGTCGTATGCATTAATAATAAAAAAAGGCATTTGGGAGCCGAGTGCTAATCGCCCGCCAGAATATGCTGTTGCCCAAGTCAAAAATTTAGGCTTTATTTTGATACCATGAAGGTTTTATGTTGATAGCTCAAGGATTTCGTCAGATCCAGTGGTGCTAAAGGCGGGTGATAAAAACTAGTTGACCTTTGGCAGTTACTTTGGTGCCCTTGACTCTGTCCCCGACAGACACATAGATTTTGACCTTATCTTGATACGCTGAAGGTTTCATGTTGATAGCTCAAGCCGTTCATGAGATTGGATCACACACACAGACACAGACACACACACACACACACACACACACACACACACACACACACACACACACACACACTCACAGATGCAGGCAAAAACATTATAGCTCCTCCTTCTAATGGCGGGCGATAATAATAATAATAATAATAATAATAATAATAATAACATAGATGTATTCTGTTCCTAACATTACATATAAAAGCTGCAAACCCAAATGTGCCTATATTACGGAGCTCTGATACATGAACCACAGAACCGACCACAGACCGTTCTTATCATTACCACTGGACGTTCCCTATAGCACTTCACCATGGTAATACAACCCACTGTAGTCTTTTGTGGGATCACTACAGCTGTTTGGGAAAAATAACATAGTGCACGACATGCTAACAACCCACAATAATACACATGTGACGTTTCACTGACATCCATCAAATAGCCTAGGAGAAGTTAGCGGACAAACAAACAAACGACTAGACATAGACAGAGGCCGAATGTCTGGCATCGGTATATGACGACCTGACAAAACTGTTGCCATCCTGCTTTGCAGGCGTCATCATACTTAGAGCAATAATAATAATAATAACAATAATAATAATAATAATAATAATAATAATAATAATAATAATCACGTAATTAGGCAAGATACAAAGGACAAACACTGAAAATGCATGTGTCGATGCTATGCCGAATCTGTTTGCCATGACAGTAGGTTGGGTTGCTGTTAAACATCAATTTACTGTAGTATTACTATAACCCTATTATTAGAGCATATTATGGTGCTTTTTGGTTTCATATGTCAAAGATGTGTTCACGTGTTTTATCAGTGAGATTATGGTGTTTGTCCTCCTATGTATCATGTATATTAACATATGATTACTACTACTGCCACTACTACTAGTGCTACTACTATTACTACTACTACTACTATCATTATTATTATTATTATTATTATTATTATTGTTATTATTATTATTATTGCTCTAAGTATGATGACGCCTGCAAAGCAGGATGGCATCAGTTTTGTCAGGTCGTCATATACCGATGCCAGACATTCGGCCTCTGTCTATGTCTAGTCGTTTGTTTGTTTGTCCACTAACTTCTCCTAGGCTATTTGATGGATGTCAGTGAAACGTCACATGTGTATTATTGTGGGTTGTTAGCATGTCGTGCACTATGTTATTTTCCCAAACAGCTGTAGTGATCCCACAAAAGACTACAGTGGGTTGTATTACCATAGTGAAGTGCTATAGGGAACGTCCAGTGGTAATGATAAGAACGGTCTGTGGTCGGTCCTGTGGTTCATGTATCAGAGCTCCGTAATATAGGCACATTTGGGTTTGCAGCTTTTATATGTAATGTTAGGAACAGAATACATCTATGTTATTATTATTATTATTATTATTATTATTATCGCCTGCCTTTAGAAGGAGGAGCTATAATGTTTTTGCCTGCATCTGTGTGTGTGTGTGTGTGTGTGTGTGTGTGTGTGTGTGTGTGTGTGTGTGTGTGTGTGTGTGTGTCTGTGTGTGTGATCTAATTATATCTCATGAACGGCTTGAGCTATCAACATGAAACCTTCAGCGTATCAAGATAAGGTCAAAATCTATGTGTCTGTCGGGGACAGGGTCAAGGGCACCAAAGTAACTGCCAAAGGTCAACTAGTTTTTATCACCCGCCTTTAGCACCATTGGATCTGACGAAATCCTTGAGCTATCAACATAAAACCTTCATGGTATCAAAATAAAGCCTAAATTTTTGACTTGGGCAACAGCATATTCTGGCGGGCGATTAGCACTCGGCTCCCAAATGCCTTTTTTTTATTATTAATGCATACGACGTATATTCACCGGTAAAGGGTGAACAGCAGGCTTGGTGGCCCAAGGATGAGGTGAGGGGTAATGTGCTGTCGGAGTGGGGGAGGAGTAGAGTCCAAGGTGAGAGGAAGAGGGGGTTGCAACTGGGGTAGTGGTGCGGGGTGAGTAACGAGTTGCGGACGGTGGGACAGGGACAATGTGGTTAGCAGATACACAGACATAATGACAGGCAAATGTAATATTATACAGATTTATAGTGGAGTAGTAGGAGGAGTAGCAGTAGTTGATTGTGAGGAAGATTTGACACAATGGGAAAAGGCAGCGCCTATAATGGTGGTAACAGGTTTAGCAGTCTTGTGCTAACGTTGTGTGGAGTGATGATGTGAAGAATAATGTAATACAGTGGGGGTTATAGGACCGGACGACTAGAAACCCCGTAAGGAATATGACGGCTAGCAGTACGAGGATACCGGGAAGCAAGGGTAATAAAAGCGGCAGAGACTGAAAGAAAATAACGCACGTATGAGGTGAAGCAACAGTTAAGGCCTGGATAACGTGGTGTAGCAGGATACCACAGCTGTATCTTCGTTGTCTCATATTTTGTGTTTGCATCTAAATTCATCTGGTTATAGTAAATTATTTGTGAATGTTCTCCGCTGCCCATCACAATGTGTCTTATTCGTTCACATAATATAATTGCAACGTTTATAACCATTCGCACGGCTACGGTGAGAATCAGCATTAAATTCACAATCATGCTATATTATAACTATAGACAATCCAGCAATACCATATTCACAAAAATTATCACTGCATTGATAATGACCAGTTGCAGCTTATATACAACTGGTTCGGTGCTTTATTTGTATGATGAGGATCCGAAACAGACGGGTCGTGTCTGGACCAGTTTCACGGGACACCATGATAATACAGTAGTGAATGTTATAATATATGCTATGTACGTTACGAAAGCATAATGTATAGCAGGTGAATAGCATGGAAATGTTTCGAATCCAATGTCATTAGTTTTCTCACGATTCGCCTCGTAGCTCAGTTCCAAACTACCACTCACGGTTGTTCGTTCCCCTGCCCTCTCTCTAACTCTGACTTCCACTTCCTTCCACCGAGGGGGATACAGAAACTTTGGTGCGCGGGTGTACAGGTTAGAAGGTCATTGATGAATAAAAGGAAGAGTTGGTGATAGGACAGAGCCGAGAGGAACACCACTGTTGATAGATCCAGGAGAAGAACGATGGCCGTCTACAACAGCGGCTATAGAACGACCAGAAAGGAAGCTAGCAATGAAGGCACAGATAGAAGGATAGAAACTGTAAGAGGGCAGTTTGGAAATTAAAGATTTATGCCAGACTCGATCAAAAGTCTTTGAGATGTCAAGTGCAATGGCAAAGCTTTTGCCAAAGTCCCAAAAGGAGGATGACCAGGAGTCTGAAAGGTAGGTGAGAAGATCGCCAGTGGAGCGTCCCTGACGGAACCCGTACTGACGATCAGAAAGAAGGTTGTGATAGGAAAGATGCCTTAAAATTTTTCTATTGAGAATTGACTCAAAAACTTTTGAAATACAGGATGTTAAAGCAATTGGACGATAGTTGGAGGGTTGGGAGTGGTCACCCTTCTTTGGGACTGGCTGAATGAGAGCAAACTTCCAGCAAGAAGGAAAGGTACAAGTTGACAGACAAAGGTGAAAGAGTTTGCCTAGGCAGGGTGTAAGCACGGAAGCACAGTTCTTGAGAACAACAGGAGGGACTCCATAAGGCCCATATGCCTTGTTAGTATTGAGACCAGTGATGGCAGAAAATACATCGGCTGAAGAAATTTTAATGTCGGCCATGAAGAAGTCAGAGGTGGGAAGTAATGGAGGAACAGCACCGGAATCGTCTAAGGTGGAATTGGAGGAGAAAGTCTGTGCGAATAGATCTTCTTTATCAGTAGAAGAAATAGCTACAGAACCATGAGAGTAGAAAAGAGGAGGGAAGGATGATGAGGTAAAGTTGTTAGAAAGGTTTTTGGCAAGGTGCCAGAAGGCGCGGGAAGAATTCGAGTTGGAGAGTTGAGAGCATTTAGTACGGATGAAATTGTTTTTAGCAGAGCGAAGAACAGACTTAGCACGATTCCTGGCAGAAACCTAAAGATGATGTGATTCAGGGGTGGGTTGGCTCCGGTACCTTTTGTAGGCCCTCTCCTTGTTGTGGACAGCATGAGAACAAGCGTGATTAAACCAAGGCTTTCTTGTGTTAGTCAAAGGATATGAGAAAGGAATGTATGCTTCCATGCCTGAGAGAATAACCTCCGTAATGCGCAAGGCATGCTCAGATGGCTTCCGGCCATGGAAGCAATAATCAATCCAGGGAAAATCAAAGAAGTACTGCCTGAGGGCCTCCCAATCTGCAGCTCCAAAATGCCACAGACAATATTTCCCTGGAAGGTCCACAGGCCGTACCGGAGTGATAGGGCAGGTTAAGGTGATAAGGTTGTGATCGGAGGAGCCCAACGGAGAGAAAAGATTAACAGTGTAAGCAGAAGGATTAGTTGTAAGGAAGAGGTCAAGTATGTTGGAGCTCTCTCCAAGGCGGTCTGGGATACTGGTAGGGTGCTGTACAAGCTGCTCTAGGTCATTAAGGATAGAAAAGATGTAGGCTTGTTCACCAGGTGGATCAGTGAAAGGAGAGGAGAGCCAAAGGTGGTGGTGAACATTGAAATCTCCTAGAATGGAGATTTCAGAGAAAGGAGAAATGGATAGAATGTGTTCCATCGTAGAAGTGAAATCTCCTAGAATGGAGATTTCAGAGAAAGGAGAAATGGATAGAATGTGTTCCATCGTAGAAGTAAGATAGTCGAAGAATTTTTGATAGTCAGTTGAATTAGGGGATAAGTAAACAGCACAGATATATTCAGTCAGAGAATGACAGGAAAGCCGAAGCCAGAGTGTAGAGAATTCAGAAGAATCGAGTTCAGGAACACGAGAGCAAGATAAGTCGTTGCATATATATACACAACAGCCACCTTTGGCTTTGAAATGAGTGTAGAGAAAGTAGGAGGATACAGAAAAGAGTTTGCTGTCAGTTGCCTCAGACAGCTGAGTATCAGTTACAAAAAGAAGGTGAGGTTTAGGGGTGGAGAGGTGGTGCTCAACAGAGAGAAAGTTAGAGGAAAAGCCGCGAATGTTGCAGAAATGAAGAAGAAGAGAGTCAGACAGTGGTTCCAGGCACCTCGAGTCATCACTGGGAGACGGGTGAAAGGTGGGGGCATTTATGGTCTCCCCCATGGAGACTCCGAGGCTATGTACTCTTCCTTTTAGATCAGGTTGTCCTCAGCTTACTGGCAGAAAGGGATAGAGCTACATACCAATAATGTTTGTACAGTACTTTTCCATGACTACCATTATATTTTAAGGTGATATTTCTTCATAACTGAGCATTCTAACTGAAGAGATGTCACTTTTAGGCAGAGCTAGAGTAAAAAGAGTAAAATAATTTGGAAAGGCAGTCTGTATCACTTAATTGGTCAATAGTCCATGCCAAACGTTACATTACAAGGTTCTGTAATGTGTTTTCAACAACACAGGTAACTGGTCATAAACTTTGACATGTATAACTCTGATTAAGGGTCAGTTTCAGTAGAGGTTCTCTCTCTCTCTCTCTCGCTCTCTCTCTCTCTCTCTCTCTCTCTCTCTCTCTCTCTCTCTCTCTCTCTCTCTCTCTCTCTCTCTCTCTCTCTCGTGTTCTTTGTCCGTTTACTACCTACTCATCACCAACAAGATTAAAACATGAACTAAGAGATTATACCTGGAGCTGCCACAGTAGTGAGTCAGCCTTTTTCTTTTTGGTAAAGGTGGCTTTGTAGCGCCTCTTCCTTACTTTGTTTCATTTTTCGTATGACCTCTTCATTTTACATTCCGTACAATTATGTCTTCTTTAACTCCTCCCGTCCGGCAGATGTTGTCGCGAGCGCTCCCCACAGCCGGGCATTCCCGACAGAAATCGGCAAAATCGTCTATCTTTAATGCTTCATATCTGTGTTATTATTTAACCAATTGCAGCAAATAAGGTTTCATATTACTCACCAATCCTTCGACTTCAAGTTTATGGCATCAGATGGTCCATGAAGTGCAGATAGGGTGAGTGAGTGAGTGGGGAATGTGGGCAATTTTTGGTGTTTTTTTGCTTGTGTCCTTATGCGTGGCGGAAGTTCGGTAACACAACAATGGCTTACCCTAGCCCACCAATTTTATATCACTTCGATGACACTTCCAGGACACCAAAATACACTACAAACACTGTTTCCGTGAATATTTGTCCATAATCGGTCGTATTGGGTGAAAGAAGGCCGGTCACAGTAGCAGCGACCTTGAACTCACACTGCTCGTCTTCCTCCTTACAGACACAGACAGACACTCTCTCTCTCTCTCTCTCTCTCTCTCTCTCTCTCTCTCTCTCTCTCTCTCACACACACACACACACACACACACACACACACACACACACACACAGAAATGTATGTTTGACTAGGACTGTTGCTCGATTCTGGCATTGATGATCGTTTAGAAGGCTGGGTATTGCAACTCCTAGAAATAATACTATTACTACAAGAAGTACAAGTACAACCACCACTACAACAACTACCACTACTACAAGTACTACTACCACTACCACAACTACTACTATTACACCTACCACATCTACTGTAGTGAAAGTATGTTAGGCTAAGATGTAATATAAGTGTAACTTAGTTGTAAGATAGTTGTAATTTAGTAATTAAGAACAATTTAATATGTGTGAATAATTATAATAGAGTGATTAATAGTGTGTTCAACAGCAAAGTTCTTGTGTGACTCATTCCACCGCCTTCGTTTTGGTATTGTAGAGATAAGTTAGGAGTGAACATCTATGTACTATGTATTTCGCATTATTACACCAGCTGACCACACTCCCTCCTCCCCTCCATAAAACACGCGAGTAGCAGAGCTGACGAACATTTAAATTGGCTTAATCTTCATACCCTCTTACTACTTGAGTAAATTCAAAGATATCTTTCGGTTTCATTTCATTTTAGTGTTAGAAATGATAATTGAGAAAGTGCCAGAAGGGGAGAAACAGTTCATAATATTCTCTATATGTAGTTACCTCGAAATATCGATCGTTGAACATTCCCACGTTTGGTTAACTGTCAAAATAGCATCCGAACATCATCACGAATGCTTAATATTAAGTGATGTGATCCTTCTCGATCCTTCTCAAATTTTCTCCATCGTCGTGTAATCATGGTGAGATACGATAAGCTCTAAAGAAGTCAATTCCCAAATGAGTGCTGCGAGACATACTTGTTAACGTGAAAGCTGTAACCGGAAGTTAACATCCTCGAATGCAATCGGACTGAGGTATCCGAGGTTATATAAGGGGTGGGTGAGCATATGACTATGTGACTCATTCCACGTCTTCGTTTGATTCACAGGTCAGTGTTTAAGCCTCATAATCTTCCCCTCCCTTCCGTTGTTTTCACATTGAGAATTATAGAGAATAGAGTGATTAATAGTGTGTTCAACAGCAAAGTTCTTGCGTGACTCATTCCACCGCCTTCGTTTGATTCACAGATTTTAATATCAAATCAAGTCATAATCTGCCAAACGTGTCACCACACTTACATACTATATGCTTCATCCCCCCCCCCATTAATTGTGTAAGGCATAGATCTTAATCATTGTACCTTAATCTAAGTCAGGGAGTTTTCTGTATTATAAGTGACAAGGGAAATAATGTAATGAAAGTGTATTTCATTAGTCTAAAAATGATAATCTCATTCTCGGAAGATGTGTATTAAGTTAGGTCATTTTGGGTCTTACCATTAATTGTACAGTGTTATGGTTAAATCTCAACACTGAAAGGAAAGTATTATTGTTGGAGAGGGGTGCAGAATGTATTATTGGGTCAGTGGTTTTTATATCGTTTTGTCATAAAAAGACTTTGTAGTTACTTGTAGAGAAGTTATCTATTAGACTTGTGGACGAGCGGTTGTTATACTTGAGTTGTTTGTAAGTAGATAATCTTGGTTCCCATTTGTCATGCAATGACAGAAGAGGTAAAGAATAGTAAGGGACTATTTTTATTTGTCTTGGAAATATTAACAAAGTCTCTCACACACGAGTGAAGTATAGACTCCCGCTAGCTACCTCCCTGTCTCGCTCTCTCTCTCTCTCTTCCAAGTTGCTAAGCCCTTCTCCCTACTACCTGCCGATTCTATGGCCTGTCTCCTTCTGACTCTGCTTCCTAAATTCTGGTGTAGCAGGGGTCGTGTCACGTGTGTTACACTGTGGTTGGAAAGTTCTAGAAGCCTGTGTGTGAGTATGTGTGTATGTGTATGTATGGTCACGAGGAGCTGTCGTGTTCCTATAAAGCATTCCTTGAGTTAAGAGTGTGTAAGCATGTTTAGCATTGCTCGATTCTCGCAGACACATCTTCTCATCATCTGACTTCCTGCTTCTATCTGTCTCTCTATCAATCTATTTATCTATTTATCTATTATGATTTGTAATTATAATATGGAGTCCTGACATATGCTCGGCCGCGAAGCTGAAGGTCCTTCGACAGCAATTATCATTGACATATGCTAATCTGTTAGTACATAATATTGTGGTAATGCATAATTGTGTTGGCCTTATAATTGTAGTTAAAGTTACATAAAAGTTACATCTTGTTAATGCAACTGTTACATAGTTGTTACATATTGTTTGTAGTACATAATTGTAGCAAGTGTAACATAATGCAATCGTTTGTCATTACATAATTGTTACATATCGTTTGTAGTTACATAATTGTACTTAAAGTTACATAAAAGTTATATCTTGTTAATGCAACTGTTACATAATTGTTACATATTGTTTGTAGTTTATGTGGTACTTTGGCATTTGTAGTAACACACTTATTTTCATTTGTTTGTTATGTGATCTTACTCTGTTTCTTTTTCTTTCTTTCATTTTTTTTTTTTTTTGTATGTATTGATTTTCTATAGTTTGTATTTCTTCGTTTGTCTACTTTTTTTTTTTTTTTCGGTGTTGCTCGAGGCTGCATAATTGCTGGTTAAATTCCTTGGGACCCTTTTTTAAGGTTTAGTTTATCTTTCACAGATATTACTGAAAATGATATTATATAGCCCCATATTGTGTTATTTTATATAAAAAATATATATACATTATATACAGTATTAACTATATACACTGACTTGTTGCTCACTTGTACCTATCGTGGGCAATATATGTGTCAGCACAGTGTGGAAATCTTTGTCTTCACGATTGTGTTGAAGATGTTTACTCTTGCTAACGTCATTTGTGTTGACCATTTGTTTTTTTTCTGGTTTTCCTTGTAACTTAATTTATCTATTTCCACAAGGTAGCTTTAATTAATAAATGTTTAGTACAGTTCTTTTAATCGCTCACTGAGTAACTGTGATGGTATATTTTCTTTATCACTTTGTAGATGTAATGATGTATAGCTGTATGTATGAAACACGTATTTTATTTAGGTAAAAATGGTAACACTCGTTGGTAGTAAATAAATGCTATAATAAATGAATGAATATATACAGTGTAGAATATTTATTGTAGGTGATTATTTAGTGTTTGAGTTATGCAGATAATTGAAGTATGTGTATGTATTTAAGTTGTAACTAAACAGCATGTTTTATATGTTTGTGCAAAATGTGTCGTCTATCACTGTGTATCGTATAAATGAAGTAACTCACTAATTTTTACAGTGGTGGAAAGGATGTGAGTGGTGTTACACGTTGTGATAGCGTTGTTCTTCGTGGGTTGATTAACGTGTTGTCGTCTCAGCAAGCACGCATGATGACGTTGACTTCCCACACTGGTAGCTGTGGTGAGTAAATGAGTAGCGATGAGTAATTTCAGTGAAGATAAGTGAGTAAGATGGGTTGTGAATATGGGCTTGGTATTTGCTTCGTCGTCTTGACCTCTTGACTTCTGCGTCAGCGGTGGAGGTTGGGTGGATGTAGCAGAGAGAGGAGGGTGAGGTCTGGTAGTTGTGAGTCGTATCTCACTCTTCGTTTGTTTGTTTTGTTTTTTCTTTCTTGATGTATTCTTGGTCCTTTTTTCTTGTGATTTACTCGTTGTGGAATGAAGACTGCCGCTACTTGTAGGAGCGTGTAGAAGATTATACAGACGACTCGTGGAGTTGTTACTTGTAGTTGATTGTAGATGGTTGTAGTTCGTTAGTTTGTCGTAGAAATTGCAAGATTGTTTGTATCAGTACTTTGTTAAACTACTTGCAAGGCTTCGTGTGATTTCTTCACATTTACATCAGCGTGATGATCGGGGAGATGGAGGGGGGGTTGGAGAGAATACTGTCAGGAGCTGGTTGTGAGTTGTTGGTTGTGAGAGGTATTTTTTTTTTTTTTCAATCTTGATATTTTGTAGGAATTCACTGTAGATTCGTAGACGAGGTTTGTATACGTTTGCTGCTACGAAATGTCTTAAAAGACATTTGTAGTAACTTATGGAGAAGTTATATATATATTTGTGGACGAGCGGTTGTTATACTTGAGTTGTTTGTAAGTAGATAATCTTGGTTCCCATTTGTCATGCAATGACAGGAGAGGTAAAGAATAGTATGGGACTATTTTTATTTATCTTGGAAATTTAACAAAGTCTCTCACACACGAGTGAAGTATAGAGTCACGCTAGCTACCTCCCTGTCTCGCTCTCTCTCTCTCTCTCTCTTCTAAGTTGCTAAGATCTTCTCCCTACTACCTGCCGATTCTATGGCCTGTCTCCTTCTGACTCTGCTTCCTACATTCTGGTGTAGCAGGGGTCGTGTCACGTGTGTTACACTGTGGTTGGAAAGTTCTAGAAGCCTGTGTGTGAGTATGTGTGTATGTGTGTGTATGGTCACGAGGCACTGTCGTGTGCCTATAAAGCATTCCTTGAGTTAAGAGTGTGTAAGCATGTTTAGCATTGCTCGATTCTCGCAGACACAATACCTTCTCATCATCTGACTTCTTGCTTCTATCTCTCTCTATCTATCTATTTATCTATTTATCTATTATGATTTGTAATTATAATATGGAGTCCTGACAGTTTTACTATCGTCCCTCCTCGAGTCCTTCAGTGACCAAGAAGAACAACATCCACTCATAACTCATATGGTCCTTCTGTTCCAAGTGGTATTAGAACAATGTTAACTAGGGAAGTGAGTCTATGGATTTAAGCATTTATCTAATTTTGGGTATGATTAAAATCAATGTTATACTCTTTAAATTCGGGTTTCCAACTACCCTTCTTTGATGGCTATGTATGGGGCAGCCTACAAGGTGTACTAGGGAAAATAACAACTCAAGAACCTAAGCCTGCCTAAATTCATGCTAACCCATTCAGCGTGAAATCTGATCCTACAGTTTGGACCTAAGTCGGCTAAGTCATTGGTATCTATTTCGGAGTAAAATGGGAGTAAAACACCCCAGTTGGTTTGGGGTACACTAAAACAGGCTTTGTAACTTAATGGCAGCCGCATTGGTAAGTCAAAAGTGCTGTGCTCAGGGTCAGTCCAGTGACGGCTAGCCATAAAGAATGTCATGCTGCCACACCTGCCATCCTCCATGAATTCTAATACAGGCTTGAACTAAACTAAGATGACTAGAAACAGCATAGAAACTTTACCTGATACTAAATTTCCATTACCAACTGTCACCCTTGTAATCTCAACTTAAAATTCTGTGCGCATCCTGGTGATTTACATTCAAGCACTAAGCGGTGATATAAGAAAATTTTGTAAGAGGAGAGATTGTAGTGACATCAAAGTTTTGTGGGATCAGAAACATTGTAACATTACTCTGACATCATAACTATGACATTTAATTAAAATTCTATTCCAATACACTGGTGGCATAGATAGATATTTCCGGCAATATACTGGTGGTCAGTGAGTTATGCAAAAAAAACCCTAACAGTACACTAGTGGCTAGAGTGGTGGGATAATAAATATTCTCTGTAACCAAAGTGCACTAGAGGCCCGCCTAATATGGTTGACAGTCACATGTAACATGCTAAAAGCATCCCTAGTAGGCCATAGCCAGATTCCTCGATCGTTGGCAATCTCAGGTGTGGAACCAAGAGTATATCGAGCCCCTGGAGCGAGGGCAAAAACATTTTTCTCAGATCATTGTTTGAGCAGGGCGGAGGATAAATTGTAGGCTGTAATTAGGGGACATGCGGCAAGGCAGGATGCAGAGACTGAAAGTGAATGAGTATAAGCCATTAGTGTTGCAAGATTCTCTCGTGTAACGAGGTTGTAGTGAGCACTGATTACCCCTCCTCTTCATCTTTTCATTATGAGTAGATATGGTACTGCCAGTTGTAGACCTAACTCAGAGGAAACGGAGGATGAGCGATCAGTGAGGGATAGAATAGCGAGAGAGCTAGAAGAGATGGAGCCCCTACTACTCCCTGCCACCCCTTTTCAATCAACATATTCAACCCCTCACTCGTTCACGAGAATGGAGAAGGTTCACACCAAGCCCCGGGATATTCCAATCCAGGAACTTCACCAGTTGCAAGGACTCACTGCAATGGGCAGATTAAAAATGTTCTTTGAACTCGTGGAACAATGCGATCCAAACGGTTCCGCCCGTGTGCAAATCGTTAAGAGTAGGGCCGGTTCAGAGTTGGCCATAATACACAACAATCGAAGAAACCATCGAGCAGACTCCTGGCTAACACTTAAACATCTCTTTAGGACAGAGTTTGCAATAGAGGTCAGTGTTGATCAAGCGTGGCAGGAGTTGGAATCGATGAGCTATGATTAGGGAGAATCACCCCAGGCTCTCACCCATAGGTTCATTTCTCAACATGCAGTAATTGAATCAGATTTCCCTAAAGAGAAATTTCCTCATTGAGACCGACAAATAAAGAAGAAGCTGTGGTATGGCTTACCTGCCACTTCACAAGAGAAGCTGGAAAGATTTCTAGATGAGTATCCATTACACAAATTCCTGGACCGTAATGAACTTGAACGACAGTTGCTAGAGGAGAGGTAGCCCCCTCATATCAACACAGTACCAGTGAAGGATAGTAGTAACAGGGAAAAGACTGACACACGTTCCACTTCCTCAATTCCGGAAGGCCCGGCCAGTAATATGAGTATGGTGGAAACTAAGAATGAAATGGAAGAACTGGGAGCCCAAGTGCGGGAAGTGAAAAATCTAGAGCGTGAGTGATCAGGAAACCCCCTGTGCAAGAGTGCTGGTGGAAACCCCCACCTGGTTGTTGTTTTGACTGTCGAAGACCTTGATGTCGTCGGGGAAACCGCGGGTGCCCCGGACGTAAGGAGGAAGCCTCAACCCAGGCTAATTCCAACATGAACATCTCCCAGGACCCTAGTCCGAGAATATGACTAGCCGGTGGTCATACCTCTCCCACCATTAATATCATTGCCAATGGGAAGGTGATAGAAGCACTAGTTGATACAGGCAGCAGTTACATGCTAGTAAAAGAATCGACTGCCAAGTGAATAGGAGGAGAGATAAATTCATAGTGAAACCCTCCTCAATTACAATGAGTCACAGGTGCACCTTTGAGAATTTTAGGAATGCTGTGAACTGAAATTGGGGTCGATGATGTAAAAACTCCCAAACAGCGGTTCCCGGTAGTACCTAACTCGTACATCAATGCTGACCTACTCCTTGGGTGTGATGTATTGAGTCAAGCCGCCCTTATTTGGAATGGCAAAAGGAGAGTCATGGAATGGGGAGGTGCCTCTTATGTAGTAGATCACATTCCTTGCCAGGAGAACAAAGTTGAAAGAGTAAAGGTGAACCCTGTAGTTGTCACGAATCCGTTGCAACTTTTTACTCAAATCAATCTCCTTACAGTGGAAAAGCTTAGTCCCTATCAGTCCAAATTTGTGCCTGTTCACATAAGAGAAGACCCAGGTACTAATTTGATTGTTCACCCGCAAGCCAAATTCAGTTATAACAGTCACCATTATCTACAGTGGTCCAAGTAAGTTCAGAAAACACTACCTACCACTCACTAATGCCACGAAGCAGGAAAAGACATATAAGAAGGGCATGATTGTTGGGTCTTAAGAGAAAATCGACAACCTTCCATGCAAAACTAACACCACCACCCAAATCCATTACGACCTGCTGCCGCAAAATGATCAAGCGAGAAAGAGTGGGACGCGTGAACAGAGGTTAAAAGAACTCATTGAGAGACAAAAGTGGCAACATCTCACCAAGGCTCAGCATAAAGACCTGTCACAGTTAATATTCAGTCGTGACCCCCTTTTCATCCTTGATGAGAAAGAGTTAGGGACCATCCGTGGCCCTCCTGCGCACATTACACTGGCTGAACCACAGCCCAGTCGTGGACCAATGTACCGTTGCCCTGAACAGGCCAAACAGATTATTTCGGACATGCTTGAAGACATGGAAGATCTGGAGATCATAGAACGATCAACAGCGGCCTGGTTGTCATCTTTAGTACTAGTGAATAAATCCGGGGGCAGTAAATGGATGTGCTTAGGCTACTGACATGTCAACAGACATCTCGCTACTGACATTTATCCTCATCCTCGGTTGTAAGAATTAGTGGAACAAGCAGCCAGTCATCACTACTATATCACCATCGACATTTGAGAAGCTTACTTCCAAATCATGCTAGATGAAGAAAGCCACGACCTTACAACTTCCAGGGATGGAGTTACTTTGTATAGATTCAGACGGCTCCCATTTGGTCTTAACTGCTCCCCTGCGATCTTTTCCAGGTGGATGGCTTCAGTACTTACGCCACTCCTACAGAAAGGATGGGTCAGAAATTACTTGGATGACTTGATTCTTTGGGCTCATGACTTTCCTATGTTACTAGATCGCCTGAGGCAACTTTTCCAACTACTTATTGAAAATGGTGTAAAACTGAATCTTAGTAAGTGCACGTTTGTTATTAAAGTGGTTACTTTTCTGGGTCACAAAATCTCAGCAGACGGAAGCAAACCCATCCCAAAGAACGTAGAGGCAATCACAAAGATGAAAGCACCCACTACAGTGAAAGAAGTACGTCGTTTCCTAGGTATGTGTGGTTTCTATGGAAAGCATATCCCCTCCTTTGCTAGAATTGCTGTACCTCTCACCAACCTAACTAAATCTCAAGTAACATTTAACTAGACAGACGAATGTCAGAAAGCCTTTGAACATCTAAAGTCTTGTCTCATCAATACCCCTGTCTTGGTTAAAGCTCAGATAGAATAACCATTCATTCTCACCACCGACGCCAGTAACACCCACGTTGGCAGAGTCCTGAGTCAGATTCAATCAGACGGGACTGACAAACCAGTCGGGTATTTCTCTAAAAAGTTGAACCCCTCTGAGACTCGATATTCAGCAACAGATAAAGAGGCACTAGCTGTAGTTCTTGCATGTCATAATTTCCATCATTATCTGTGGGGTACCCGTTCCACTGTAATAACTGACCACCAACCTTTCACTAGTACAGTGTATATTCAAACGGACGACTAAATCGCCTTGAATGAACCGGTAGATACTAGAAATGCGAGAGTATAATTATAACATCCAGTACCTCAAAGGTAAGAACAACTTTGTAGCAGACCAGCTGTCACGCCCAGTTCGAGTAGTAGTCCGTCCACCTGAAGCCACCTGGCTCAGGTTAGATCAAGCACAAATGAAGGCCCGCCAAAGAGATGAACCCGTGTGGGAAGAACTAGTGCAATATCTTGAGGGTGGAGCAGTTCTTACCAAATGACTGCCCAAGGCTACTTTAGATCAGTTTGCTCTCTTAGATGAAGTTCTGTATTTTGTGAAAGAGAAGGCAGATGCAAGCCTGCATTACAGTCTCATAGTTCCTCGTGTGTTAGTTAAATAAGCGCTCCAACACGCACATGAATTGTTAGGACATCTCGGGCAAAAGAAAACTATGAAGAAGGCAGAAGAGTTATACTATTGGCAGAATCTCAATGTTGATGTCTGTGAATATGTTAAAAAGTGCATTACTTGTCAAAGATTCAAAGGGGACACTGGATTGCAGCAACAGTAGAAAGAACTGCCTCCAGTGAATAAGCCACTGGAGAGGATTGGAAGAAATCTTACTGGTATGGTTGCTGGAATCCAGGGTCACCGATATGTCCTTCAGTAATAGATCATTACAGTCGCCATGTTAGGTTCTTACCCATAAAGGCCAAACACTCTATACACATAAGAGACAAACTTTGGCAATACGTGGCAGATTACGGATCACCTCAGAGTATTGTCCTGGATAACAGAGGTGAATTCACCAGTAGAGACTTCCAGAAATTCTGCCAGCAACATCAAAACACTTTATACTACATGACCCCTTACCATCCTGAAGGCAACGGGATCACAGAGAGGATGCACTGTACCCGCAAATCAGTCCACTCTGCCTTATGTAAAGGACACCCCCTTCGTTGGCCTCAACTGCTTCAACCATGTCAGATTTTAATGATCAGGCTATTCATACCTCAACTGGATAGCAGCCATACTTCGCGTTCTTCTCCCACCGTCCTCCCAGACTGGTGAATGCACGATTTCCCTCGATCGATGGCGAAGAAGACGAGTTGGCCATTCCACACACTTTCATCAGGGAAACTCAGCAGAAGATGGCACGCCAGTACCGAGACGTGGCAAATAGAAGGAAGAATCAGACTGTTGATGTGAGGAGCATGGTGTGGGTCAAAAAGGAAACAGTGGTGCCAGGTACATGTCACAAGTTAAATGTGAAGTGGGATAGTCCTTATCATGTAGTGGAAATGTTGTTGGACGGCAGTGTAAATATGGTGGAGAATGTCTGTACTGGAAAACGAATACAGAGAGCTATCGGGCAGGTAAAACTTTATCATGGTAGTGAAGATTGGCTGTAGGAACCCTTAGAAAGTGCCTTTATGTCCACCCCTGTAGATGAACAATTACTGCCCTGGGAAAGACGGCCTCCTTACTGACTCACTGAGGAATATTGATAAATCTGTGAGGCTAAAGAGTGTAACGGTTTATGGAGTGGATAAGGAAGTGTGTGCGGGTCGGACTGGCTGACAATTGACTGCGAAGAGCTATAGTTTCAGGGAGAGAGAAAGAGGTTAAGATGGGCTCAGCCCAGTTCAGTGGGGATATTACAAGAACTCTACTTCGAGGGGGCAGGACGCGTCTACCCCTCACATTACAGTTGACACGGCCGAGAGTGTGGTCGTGATTTCAGGACCTGTCAAGCACTCGTCAGTCACTAATTGGAAGGTTTGAAACGAAAGTATCGAATGGAAGAAGTGTGAGTGAGACTGAGTGACAGCGATGGTGAATGGGAAGCGTCCCTGGGGCGATCTTGCCATCGAGAGTACGAGTCCACCAAGCTGGGTGACGGTGTCAATACCCAGGCAGGAGGTTAATTGGGGTTTCTCTTCGCCACTGGATATATTTTTCTTTGTAAATTCATTAGTGACGTGAAGCGACCACCTGGGGTACGAGGTGAATTATGTGAACCGACAGGTGCCACTTATCGTGGGGAGAGTGTCAAAGTAAGATGTGTTTAACCTGCCCCATCCCGACGTTTTCTGGGCAGTGGTACGCCCCAGTCCCGACATTTTTGGACCTTATTTTTTTTTGGCTCAAACATCCGCTTTTGGTGAGAAACATCGAAAATTCATAGAGAAATCGCTCACCTGAGGTTTAAAATACTCGATTTAGGTACGAGTACTTCTTTACCTGACTGGGTTTTCTAACAGGCTGGCACCAAAGAAAATGAGTTCTATGGGAGGGTAACTATTTTATCCACTCATAAACAGTATTTATTTATTTATTTGGTACGAATTTATATGTAGTACAAGAGTATATTGGTTCTCAAACAGTAATATAGGCATTATAAGCATTGTTTCACTCACTAAGTCATCACCATTCATGACCTTTTTTTTCCCACATTACCTGATCATCATTTCTGACTGTTTCTTCCTCTAATGCAGTGGTTCCCAAATTGGGGGCCATGGTCCCCTTGGGGGCCATATATCAGAATGTAGGGGGCCATAACCTGAACCGAAGATGTTTAACGAGTAGGTAGTCAGTGGAGAGAACTTACACTGAGTGGAATGGGGATTCAAATGAAGGAAAAATGAACCTGGCATGAATGTTCAGAAGCAAATTGTCTGGGAGGAGGTGGGTGTGTCGCAACTGAAGGCCATGGTTGTGGCAGATAATTATGACTCACTATGATATCATATCATTTCAGAATTATAAAGTTATCAGATTTGTAAGATTCAAAGATCAGATCAAATTGCGTGGGATTAATACACTTTTTCAATCCAGTGAATTTTTTTCTTATTGCTGAATCAGCTTTTCGTAATAATGCAATTTTTAATCACTCTAAGTATGGATTTTTTTAATGTGCATTTTATTATTCCTTTAGTACCATTTCAATAATTATATATATATAAGATTCAGCTAAGACAAAATACACATTTCTTTATTAATGCTTAACAAAAGAGAAAATAACAAATGGAATCAATAAAATTACGGGATTTGCTAGAGTGATTTTTATATGGACATGATGAGTGTAGGACTGTAGTGTAGACAGTCACTGTAGTCATGGGTTATAGTTGGGGAAGGGGGGTCATGGACAAGGACCATGTATGAAAAGTGGGTAACGACCAGAAAAAGTTTGGGAACCACTGCTCTAATGCTATGTAAACTTTGTCCTCCAAATTGTCATCGATTGGGGAATCGCTCTGGCCCTGAATGTCTTTATTGGCCAGGTCACTGGTAACAGGTGAATTGCCGAGACAATGGCGTGCAGGGGGGGGGAGAGGTTATGTGGTGTAAAGCATTGTCCCTGCTTGGCATCTTGTAGAGGAATAGAGGGAGGTGTCCCGTGTAAACGTGCCAAAAATCACTCACGAAATCACTCGCGAAAATTGAAAATTGTGCAAATTAGGGATGCTGCAATGTTGCCGCGTTAATTCACGTCGCCGGGACATGAGTGCACATCATGTGCGGACGTTAATTCATGTCGCCAGGACGGCGCAGGTTAAAAGGGGACTCACAGTCAAGTCAGTAAGTCTGTCCCGTCCACACACCAATCCTTGGAACGTGTATTAATGCTTGTGTTGAAATGTCTCCGATGGTGAAAATTTGTTTCCCGGAGGAAGGACCCATTTAGTGCCAGTAAGTCAGGTTAAAATGAAATATAAAACTTAGTCGTAAGATAGTTGTAATTTAGTAATTAACCCCTACACCGCGGGCATGTTTACTGATGTTTTGCGTGTGCCGTGGGGTTATTCGGGCTCCGTCGGACTCTCAAAAAATATTTGCCAAAAATCAGTTATTAGTCCTAGAATATTAAAATTATATATGCTTATGGCATATACCTTCAGCTTTCTCCTGGAATGTTTGTTGAGCCTTCGTCAGTTACCGTAGGACTTGTGGAGACCTCTGAAGTTGGGTAATGAAGTCTCCACTTTACACTTCCCGACAACCCGTAATATGATTACCACAGCCAGATATTAACACTCTAAACACTACTCTATTATTTTCAAGTAGTTTGGGATCCATACTCCAAAAAAAAACCCACTGTGAAAGCAATGAAAATTATGAGCGCGTCTGACCGCCGCACTTGTGCTAGTTCGCTCTTGGTACTCTGTCATTTATTATTCATAAAACCCCTCACACTTTATATTTCTATTACTATATAACACTTATATATATCTACAGTCTTTATCCATAAGTTTCCTTCAGTAGTATTAGTTTATTGTCACTGTAGGGATTCGATTTCTTTCAGTAAAATACGTAGCATTCACTTTCTCATCCTGTATACTGGCATTGAGAGTGAATGTCACTTTCATCTTCACTCTCATAACTCATAGTATTCAGTCATGCTATAGTGAAACTTTCACTTTCATTACTCCTAGGGTATATACTCGTATTCTTATAATACTACTCATTTACATTTCTATTTACGTTCTCTATTTTATTTACGTTATTTACATTTCTATGTTATTTACACTGTGCTGTGCACTGTCACTTGAAATAACTTATAAAACTGTTTTCCATTGTTCACGTATATTTACATTCATTACTTTCACTTGCTGTTTACACATTATTTACGCATTATTTACAATTCCACTTGCACTGTTTTACTCAATAGAAAGATCGTAGTCACTCTTTTATCAATTGTCAGCCCTTTACCTCTTTCCACACGAGGTTTAGTAGGGGGTAAAGGTCACAGGGCCATTTGCATGAGGTTCACGTGAAAAAAGGCCTTGAAGTCAGCAAGAAGAAACATACGTACTCTCACTTCGGAAGTTGAGAGTAACCTGATAACGGAGGGCTAGCGTGGAGGCCTGCTAAGGGGTTATTCAGGGTTACCAATATTACTTCTTGAAACAGCTAAGTCTAGCACTGATATGATTGGCAGGAAATCTAGACAATACATTATAAATTTGGTAGTTCCAGGTGAATGTAAATATCACTTAGGCTTCTCCCTTCCCTCCTTACATGTATATTTATTTCGAAAATAGATTAGAGGCCTACTTAGGAGATATATTTTCAGAGCTACCAACGTTAGCTCTTGAAACAGCTATGTATTTCACTGATATGATTGGCAGGAAATCTAGACAATACATTATAAATTAGGTAGTTCCAGGTGAATGTAAATATCACTTAGGCTTCTCCCTTCCCTCCTTACATGTATATTTATTACGAAAATAGATTATATGGGCATATTTCAAGGGGAAAAAAACAGCGAAAATTAGCGAACGAGTGCACGTGAGGTGTTGTCAGGTGATAATTAGCCAATTCCAGGTGTTTGGCACTCTCACTTACCTTATTTCTTTCTTGTATATATTATTTGGTATAAGAATAGGGCATAGGGCTTATTTCAATGGATGAAATCAGTGAAAAATTCCAGGGAAGATTTACTTAGCGCAGCACGGCCGGGCAGGCGAGAGGATAGTGTAATGGAGGGGGGGGGTAGGGAGGGGAGTCAAGAACGGGGAGAAATGGCTAAATTGTCAACAATGGATGGGAGTACAGATGAGATTAGGAGTGCTGACTAGTGTTGGACATTGGCAGTACTGATAGATGATACAAGCCCCCACTTGGAAGCCCGGGTGAATTCAAAATAACACAGAATCACAAAAGCGACGCCCCGCGGTATGATCCCTTGCTCCCAAGCGTCACAAAAGTGACGCCCCGCGGTTAAGGGGTTAAGAACAATTTAGTATAAGTGTGAATAAATATAATCTAGTATATGTGTATTATAAGTATTAAATAAGTATGATTTTTGTATTACAGAGGTAAGTTACAAGTGATCATCTATTTATTATGTGCTTTGCATTATTACATCATCTGACCACACTCCCTCCACCCCCCCATACGCACTCCCTCCTCCCCTCCATACAACACACGGGGTAGCGAATTTGACTAACATTTAAATTTGCTTAATCTCCATAACAACTTACTTGAGTAAATTCAAAGATATCTTTCAGTCTCAATTAATTTTAGTGTTAGAAATGCAAATTGAGAAAGTGCCAGAAGGGGAGAAACAGTTTATAATATTGTATATATTTAGTTACCTCGAAATATCGATCGTTGTACATTCTCACGCTTGGTTAACTGTCAAAATAGCATCCAAAAATCATTATGAAGGTTTAATATTAAGTGATGTGATTATTCTCGATACTACTCAAATTTTCTCCATCGTCGTGTAATCTTGGTGAGATACGATAAACTCTAAAGAAGTCAATAACCAAATGAGTACTGTGAGACACACTTGTTAACGTGAATGCTGTAACCGGAAGTTAACGTTCTCGAATGCAATCGGACTGAGGTATCCGAGGTTATATAAGGGGTGGGTGAGCATATGACTATGTGACTCATTCCACTGCTTTCGTTTGATTTGCAGGTCAGTGTTTAAGCCTCATAATCTCCCCTTGCTTCCGTTGTTTTCACAGTGAGAGTTATAGAGAATAGAGTGATTATTAGTGTGTTCAATCGCAAAGTTCTTGCGTGACTCATTCCACCGCCTTCGTTTGATTTTGCAGATTTTAACATCAAATCTAGTTGTAATCTGCCAAAAGCATCACTACACTTACATATGATACACTTCCTCCCCTCCCCCATTAATTGTGTTAGGCAAAGATCTAAAACATTGCACAGTCGTGGCCAAAAAAAATCACCTACCCACCCGTATTCTCATGCCTCGAACTTGGTCCTTTCTGCGCGGCAAGTCAGTGGAGTAAGAGGGACAGAGAGGGAGGGGAGGGACAAGAGAGAGAAGGGACGATGGAGGGGGGGGACGAGTGATGGTGTTGGGAAGGAGAAGTCGAGGGAGGGTAGAGGGGGGGAGTGAGATGTGGAGTTACGTTCATAAAACGGTCCCTCTGTTTTATGTAACTCAGCCATAGTATAGAGAGGTAATAAACTGGTAGATAATGTTTCATTACACCCTGCATAACGGCGCCAGATAAGAAGCCTTAGATAAGTAATATCAAGGGCTAGCTGACGAGACGAATCAGAAATTTGGGGTGAGCCACAAATGTCGAGCTCAACACACTATTGCCTCGTTCACCCCTCTGTAGTTTGCTGATATTTGCTGGACGAAAATATCGTCTACCACTGTGGCTTAATTTCACTTATACGAGGTGATGAAAGAGTGCTGGGGATACTGGTTGGCCATTTACATCCACACCGGCATGGAGTCGAGGCAACGCCGTGCAGTGCAGCGAGGCCGTATTGTCGGTATGCGTGAGACTGGCCACAGAATTGCAGACATAGTGAGGGAGCTTGGGCTGACCAGACAAACTGTCAAACGCTGGCTAACGCGCTGGGAGGAGTCTGGTAATTTAGAGGACCTGCGACGCTAAGATATTTCGATATTATATTGGTGGCTGTTTGCATCCACTTTATGGCAAGAAACTCTCACTTCCGGTAAACAGTATATTAAGAACAGATTTCTCTCTCCCTGCACCTGCTTACTTATATATGGTTGTTTTACTTATTAATCTATTAACTTGCGTATTTCTGTGTTATTTCGCTTACGTATACGCTAGCTGCCATTTTGATAAATTATATTTTTAGTTCTCTACAGAGTAACATGTATATTTGTAAAGCACTATTTCTTTATCTATCTAATATATCTATCTGTCTAATATCTATCTGTGTAATATATCCTTCTATCTATCTACCTACTATATCTATTCTATATATCTGTCTAATATATCCATATATCTACCTAATATATCTGTCAATATATCTATGTATCTGTCTATAGATCTAATAAATCTATCCATCTGTCTAATATATCTATCCATCTGTCTAATGTATCTATCCGTCTAGTATATCCATCTATCTAATATATCCATCTATCTAATATATCTATCTATCTAATATATCTATCTCTAATATATCTATCTAATATATTTATCACTAATATATCTATCTCTAATATATCTATCCAATATATCTATCTATCTAATATATCAATCTTTTTAATATATCCATCTGTCTAATCTATCTATCCACCTATCTAATATATCTATCTGTCTAATATATCTGTCTATCTAATATGTCTGTCTGACTAATATGTCTATATAATATATCTATCTAATATATCTATCTATCTAATATCTCTTCCTATCGATCTAATATAGCTATCTGTCGATCTACTATATCTATCTATCGATCTAATATATCTATAGATCTAATATATCTATCGATCTAATATATCTATCGATCTAATATATCTGTCGATCTGATATATCTATATCGATCTAGTATATCTTTATCTATCGATCTAATATCTATCGATCGATCTAATATATCTATATCTATCGATCTAATATCTATCTATCGATCTAATATATCTATATCTATCGATGATATATCTATATATATCATTCTGATATATCTATCTATCTACTATATCTATCTGCCTGTCTAATAAGTCTATCTATTTAATATATCTATCTATCTATCTATTTAATATTATCTCTCTATCTATCTAATATATCTATCTATCTAATATATCTATCTATATCTATCTATTTATCTATCTATATATTAACGTTTATATTCACTTGAGTCATTTACTTATTTAATGAAAATCTTTCCTAATTCTTATCAAATCTTAGCTCAGGGAGACTAAGAAAGACGAGTGAGGAGGAAAACGCTAGAATAATGACAAACATCGAGCGCAACCCATTCAGTAACTCTGAGCGTGAAGGAACAGCTTCAACTGGACGTTTCTGCCAGGACGGTCAGGCGTCACATACACGAGGAAGGAGGCCACCACCGTGTCTAAGAAAGGAGGTCTGCAACCGAGGCATATGAGGGAGCGACTTGAGTTTGCCCAAACCTATGTCGTGAAAGATTTAGATTTTGGGGGCCGCACTGTTTTCACCGACGAGAAGACCTTCTCATCAACTACTCATGAAGCCCTCCACTGCTGGCGAAGAAACGGCATGCATTATAAGCGGAAGAATATATATACAGAAGACAGAAATGGGAGGACAACCGTAAACGTCTGAGGGTGGGTGAACCTCAACTGCCTGGGTGAATTAACTGACATCGAGGGGCGGTTTACCTCTGAGGTTTATTTAGCAATCTTAGACGAGGTTATGCTGCCAACCGTCTGGGCAATGACTTTGCCCTATCCAGAAAAAAATCGTCTTCACGCAGGTGAGATATTTTAAAATGTTCCCCGTCTGCACAAATGTGAAGCTGGCAAAACTATATCAGTGTTTACTTAATTCGTGGTTTTTGGTATGTATTGTTTACATAATCAATGTGTTGTTATTTTTGTTTCTGTTTTTCTATATTTTATTATAAGTTGTTATATAAATCTATATAGATTATTACTTGTTTATTGCTTTACTCTCTTCTTTCTTCCCTTTTTTCTCTAATAACTTTCAGTCGGCGCGTCAGGTGTGAGTTGCCAAACAGCGCCTTATAGTGCTTGCACTCATCCCATTCTTCCTGATTCGTCTTGGTTTATAATAATAATGATTTATGATGATTATGATGATCATGCTATTAATAATTTCTTTTCCTGTCATTACTAGGATAACCGCCCCATCCACACGGCCAAGAGTGGTCATCCAGTGGTTTGACGAGAGGCAGGACCAAATTGAACTCTTGCCCTGGCTGGCTAGTTCTCCTGACCTGAACCCAGTTGAGACTGTGTGGGCCCATATTGTGACCGCGTGGGTGCCAGGCAACGAGCGCACGCGGGACAGCCTCCTCAGGCACACCAGGGACGAGTGGGAGCTCTTCCGGAGGAACCACCAAACTATCTACAACATCGTTTCATCGGTGCCTCAAAGACTTCAAGACGTGGTTGGGGCAGAGGGTTTCTGGATCAGTTATTAGGCTTCTTTTGGTTTGGTTTAAAGAATGTTATCAGGCAATCAAAATGACTTATTCTGAGTACGTGGATCTGTATAATTTTCCACATGCACACATATTAATTCTAGGTAATACCTTTCAGACACAATTATCCATTAACTAGGACTTTCGTATGCCATGTAATAACTGATAATGATGTCTACATGTGAGTGCATACGATAAGGTGACATTAAGATGGGCCACAACCACGGCATAGGTTTCCGTGGTTGCGACATAACATGACATTTTGTCACACAGAAAGTAAATACACTTAAAACTATGGAGCGTTTGTTATTAATTCTGCGTCCGATGTCAAAATACACGGCTAAATACAAATATCTGGCTACGCATTAATGCTGGATCCTTCTCGTCCGATCACGAGCTATCATGTCAGTAAATATCTCACGAGTCAACCCTAAATGCATCCACTTATCTATAGCTTTTTCTCTTACGCCCCTATAGAAGGTGTAATGCAACATTATCTACCATAACTTCCCTGAACGAAAGATATCGGCCATATGTGACCACCACTTGCATTTCATTTTATTTCTACCTCCTCTCCCTCCCCCTCCTCACCCCACCCCTGCACCAACACTAGACCCCCCCACCCACCTTCCCTTCTCTCCCTGATCCCTCCCTCTAAGCCCCCCCTTACCCCACCTCGACTTGCAGCGGTGGGGAGTTTTCTGTATTATAAGTCACAAGAGAAATAATGTAATTGAGGTGTATTTCATTAGTCTAAAATGATAATATCATTCTCGGAAGTTGTGTAAGTATTAAGTTAGGTCATTTTGGGTGTTACCATTAATTACACAGAGAGTTATGGTTAAATCTCACCACTGAAGGGAAAGTGTTATTTTTGGAGAGGGGTGCAAGATGTACTATTGAGTCAGTGGTCTTAATATCGTTTTACTATCGTCCCTCCTCGAGTCCTTCAGTGACCAAGGAGAACAACATCCACTCATAACTCGTATGGTCCTTCTGTTCCAAGTGGTATTAGAACAATGTTAACTAGGGAAGTGAGTCTATGGATTTAAGCATTTATCTAATTTTGGGTATGATTAAAATCAATGTTATACTCTTTAAATTCGGGTTTCCAACTACCCTTCTTTGATGGCTATGTATGGGGCGGCCTGCAAGGTGTACTAGGGAGAATAACAACTCGAGAACCTAAGCCTACCTAAACTCATGCTGACCCATTCAGCATGAAATCTGATCCTACAGTTTAGACTTAAGTCGAGTAAGTCATTGGTATCTGTTTTGGAGTAAAAGGGGCGTAAAACACCCCAGTTGTTTTGGGTTACACTAAAACAAGCTCGGTAACTTAATGGCAGCCGCATTGGTATGTCATAAGTGTTGTGCTCATGGTCGGTGCAGTGATGGCTAGCCATAAAGAATATCATGCTACCACACCTACCATCCTTCATGAATTCTAATACAACCTTGAATTAATGTATAGAAGTAAAGTGTTTGCTACCCACTCTAATGTACTGTATAGAAGTAAAGTGTGGACTATGCAAGAGATATGCACGTCTAGGGTGATAGCTGTGGAAATGAGTTATCTGAGAGGAGCATGTGGATTTACATGGAGAGACCGATTGACAAATGAGGAGGTGAAAGATTGTTGTGGTGTTCATGTAGATGTTACTGAAATGGTGAAGAGGAATACTTTAAGGTGGTTTGGACATGCGGAGAGGATGGGGGAGTGGAGAGGTGATTACTTTTTTTACGTTACATGTATTTTCCTATCCTGTCATTTATTTTGTTAAAATTATTTCTGTAAGTAAAGTGGTTCATACCTTAACCCGCCCAGTCCCGGCCACTTTTCGACCACTGGTACCCCCCAATCCCGGGCAATTTTCGACCTTTTTTTTTTTTGCTTAAACTTTCGCTTTTGGTGAGAAACATCGAAAATTCATAGAGAAATCGCTCACCTGAGGTTTAAAATACTCATTACAGGTAGGAGAGCCTCCTTACCTTACTGGGTTTTCTATCAGGCTGGCACCAAAGAAAACGAGTTCTATGGGAGGATAACTATTTCACACCATTCATAAACGGTATTTATTTATTTGCTGTTACGAATTTATATGTAGTACAAGAGTATATTGGTTTTCAAGCAGTAATATAGGCATTATAAGCATTGTTTCACTCACTAATACCTGACCTTTTTTTGCCACATTACCTGATCATCATTTCTAACTGTTTCTTTCTCTAATGCTATGTAAAGTTTGTCCTCCACATTGTCATTGATTGGGGAATCACTCTGGCCCTGAATTTCGTACCGTGGCATGACATGGCTATACTGGCCAGGTCACTGATAACAGGTGAATTGCTGAGAAAAGGGCATGCAAGGGGGGGGAGGAGGTCATGCTGGGTAAGGCATTGTCTCTGCCTGGCATCTTGTTGAGGCAGGTGTCCCGTGTATACGTACCAAAAATGACTCGCGAAAATTGAAAATTGTGGAAATTATGAACCTTGCAATTGCAGGACGTTGAAGTACGTCCTCGGGATTAGCTGTGACAAAACGTGAGGACGTGGAAGTACGTCCTCAGGACGGCGCGGGTTAAATGAATGTATTTTATGTTCCCCTTCAGTCAATTGACTATCGAGGTTTTTATGTAACTTGTTGTAAATGCATGTAGTCTTCTGGTTAATGCAGGTAGTAACCAAAATTTGATATTCTTAGAAAGGGATACAAAAATTAGAGGATAGTGTTCACATTCGTGGTTAACA
Source organism: Coenobita brevimanus (assembly GCF_032717465.1). Lineage (NCBI taxonomy): Eukaryota > Metazoa > Arthropoda > Malacostraca > Decapoda > Coenobitidae > Coenobita > Coenobita brevimanus. The sequence continues at coordinate 15,231,662 of NC_136975.1, read as the reverse complement.
GTTTTACTGGTATTAGCTTCAATAGGTAATCAACTAGCCTACAGCTAAAAAACATGGGGTGGTTACCATATAACCAGGGGTGATGAACCAACCGAGGTGCCTCAGTTAATTGGATGGAATATGTACATTGCCAAAGCAACCACAGGTTTCCTCGCACCTTCCTGCTGTCAGATGCTGTCTGTCGTATGAGAACATCGGTTCATTGCACGATGACCCAACATGAATGTCTGATTGCATGTGATATATTGGGTTTGTCGTCCCAAATGACTTTGGTTCTTCTACCACAGAAAACAAAGAACTTTTTGGTTCTACTGGTACATTAATGAACAATGAAAACAAGGTACACAGTGTGAGATATAGTTTAATGCCAAAACCATAACACTGATTTCAGAAAAACCATACATACATACATACATATACCTCAGCTGTTTTCCCTTCAGAGAGGGAGTATAGCCAAGACAGGGCGACACAATCATCCAGTACTCACACACATACACATTTACACTCATACCTTAGATAAAACAGATAACATTAACTAAACTTAAATGTAAATTTAAAATTATGTGCTTAAATGCCATGAAATTTATGAACACTACCAAAACTGTTTAGCAGAAGGAAATTAATCATTAAAAATTATTTGTTTTACATCAAGTAGCCTTCAATAAGAAAATGTAACTCTCATCATGACATTTTCTTATCAAAACAAGGTACAGTATAAGGTAAAACCAACTAATGACAACACTTTGGCATACTGTACAGTAGCTGAAACAATATGGTCAGTCAGCATGAAGAATTACTTATGATATCTACGCAAAATATGAAATAAGAATTCTGTGGAAATATGGTTGCAAAGCATGGTAGTAATGTTGAACAAAGACAAGAAGTGCTTATATGTAGGAGGAAGGTTTGATGCAGAGGTGGAGTGAAAAATGAAGCATGTTATGTGAACAGTCCTCACTAGCAGGCTACATGAAAGCAATTTCAACTATCTCTCGCCTTACTCTGTGACCATCATGGTTCAATCTTTCCTTGGGTGGATGTTGGTGTGGAATGTCTCCATGATTATCCTCTAGCAGCTCAGCCAGTGGGATTCGATGCTGCACACAGTAATTATGAAGCAACATGCATGACACTGTAATTTTCTCACACTTCTCTGGAGCATACATCAATGTTCCTCCCGAATGATGCAGGCACCTGAATCGTGACTTCAGTATTCCAAAAGTATGCTCGATAACTGATCTTGTCCTGCCATGGCTTCTGTTATACCTTTCCTCTGCTGGTGTTTGGGAGGATGCAAATGGTGTGAAAAGGTATGGCTCCAAAGGGTATCCACTGTCATCTGAAATAGAATTGCAACATCCAACATATTACCGCTGAGGTGCTGGGAATCGAACCAAGGTCTCTCAAAGTGAGAGTCAAGCACCATAACAATTTGCCACGAACTGGTAAAAGTTAACAATCTTTGGATGATATTTCCAGTGAACATAAAGGATTCCCTCTTCAAAGATGCATCATATTTAAACTATTTAAACTTAGTAAAAAGTTATCCTTTAAATTATGACATTATCCCAACCCTCAAGTAACCTTACTGATATATGACAGAAGGAAAGTAATTGGGACTGACATTTAATGAGATCCATTTTTTTTTTCATCTATCAATTTTCTCCTTTCTAGAAGCAAATAAGGACAAATCAAACTTACCTACTAATACGTTTCCTCTGAACTCCCCTGCCTCAAACCGAACTGTAAGAGGACACTGTCTCCATATGAAGGCATCATGAGTGTTTCCAGGATACTTAGCACAAAAACTAGCTATTAGATTGTCACTGTTGCACACAGCTTGAACACATAGAGAGTGGAAGTTCTTTCTGTTTACATAAACATACTCATTATGGACTGGTTTTTTGATTGGTGTAGTGTGGCATCAATAGCACCACAGACACGGGGAAAGCCACTCTTTTCATAAAATCCCTGCACTGTTCTTCTTAAATCAGCAACACTTTGGGGCATCTTTATTTCTCTTCTCTCTTTTTCATAGAGAATATTAGTCACCTGCTTTATTATTCTACTAACACTTGCTTGAGTAAGGCCAGTTGCATCCCCAATCACACTTTGAAAGCTTCCACTTGCATAGAAGCGAAGAGTCACTAATAATTGGGGGTGTGTTGGGGTGGCGTGCGATCTTCTCGTCATGCGTTCAAGTTGTGGTTCTAGTTCTTGGCACATACGTAGAATTTCCTCACGGGGAAACCTGTAATACCTGAGCAAATGCTCATCATTCAAATGCAATGGATCCAATGGGTCTCTGAACCTCCTCTCTCGACGTACTTGCCGATCATGTTCATAGACGGCCACAAGCTCCATCTCTGTAGTATCACTCAGTGCCTTTGAATCACCTCTCACTCCTGAGAAAAAAGATAGCACCTTTAGGGGAGGAAACATTTCCCACATCTACCAATGTAGATGAACTCTCAACCTAACCGGTATCCAGCACACATCGTTTTGCCCATACTATAGAGTCCTTTCACCGGTCAGTGTCCCTTACCTTTGCTTAGGCTAGGTTACAAAAGGTTTGGGTATTCTTTTTTTCTTTTTTTTCAAATTTTTTGTGTTTTCTCTTAGGGTTTTATTTAGAGCTTTAATTTTGATTATGTATTGTGATATTGGATCGTTACTTATGGTTTGGTTAATGAAAACAAAATTTCAATGACAGTTTTTGTTTTTTAGTTTTTCTTTCAAAACTTATTTTGGATCCCTTACTGAATTATCTTATGAATATATATGTTTTATTATAGTTTAAGCCCAGCAAGTAATTTCTTCTTCACCAAAGGAAAGGTCGTTAGATTAGGTTAGGGTAGGTTAGGTTAGGTTTATTCTCTTTTCTTTCTTGTATTTCACCTCTTATCATTTTTTCTCTTTCGATATCATACACTATTTCTTATCTTTCATTATCATTAACACTCCAAGACTACATGCTGTGGGTCCACACATCTCACTATGGTTGTTTTCGCTCAATATTAACACTGAGAGCAATTTTGACGTCTCTCTCTAACACTTGCTGCTATAAAATATCGCTTGGAAGTGTATAAACACATTAACTTACCAATAAAATCACGTGAATTGCTCTGATAAAACTAAGGAGGGCCAGCAGCAGTGTCAGAAACTTCCACGTAGGGTACTTACAGCTCCTCCGACCCTGCTGAAAGTTACAATCCGAGATACAAACAAATATGGCCGCTACAATGTTTTGAGTACTCCTTGTAAGAACCGTCTGTAAGTTACAAGAGAGAATTACAATCCAATATGGCGGCCCCTAGGCTTTGAGTATACGTTGTAAGAACTTGCAATGAGAGCTTACAATGTTTACATCAAGTTACAACCAACTCGGCGAGATACAATGTTGTAAGTTGTTTCGAGTATCCACCCCCTGGTCTTTAGTTAATTTTAGTATTTGCCCCAAGTAATTGTACTCCTCCACCTCTTGAAGAATTTCTTCGCTTATTCTGATGACACCCTTTGGTGTATGTGGATTAAACATTAATTTTACTCTGCTTCATCTTTTGCCTTACTTTGAAACTTTCTCTGTTCAGGTCATTTAACATTTCTTGCAGTGTCTCTGTTGCTTCTGAGATTAGGACAGTGTCATCTGCAAATCATAAATTGTTTAGCTTTTCTCTATGTTTACTCCTTTGTTTTCCCAGGTATGCTTTAAAAAATTTTGGTGAAATTGTATCTCCCTGACGCACGCCCTTCTCAATCATAATTTTTTCCGATTTTTTTATGTAGTTTAACTGTACCAGCTCCCTCTTTATATATGTTTTCAAGGAGTTTTACGATGTTCACATTTACTCCTTGTTCTCGCGATGAATTTATAACAGTTATGCGTTCCACTGAGTCAAAAGCCTTTCCATAATCAACAAAACCTAAGCACAGTGATTTATTATTTTCTGTACTTTTCTTAATTAGCTGCTTCTTTGTGTGTAGATGACCAGGAGCTGAATATCCGCTGTGGAATCCTGCCTCATCACAAGGTTTGTTTGCTACTGGATTTATTGTTGTTCTGTTTGTATGGATTTTAGTGAAGAGTTTGCAAATGACTGATAATTAGCTAATGGGTCGATAGTTAATAAGAGCTTTTGAGCAGCCTTTTCTGTGAAGTAAAAATAACTATTGTATCACATCATGTTTTGACAGTTTTCTTTTTTGTACATTGAGTAAATAAGTGGGTAAACTATTTTGTACTTCTACTCCTGCATTCAGCAGTAAATCTGCTACTATTCCATTTCTCTCTCTCTCTCTCTCTCTCTCTCTCTCTCTCGCTCTCTCTAGACTGTGTATATATATATATATATATATATATATATATATATATATATATATATATTCATTCATTCATTGCCAGACGCCATGTATCCCAAATGGGGTGGCCAAGGGCTTAGAGTTAATTGTTTTACAGGGAGGGGCACTAATCCTCCACCAACACCACTTGACACGTAGGGATGATATATATATATATATATATATATATATATATATATATATATATATATATATATATATATATATCCGAAGTTTTACATCTCTGACGGGAGGCGAACCCGCGTCCACAAGCTTGCGAGACGTACACTGTACCACTGTGTGTGTGTGTGTGTATATATATATATATATATATATATATATATATATATATATATATATATATATATATATATATATATATATATATATATTTATATATATATACAGTGGTACAGTGTACGTCTCGCAAGCTTGTGGACACGGGTTCGCCTCCCGTCAGAGTTGTAAAACTTCGGGAAGCGTTCACCGAGCAACTTTCTGCTTTGGCGGACGTAAGGGGTGCTGTGGTTGAACCAGTGTCACATACTAGTATGCTTGCACCCAGTTGGCTTAAGGCGGGGCGATTACACTTGATTCACAGACTACACACACATCCAAAGCCACTCCAACATCACAATCACACTCACAAGCACTTCTCACCTTACATACAGCCTCTGCCAGCCAGCCTAAGCCACTGGGTAGAGATCCATTAGTCGTATCGTACCTGCTTCGGTAGGGATAGGCTGGTTCTGCAGTGGACACTCAACTGTTGATGCAGTGTCCACTGCAGGACCGGCCTATCTCAACCGAAGTGGGAACGATACAACCAGTGTATCACTACCTTGTGGCTTAGGCTGTCAGGTAGAGACTGTACAGTATGTAGGGTGGGAAGTGCTTGTTATTGTAACTGTAGTGCTGGAGTGGCTTTGGATGTGTGTGTAGTCTGTGAACCAAGTGTAATCGGCCCACGCAAGCCGACTGGGTGCAAATATACTATGCGACGCTGGTTCAACCACAGTATGTGGCCAAAACACGCTCCCAAAGTTTATTACCCTGGCGGGGTGCGAACCGTCGTTCTTCCATGTACGAAAACGCACACTTTACCACTGTACCACAGAGGCTCCATATATATATATATATATATATATAGAGAGAGAGAGAGAGAGAGAGAGAGAGAGAGAGAGAGAGAGAGAGAGACTACTATCGTATATTTAATTTTTACGATGATACAGAAACGTTAAGGTATTTTATGCAGGGGCGTCATTTCAATTTTCCTGGGGGGGGAGGGCATAGGCTACTTAGGAGGTCCCTCTACTCCCACCTCCCCACATGGGTGGGGTGGCGAGTGAGCATTTTGAATCCACATGGAAAGCAGTATTTAGGGAATTAATTCATTAAACAAATGTATATACTGTGTATAATTATTTGCTAAACTAATTACTTCCTGACACACACTAATGGATATTCTAGCATTGGCAGTATTTCTCTGTGAAGTTGAATATGTAATTTAAAGTGCATGGTAAAGTACATAGCATTACATTGTATGCTAATGACCTTGGCTAATACACCAAACAGCAATAAAAATATTTGTATTGGTGAATGCTTTTAACTGACTTGATTCTTATAGCCTAATGAAAAGATAATGACTATAAAATATTTAATGAAAAAATGTCAACTTGTAACTGAATTAAAAATGGAAAGCTTTAAGCTTACTAGCCCCCCAAATACCATGAACCATATGAAGTAATGTGAAAAAGTAAGCTCTACACGAAGAGGTGGGAGAAATAAAATGATGGTATTTAAATCTGGAAGAGACTCAAGTAAAAGAAGAGTATATTATTTTCAGAATTCATTGGAGGAAATTGAAAATTAAACTACGTATATACAGTACATTGGATTGAAAAATGAATAAACTACTGCAACAGTGGATATCTCCGTTATCTCTGCTTCGCAGAGTTATCAACGAGGGTGTTAAAGTTAAGATTTTGAACAAGTTCTTTTTCTGAGGCCATTAGTAGCAAGTTACTCTAGCGATCATTTCTCATTAAGGTTCTAAGATATGTCTTGACTGAGCTAATTTTTTTTTTTTTTTTTACGTGTCCGACTCTGGGCAAAGGCTCAGGGCCTATTTCTTGGGGGCAGTGGCCTATCCCAAGGCCCAGTAGTCCTCCTACACCTCCACATGTCACCACTTCGGCGCTAACACCCACCGTCCATATTGAATACATGCTAGGTCTGTCTCATACAGGACTGGTGTACTGGTATTAGCGGGGATACTTTTACGACATGTCGGCGGGTCATCTGGTAGATCAGGAATGTCTGCTTTTTAGGAAATTCAAATCTTTAAACTGTTCCCTGCCCCAGCCGGGATTCGATCCTGGGTCCATTAGGACTGCAAGCTTCTTCTCTACCGATTCAGCCACCGCCTCCCCCCTAAGTACTGAAAAAATTGTTCATGCCTGGAAGGGTGATAAGGATTTTGACAATATTCACTATTTCTGAGTACGCACAATCTAATGGTTTGCGATCATATAATTCAAACAGATTCTTTGGCTTGTCACCCTTACTTAGAAAATGTCGTTTTGCGACAGATATCAGAACACTCAGGAACTGTATGAAGCACTGATAGCAAACTTCCATAGCAAAGCTTAACCTTTCATATTGACCTATAATAGTAATACTATCTAGTTACTGTAGGTCTTTCTAGTGTCAAACCTTAAGATCTTCTGCTTTCTGTGCCTCTACGAAAAGTTGGTTCCCTGTGTTATTGTTAGTAATAAATGTGTAAAGTGTGTTAATAACTGAAAAAAATGAAGAAAGGCCACTGGTGTTCTTATGCAGTCGCCCAGTACTAAATTCAGCCTGTGTGCATGGCAATGTATGTATACTGCTTGGGAAAGTGTATCCCGTAGTCTTGCTTGAATCCCGCTAGAGCATCTACTCATTACACTAGCACCATCATAACACTGAGGCACACAGACCAAATTAAACCAGGTTGTTCTATCTCCTTATATATAAAATCAGCTAAACTTGCAGTATCACCTTTTTCCATGTGATAGGTTCCAATGACACGTTCCTTCACAAAAGTACCGCACAAGAATAGTGTATGCATTGGCGTATGATAATTATATTGTATAAATAGGCAACCCCACGCAACCGTTATTGTACGCGTCGACTAAAAACACACGCGCCTGCCCAACCAGTCCAGGGGCAACCGCCACTCACTCATGAAGCCTGACCAGATATTCTTGCTTGCTACGCAGTGTATCTCTTCAAATAAATCGGCCAGCTGTCTTCATCTTTATTTCCGAGACCTTGTGAATGTGCAGTCAACATTCCTTGGTGGCAGCGGTGGTCCTCCGACGAGATAACATGCACGCCAGCTACCAGAAATACCAGTATCTACTAACCGACGCAACCGATGTTCCTCCACCAAGCATCACAACCTTTCTAGCATAAAACAGTGCCAGCGACTTTAGGTATGCAGTGACTGTTTAACCAATGACTGATAAAGCTGTAGAGTGAAGGATAAAGAAGTGCAGTGAGCTTCCATAACATCAGATTTCTGACTTCCTGTTACCACAACCAGCCCAGTTCTAGTAAGCATCTCATGTTCAATGACACCTTCATCACCGTGCCGGAAAGTGACAATTGTGCTGTGACAGTGTAAAGTGCTCGAAGGTGCAGTTGGGTCTTCTAACCCCCAACCTCATCCCCATGATCCCATCTGCTTCCTCCCACCCCCCAGCATTCAAACTCACACAAACCAGCCGCCATCTTGGGACGCTACATAAACAAATCACAGCTGACACAGTACATGTATTATCACGCATCAAGGCTATGCTGTATGTACCCTGCTGTTCTATGTTGCATAGTGCTGTTCCCTGCCTGTGCTGCCGGCATGTCTGATGTTTACACTCCCGGCCGTGACCCTGAAGTTCGCCTCCCATTGCTCCGCTGCCCGTGTCTTCCACCCCTACATGCCTGTATCTCCTGCACTGCCTAAGTTGTGTAATGTGATAAATTATGCCTGTTAAGTTGTTTATTAATTCCAAGTGATGTGCCTGCATACGTAAATTTATTACTTAGCTAAGATTGTATTACCTTTTCATCCCCCATATTTTTTTTTTTTTCATAAGATTGTGTTATTTCCTTTTCTACTGTTTTTATACTGTATATCATTCAACATTATCTTTTACTGGTGCACAATGAGTCAAAACAAAACTAAGTAGGATGCTGTGCCCCATATGACTTTCGTCCATGAGCAGCCAGCTCTACCCAAATTTAATGGAAAAACCTGCCAGCGCATGTCTTCCTGGCAGAGGTTGAAGATGAAATCACTCGCCATGGTCTGTCCAGTGATAAAGAGAAAATCGCGTTGCTCAAATCACGGGTTGATTTGGGTGACTGCCTAGCTGGGGACATCATTCAGTCTGATTTATTTCAAACATTTGGCACATACGATGACTTTAGAAAAGAATTTTTGCTGCAGTTCTCTGGTATTCAACAGATTGGATCTCTAGCTCCCCTGTATAAACTTGCAGAAACATATCATGGACCCATCCCGCCTCACTCACTAAGTCAGGCAGTAAAAGCAACCTCAACCTTTAAAGTAGAATTGTCCCAACAACTTAGTCAGTCTAATTGGTTTGATGATGACCAGAAAATGTCACTTAAGGATGTTGTCTCACTTTTTGAATATTTTCATTTTTTGTCATTAATTCCCCCTAAGGCATTTAAAGAAGCTGAGACCCTTCCATTCTCCCCTGCTGACACATTGACTTCATTTTCAAGGCTGTTTAAGGAAAAAACGTCAGAGATCAGCCCTGTTGCCCCTGTTCAAACTACTGCAAATCGTTCCCGTCCTCAACAATGCCTAGCTAGTGCTGAAACTTTTCCCGTGGTCAGCTGCATGGTTCCAGGTCCTATCAATCCCCTTACCGCGCTCCTCCCTCTCAGTCTGTCTCTCCACACCGCCCCTGTACTGACCTACCCGGGTACCCTCATGCCGCTTGTCAGCAAGATCGGCAGCAATATCAAGCGTACAATAGTCCTTACTTTTGCTCATTTTGCCACAGATCTGATGATCTGATCACACAGCCAGTAGATGCTATAGTAAGCAGAGATCTGACAGCAGTTCCAGATTTGTGTGTGCCTTTCACGGGCCCTGTGGTCATGACACATCGGAGTGACGTGCTGGCACTTCTGTGTGTGATTACCATGGCCAGTGTGGACACACAACTGCTGACTGCCGTGTCCTCAATTCACAGCAAACTTCCCCTAATATTTTACTAAGATCCCCTGTCAGCATGCATTACAGCCTCAAAAAACTTAAGCAAATTTGCATCACTCAGGACACTTGGAAGGACCCTATGGTCCTACAGGCTGAAGTCAATCAGTGTTTCATATCATTTCTTATTGATACAGGAGCCACAGTTAACTTGATGTCCCTGGATTGTTTTAAGGCCATCCGCCCCAAGGGTGTTTGCATTCTGGAACCTTCTGACATTTATTTAACAGGTATTGAAGGTGGACCTTTCCCTTCATATGGCAAGATCCCATTCGATGTTTACATTCAGCCTGATCTCCCTCCCTTGCAACTTACATTTTACATAACTGACTTGCCATCACTCCCAGCTGCTGCCTTGCTTGGTAAACCTGACATGGAGAAATTTGGTATTGTCATTTATCCCAGACTCAGAGGAGTCATTTACAAAGATAGATTCATCCCACAATGTGATAGAGAAACTGTTCATGATCAGCAGAAATTTAACGTTCAACATAACCCCCAGACAACCTCTGAAACTCAGATAAAAAGTCTCACTTGCAACCAGAAACGCAGACAACGACGCTCTGCTAGACGCCAGTCAAAGTCAAAGTCTAAACATTCTAAAGTAAACATTGCAACAGCTCAAGCGACTCCTCCAGTTTTCACATATGTTAACAGAGATAACCTTGACCTTCCAGTTAATTCTCACTATGCCATTGTCTCAAAATATGTCAGTCTTGCTCCCTACTTTTGCTCTCTCATTGAAGTTCATATACCCAACTTGTGTAATTCTGATGGTATCACCCTCCCTGAATCAGTTTCACACAGAGCACTTGTCCTGCCCTCAGCTTTATGTACCTTCTCAGATAAGGGCTATCTTTATGTCACAAATATCTCTAATGCTGTTGTCAACCTGCAGAAAGGCACTACCATCTGTTCATTCTTCATGTATCCCAGTAGAATACAAGTGATTGAAGACAATGATGCCACACATGTATACTCTGTTCAACACATCCAACGCAAACAAGATCTCTCATCACATCTTCAACCCACAGACTACCCTGAAGCGGACCAGCAACTACTTGATCTCCTCATTGACCACAGAGACATTATTACTCTCCCAGACGAGCCCTTAGGAAAGACCAATGTAGTAAAACATCACATTCAACTAAAAGATAATAAACCTGTCTACATACCAGCATACAGAATGCCCCACAGCAAAAGAGCGTACTTAGAAGAAAAAATCAAAGAAATGCTTGACTCTGAGGTCATTGAAACTTCTACTAGTCCATACAACAGTCCTATGTTCTTAGTACCTAAATCTAACAATAAATGGCGTCCAGTTGTTGATTTCCGCGCTTTGAACAAAATCACAGTCTCTCCCCGCTTTCCCATACCTGTCCTTGAGGAAATTCTCCAATCTCTTGGAGATCAGAATACTGTCTTCTCCACTCTTGACCTTTGTATTGGATTCTGGCAAGTTAAACTCACTGATGAAAGTAAACCTTATACAGCTTTCAGCACCCCTTCTGGACACTATCAGTTCAAAAGAATACCATTTGGTCTTGTTGGTGCCCCAGCCACATTTCAAAGACTAATTAACTCTGTGTTTTCAGGGATCCTTGGCTCTAATTTTTTTGCATACTTAGATGACCTTGCTATTTTCTCTAAGACCATCCCAGAACATCTTCAGAAACTTGATATAGTTTTTTCCCATCTTCAGAGCACGGGTCTTAAACTCAAACTTTCAAAATGCAAGTTCCTCAAAAAAGAAACCAGTTTTCTTGGCCATACTATAAATGCAGAAGGCATCCTCACCTCACAAGATAAGATTCGAGCCACTAATGACTACCCCATCCCAACCAACACTGACCAAGTCAGAAGTTTTCTTGGCCTTTCTGGCTACTATAGGATATTGATTAAAGACTATGCTTCCATTGCTTCCCCCCCTTACTCAACTCCTCAAGAAAAATGTTCCATTTACATGGTCCACAGCTCAAGAACAAGCATTCACCAAACTCAAAATTGCACTCACTACCACCCCTGTTTTAGCTATCCTTACTACAAGAAACCATTCATCCTTTACACAGATGCTTCCTACACAGGTCTAGGTGCTATTTTAATGCAAGAACATGATGGAAAGCAACGACCTATTGCATTCACTTCCCACCTCCTCAGTAAAGCTGAGAAGAATTATGCTGTAACCCACCTTGAGGCCCTGGCAGTTGTATGGGCACTCACTGAATTTAAATATATCATCTACGGATATGAAATCAATGTAATAACAGATCATCAAGCTCTTCTCCATCTATTCAGTGGGAAAAATAGCTCAGGTCGTCTTGCTCGTTGGTCACTTATCATACAAGATTTCATGCCTAATTTCCAATTCATCAAGAGGAAACGGAATGTAGCTGCAGATGCTTTGTCTAGAAATATTGCTCCCATAGCCCCTGTGTCCCCTGTATCAAGTCTTATTGAAAATTTTTCACCTGCTGACATTGTTGCTGCCCAGCGAGCTGACCCAATATGGTCCCAAGTAAAATATGCTCTTGAATCAAGCGATGACTCCACATTTCCTAAAGTCCCCTCCCCTTCATCGTATGTCCTTAGAGATGACATACTTTTCAAGTCGACTACCCTCACAGGAAAGAAAGACCCTACCCGCCCTATCCTTCAGCTAGTAATCCCTTCCTCCCTCATTCCTACAGTCCTCCAACTTATTCATGACTCCCCACATGCAGCCCATCCCGGAAAAGAGAGGTGTCTAGCTCAGGATAGGCTTAAATACTTTTGACTATGTATGAAAAAAAAAACATTGATGCCCACATTGATCAGTGCCATGTATGTACTTTGCATAAAGGAAATTTGCATAAACCAATTCCAATGTTAACATACCCTGTACCTGCCCAGCCTTGGGACAATGTAGCCATTGACCTCCTCAAACTTCCCCGCACTGACAATGGTAATCAATATCTTTTTGTTGCTATAGATCATTTTTCAAGATTTTCTGTCCTAGTGCCTCTTCCTGATAAGTCTGCAAAATCAGTTGCCAAAGCATTGTTAACACATGTCATTTGTCCTTTCACAACACCCAAAGTATTGCTGTCAGATAATGGTACAGAATTTGTAAATGCTGTTTTATCCTCATTGTGTAATCATTTTAACATTAAAACCTGTACAGTGCTCCCTTACCGTCCCAGTGCTAACGGTCTTGTGGAAAGGCAAAATAGAAAAGTTCTTAACACACTGCGTGCACTTGTGTCCAGTAAAGACACAGTGTGGGACACTTACATGCCACAAGTCATGGCCTCATTGAATGCTTCAGTACACAAATCAGTTGTTGAAACCCCTCATTTTATTATTATTGGAACTGACAAACGCTTACAATAGGACTTGTTTCAAGACGATCCCACTCCTGTATATAACATGGATGACTATGTCAAAATCAGCATTACTTCTTTCCAAAACATTTATAAACGCATTCAAGCATCAGTTGCCCTTTCAAAAGAAGAAATGTTGATGTATCATTACAAGTCTGCTTCCTCATTCAATGTAGATGTAGGTGACATTGTATATACACTTGTACAGCAAAACAATTCTAAACTTGCACCTAAGTTTACCGGTCCTTTTAGAGTAATTATGAAAGAATCAGGAAATAAACTCGGACTACTTCACTTACACACTCTTTTGGAGTCAGTAGCACACTTAGACCAGATGAAGAAAGTCTCTCGTGGTCCTGACATTCCCGAGTAATTTTTTTTTCTCTCTTTTCTCATTGAAAGCCAAAACAAGAACATTAACCTTATTTCTTTTATTTTGTGTCATATTTATCCTTGCCGTGTGTAATTCATTATTACATATGCCTGTGCCTCGTGTGTCACTCCTGCCTTCAGTTTCCCCACTCTTGTTATTTGTTTATTCTTCGGCAGGGACGCCGAAGGGTAGGTGACCGAGCACTGCTGTAGGCACTGGTGTATGATAATTATATTGTATAAATAGGCAACCCCACGCAACCGTTATTGTACGCGTCGACTAAAAACACACGCGCCTGCCCAGCCAGTCCAGGGGCAACAGCCACTCACTCAAGAAGCCTGACCAGATATGCTTGCTCGCTACTCTGTATATCTCTTCAAATAAACCAGCCAGCTGTCTTCATCTTTATTTCCAAGACCTTGTGTCCTTGATGGGTCTTCTGACAGCTGATATCAACTCATTCTGATATTGAGAAATTGTGTAATGGCCATATCGTCGATCTAGCTCTTGTTTTAGAGAGGGATTTGATTCAGCAATTAGGTGAAGAATTTCTACAAAATTTCCTGAATTTAATGTATCATCACCCTCATTATGTTAATGAATAGACAGGCCATACCTTCCCAGTAATGAAGTGACTTTTAAAAGTAACTTTATATGTTCCCTGTCGTCCTCAATTTCTTGTAGCCTAGCTGAAGATAGAGAAGGTGCTACAGACTGAGTGGACCTTGAATGAATATCCTTGAAATTAGATCAGACTATCATACTATTAATGCCTGATGTTGTTTGAGATTGATACTGATATCCTTCCATTTCCTTGTTCCAACATCAATAAAAGGTCTCCTACCTAGTCCTTCTCCCTTACGAACAAATGCTCCAGCAAAGTGCCTAGATGGAAAGCAGTAACACGCATCTTGAGAGACCGAGTATTCTAACCAAGAAAAGATATCAAAGTAGGGACTTCTAAATGTCTTATTATTCTGATTGCTTGAGTAGCGTGGCAGTTTTGTTTGAAAGGGTTTATCACAGGGGGACTTAGATATATCAACTACATGAGTCGCTTGAGTTTATGATGTGGATGGACTGTCTTTTGTATCTTATTGATCTTGGTTCAGCGGAACAGTATATGCTAATGTGACTTCTAGTTCATCAACAGGAATCAAATCTGAGTCTTGACTAGGGGTTGATGTAGTGGCTAAGTCAGTATTGTCGGTTGTTTTACTGGTTGAAGAACTTGAAGCTCTACAAGCATCATCGTCCTATATAGTGGAAACATCAATCAATCAATCAATCAATCACTTACTTCCTGTGGCACCCCATGGGATGCATAGGGCCTCGATGAACTCTCTCCTCCAACCTTTGTCTCTTGCCATCTCCTTCAGGTCCCATCAACACTCCTCTCCTGCTTCTCTTTTCGTTGTCCTCAACCAGGTTTCCCTCGGCATTCCTCTACTTCTTGTTCCTCTAGCAGTTCACTCTGGCACATCCTGTATTAAACTGCCTTCTTTTCTGTATATGTGCCCTAGCCACAACCAGCGAGACAGTCTCACATATTCATTAACTGGTTCCACTCTCGTAATATCCCTTACTCTTTCATTTGTAACTGTCTTGCCACTTTACCCCAAGAATTCTTCTCAGTATTTTATTCTCAAATCCTAATACTTTCTGATCTGTTGCAATTGTACTGTACCATGACTCATGCCCATAAATTAAAATTGGTCTAACCATGGACTTGAAAATTTTCACTTTAGTATGTACCGAAAGCATATTATTATTCCAAACAGATTTCAACATTCCAACAGCTCGCCAAGCATGTTTAATCCTCTCCTCAATTTCATTGTTTAATGATCCATTAGATGATACAATCGTTCCCAGATACTGTATTTAAAGTTTTCTACATTCTTCGCCACGTTATTCCCAATTACACGATCGATTTGGTTATCCACGTTCATATTAATAATTTCAGTTTTTCCACAATTTGTTACCAATCCCACTTTTTCTCCTTCCTCCACCAGACAATCAAGCACCCTCTGCATCTCGTAAATACTTCCACAGTACAATATCATCAGCATAGTCCAAAATCATCAGCTTCTTATTTCTTTCCAGTTAATTCCTGCACCTGTTCTCCTTACAACCTTTCTCATAACATAATCCATAACCAAAACAAACAGCAATGGCGAAAAGAACTCCTCCTTGAATCACTCCTGACCTAATTTCAAATGGATCACTCAAAGAACCACCCACCATTTCCTTACAAAAAGTACTTTCATGCAGGCTTCTAATAATATTTACAAACTTTTCTAGTATACCATAGAATCTCAAAATTTTCAACATAGTTCCACGCGAAACGCTATCAAACGCCTTTTCAAAATCCACAAAACACATACTAAGTGGCATTTTCATCTCATTTGCTTGTTGCATTAGATGCCTTACAATAAAAATCTGAACATTACAACCTCGACCCTTTCTAAATCCCGCCTATTCGTCTCTTAAAATATTATCAATTACTGGCTCTATTGTGTTCAAAAAGGTTTTAGAAAAGACTTTTGCAACTACAGGTGTCAAAGTTATCCCCCTCCAGTTGCCACACACACTTAAATCCCCCTTTTTTGGTATTTTTATGATCACTCCATTTTTCCACTTTTCTGGAATTCCACCATTATCCCAAGCCACATTAAAAAGTTTCGAAAACACATTCATCAACTAATCATTTTCCACCTTAAGCACTTCAGGAAATATTCCATCCTCTCCTGGGGCCTTAAAATTCTTTAACTCCTTTATAGATTTTGCTACCTCTTCCAAGGTTATATCCCCTGTTTCTATCTGCAAATCTCTCTCGGCTGGCAGAATGTCCTCTTCAGCTGGGATTGCTCTATTAAGAACAGATTCAAAATGCTCTTTCCATTTTCCTTTTATATCCAAATCTTTAGTCATCAAATTACCATTTCTGTCTCTTACAGGTATTTCCTTCCTTCTCTTTTCAGTCCCAGTTAACTCCTTTATGGCCTGATACGCTGCTCTTGTGCTCTGACCGTCATTTTTACTTAATTTATTTTCTGTCTCTGTCGCCTTTTCATCATATAGTCTCCTCTTATCACGTCTAACGAGTCTTTTTACTTCAGAATGTAAACTCTAGTACTTTGCCCTAATTACTTCAACTACCTGGCCATCAACATGTTGTTCTTCACATCTTAACTTCGCCTCTTTCCTTTTCTGAAGTGCATTCCATGTTTCATCTGACATCCACTCTTTCCTTCTCGCTTTTCCCTTTTTCTTAATAGTAACCTTAGCACTCTCATGCAAAACCTCTTTTACCTCTGTCCACATTTGATTAATATCATTGTCTTCAGATTCCATCAAAGAGTGCAGGACTAGAAACCTGTTCCTACATTCCCACCGAAACTTTTCCTTCGCGTTCTCATCACTTCTCAGCTCATCAAAATAATAAATTATCACCTCCTGTACAATTACCATTAACGTTTCTCTTAAGTTTTATTTTAATATTTGACACAACAAGTTGATGATCACTACCTATATATACCCCCCTCCTTACACAAACATCTTGCAAATAACTCCTATGCCTTCTGCTAATTGCAATGTGGTCAATTTGGTTACAATATTTACCACATGGTGAAATCGAAGTAGTCTTATGTATTTTTCTATGCTCAAAGATGGTTCCACCAATCATAAGGTCATTTGCCAAACAAAAGCTTCCAAATCGCACCCCATTTTCGTTCCTTATACCAACACCCTCCTTACCCATACAATCTTGAAAACCATCCCTAATACTGCCAACAATCGCATTAAAATCACCAATGCAAACTAACACATCATGTCTTGCCACTCTATTCACTACATCCTGCAGCTTCTCGTATAAGTCATCCTTCATTTCATCAGCAGCCTCATTTGTCGGAGCGTACCCTACAACCATACTGATATTACCATGGTCAGATTTTAAACGAGCATAAATCAAGAGCTCATTAATTGGTTCAAACTCACATTGTGCCTTACAAGCATTTCTACTCAGCACTAAGCCTACTCCTTGGTAATGATTTCCATCACTCCTACCAGAAACCAACATAGTAATACCATCTTCCAAATTCATTTTATCAACTCCAAGCAACCTCGTTTCTGTAAGAGCACAAATATTCATCTTGTATTCCTTGAACACTGAAATAAGCTCTTCCATTTTACCAGCCTGATTGAGAGTTCGAACATTCCAGTTTCCTATTCTTAAGGAATATATATATATATATATATATATATATATATATATATATATATATATATATATATATATATATATATATATATATATATATATATGTACACATTACGTTTCCACTTTATAGGATGATGATGCCTGTAGAGCTTCAAGTTCTTCAATCAGTAAAGCAACGCCCACTTTGGGAACCACTGATCTAAATGAACTCTTAAGACTCCTGCCTTCATGTACGTACTTCCTAAGATGAATAAAATCGTTTAATGATAGCCAGAATGCAATAAAAAAAGCAGCTCGATACTGAAGTTAACTGAACAGTGAGCTAGGATCATATTTACATTTACATCCTTTAACATGCCTAATAAATTATTGTGATTATTTTACACACACACACACACACACACACACACACACACACACACACACACACACACACACACACACACACACACACACACACACACACACACACACACACACACAGATATATTTGACTCAAAATGTATTGAGGCCAAACACATATTATTTTTGATTTCACGATATTAACCTTATATTGTTTTTCATTAAATGTAGTTGATTTGGAGGCCCCGTCAGAAAGCTTGGGGGGGGGGGCAGCGCCCCTCCGTGCTACCTCCCCAAATGACGCAATGACCCCCTGATTTTATGCACACCCTCAGCAGGGAGTGGTACACAGAAAAATGGATGACGAATTAAAATTGATCGATACACAGAACAATAGGTACTTGAACTAGTATCTTAGGAATGAACCTGACAAAAAGGGTAAATACTGTGGCATAACTTGTGCACACCTACAGCAGGGAGTGGCACACAGAACAAAGGACGACCTGAATTAAAAATGAACGACACTCAGAACAATTGGTGCCTGACTTTCTTCCTTAAGGATGCACCTGACAAAAGGGTGTAAATACTGCTGCTTAAGACCTAGAGCATTAAAGCTAGGTGTGTTCCACGCAGGTGTGACAGTACTAACAGGAGACGACAAGGAATAATCAGTTGTTAGTCTGGGGGATACTGCTTAAAGTTCATTCAGCTAACAACTTATCACACTAAAAATAAGCATAGCTCATCTTTACATTCTTTTCATATGTGACAGAAATTAGGCAATATTCTATTGCATTTCTTTCATCAAAGCTTTTTGATCTTGCTAGAATCTTAGAGCCTACCCAGTCTATATGGTGATGACTGAATGCTTTGTTCTGAAATAAACCACTACTCTGTTGGGCTGTTCGTACATTGTATTTATGTTGTGAGATCCTGAGATCCTAGTGTCCAAATCTTTTCCAGATTGTCCTATCTAAAATTTGTTACATTTTTAACACGGGGTTTTGTAATCAACACCTGAATTACTACATTGACTGTTCTTGATTTTTTTATGGTGTTTCCATATTTGAATACTACATATACATTAAGTTTCCTCAATACGGTATGTGAACAACATCAAGAAATCTTTTGTGGAAGGGGAGGACAACGGTTCTTTGAATATTCTGGCGATCTAGCTTATCAGTTTTTCCTTCAAAGAATCGTTCCTTAGATGTATTGTGACACTGAGTTAGTATACTTGGTGGATAATTTAGCTTCTCTCCAATGCCCTGGATCATTTTTAGTTCAGCAAAAAAATTCAGGGTCTGAAGTTTGATATGCTCTCCCTGGATATGAACACAGATCTTTTTTTCATTAATGTGATGGTTTGAATATTAATGGACATACGACATAATTTTTGCATGTTTTCTGTGTACCTTAGTCTTCAAAACATTGTTTATTGTTCCTTGTCGTCTTCTGGTAGTACAGTCAAAACTGTGTGGGACACACCTAGCAATAATCCTCTAGGTCTTATGTTAAGCCGCAGTATTTACACCGTTTTGTCAGGTGCATCCCTCAGGAAAAAAGTCAGGTACCTATCGTTTTGTACAACGCTCATTTTTAATTCAGGTCGTCCTTTGCTGTGTGTCACTTCGTGCTGCAGGTGTGCATAAGTTAATCCGCAGTATTTACCCCGTTTGTCAGGCGGATCCTTAACGTATTAAGTACATATTGTTCTGTGTATCTACCAATTTTGATTCAGGTCATCCATTGTTCTGTGTGCCACTCTCTGCTGTGGGTCAGCATAAAAGACCTCTACTTTTTACGTTTCTGTATCACTCTGAAGATGGAATATACGAAAGCACTCACTGTCGCCCTTTTTATTTCTCCTGTGGTTACTTTGCATACATGTCTTCACGGCAAAATGAAGTTTCTGCATATACATATATATATATATATATATATATATATATATATATATATATATATATATATATATATATATATATATATATATATATATATATTATATATATATGTATATATATATATATATATATATATATATATATATATATATATATATATATATGTATATATATATATATATATATATATATATATATATATATATATATATATATATATATATATATGTATATATGTATATATATATATATATATATATATATATATATATATATATATATATATATATATATATATATATATATATGTATCATCCAATCCTACATTGCCCCATGAGGAGCGTAGGAGCCCGGGGCTAGGCAGTTGGTCCTGACATTTAAGATGAGAGTGACCAACCTCACTCATCCCTGAGTGGCATTACGTGAGCAAGAAACCCCAACCAACCCTTGGAAGTAAACCTTCACCGGCTCAATCCGATTGGAGCACAATATTTATCCACTAAACCACCAGGCACCAAAATTTGGTTATATGATTACCACCCAGCGAAGTGAATAGTTTCCTGGTGTACAGGAAACCATTTGGATTGTCACAAAGTGTAGAGTCACCCATAGGCAGAGGAGGAAAGAATGAAGGAATGAAAGACAGAAGAGGGAGTGTAAAGTCACCCGTAGGCAGTAGGACGAGGAAAGAATGAAGGAAAGAAAGATAGAAGAAGATGGAAGGAAAGAAGGATGGAGGAGAGGACAGGGCAGACATTCGAGAGCAGAACTACATTGAGTGAGTGGATGGTGAGAGCCCCCACCTATCAACAATATATATATTTATATATATATATATATATATATATATATATATATATATATATATATATATATATATATATATATATATATATATATATATATATAATATAGATAGATAGATAGATCACTCATCATCATCAGCCGGACCTCCTTTCCCACCTTGGGGCAGGGTGAGGAGTAGCAATGTCTAGACAGCCCAAGTTTGCCCAGTCCTATAGGCCACGCTTTCATTCACTCATCATTCAAGCCCCCGGAATCCTGGCTCTATCGGGTCGCCAAAGAACATTCACCACGTTCTGTAACTTCACATAATCGTATATATATATATATATATATATATATATATATATATATATATATATATATAATACATTTGCATATCTATCTATCTATCTATACATATATATATATATATATATATATATATATATATATATATATATATATATATATATGAGTGTGTGTGTGTGTGTGTGTGGGTGGGTGGGTGGGTGGGTGTATTAGAGAGAGAGAGAGAGAGAGAGAGAGAGTGACACAAGGAAGAAAAGTAGCTGGTGCAATGAAGGCCTTGATAAGAAACAGAGGCATGAGTGTTGCAGCTGCACGAGGCTTACATGAAGGGGTGTTAATGCCAACTCTAACATATGGATGTGAGACTATGGTGTGGCATGAAAATGAAAAGTCAAGAGTAAGAGCAGTGGAGATGGGACTGCTGAGGAATGTATGTGGAGTACAGAGGGTGGATAGAATACGAAATAATGTGATTCGTGAAAGATGCGGAGTGAGGAAGTCGGTGGACACCAGAATTGAAGAGAGTGTACTGAGATGGTATGGTCATGTGGAGAGAATGGATAACAATAGAGTGGTGAAGAAAGTATATCTGAGCGAATTCGAAGGAGGGAGGAGGCGAGGTAGGCCAAGGAGAAGGTGGAGATATATGGTGGATGAATGTGTGAGGAAGAGAGGTTTGGAAGTCGGTGAGGCTAGAGAACTGACAGGAGATCGAGCTGGCTGGATGAATTTTGTGAGGGGATGTGCATAATCAGGGATTTTGGGGACCCATTTTTAACGTGGCAGCGTCTGGATTGACTCTGTCGGATACGATAAGTGAAGCTACAGAACGTGGTGAATGTTTTTGGCGTATCCGATATAGCCAGGATTTCGGGGGCTTGAATGGTGAGTGAATGGAGGTGTGGCCCGTTGGATTGGTCAATTTTGGGCTGTCCTGACACTGCTACTCCTCACCCTGCCCTTGGATGGGAAAGGAGGTCCGGATGAAGATGATGAATATATATATATATATATATATATATATATATATACATATATATTTTGTTACGCTGTCCGCCTTTCCGTTCCCACGGGTGCAGCCGTTACAGCTGGGCTAGGGGATTATGCAGTATCCGTGTCATTCGTGGAGTTTATATTAGCGAGTGCTACAAGTTCTTTTGTTTCTTTCGTTCCCGGCACTGAGGGCAATTTTATTTCATACCATGCTGAGTATGCATTTGATTATTTTGATTGTCTTATGTGAGCTACCAGTATATTTAATGATGTTTTGCTTGCATTAGAAGTACCAATTCATTGTAGAGAGAGAGAGAGAGGGGCACGAATTTAAGTTCCTTGTTAATTAATCTGATTCATGCGTTCGCGCTTGGCTGCACACGAGCCAGCCTTTGGGCAGTATCTTCCCGATCAGCTTCAGTATCGGGTGTTTGTACACTCTCTCTCTCTCCCCAGTCATTTTTATGCCGAGCTGGCGTTTTCATTGAAGTTATTTTTATTCTTTTGTGTGTTGACTGAGGAAAGTAGTTATTTTATTTTGTTTTTGTAACCGTGTTGTCTTTGGAGGGCCAGTCTGGCTCACCGTAGTCCTCTCGCTGCCTTAATTAACGTTCCCCAACACACGTACATACACACACACCCGTAACCCCTACACAGTTCAATCCCATCTACTTGCACAAGGCTAGTGAAAACTATCGTGAGCCGTCAACTGCATTCCCCCTTGGACACGGGTTAAGTAGAAATTCGTCACCACCGGAAGTAAGTGGGAGGTGTTCTTGTAGACTGTCTCGGGCGGTATTACTTCCGGTAGTGACGATAGTAGGCTAGATCTATAGGTAGACTGTTCCGTTTTATTATCAAAGTACAGAGTGTTGCGTTCTTAAGTAAGTACTTTTCCGTTGCGCAGTTTTTCTCTAGTTTGCGGAGTGTCAGTGCCGGGGTCTGCGTTATTTTTGCAACGCAGTGGAGGCCGACCATCTAAGGCTGCCTTGTTGTCTTTTTGTAATAGCCCCGGGCTGGCGCTACCGTAACAATATATATATATATATATATATATATATATATATATATATATATATAGATAGATAGATAGATATAGATGGATATTAGATAGATACATGGATAGATACAGTACACTCTCAATTATCCTTTGTAATTCAGCTAGACACTACGCCAAATAACGTGAAATGCCGGATATTGCACATCCAGGTCAACATCAGCTTCGAGTTAGATACTGTGATGCTGTCCATCTCAACCCTATATCTAAAAAACATTACTGGGAGTAAAAGATGAAAACTAAGTTTATAAAATCAATACAATAATGATACAATACAGTACTACAGTACCGTACACAGTTTACTATTGTATGTACTCACCAAGTGTTGGCATTGATGGGGAGAAACTGCACTACTGGGGTTGCACTCGTAAACAGTAGATACACAAAACAGCACAGGGGTAGTTTAACAATCACAATAAAGCACCAGGACATGAGCAATGGCAGCCCATTAACTTTCCAAGAAAATAAAAGTTTGAACATAAGACACCACAGAGTTAAACAAAGTTGGTCATGAGCCCTGGTGGTGCTGTTGTTCTTGACAGAATGTATGTCAGTGATTGCATTGCTCCATACATCCTTGCAGAGACGGTCAAAAACCTCGGCCACGACGTGTCGGAGTATGCCATCAGCTGGTCCAGCGTCAAGCAGTTAAGAGAGAGACAGCGGCCGGTGGCTGCGCTCACAATCAAGGAGAGTTTTTCCCTTAAAAGCCCGTTTGTCGTTCACTGGGATGGTAAGCTGCTTGATGGTCTCACAGGCCATGAAACCATCGACCGACTGCCCGTTCTCATCTCAAACAAGGACGCCATCTAGGTACTGGGTGTTCCCAAGATTCCAGTTGAATCTGGAGATGCCCAGACTGCAACTATCGTAGCTAAACAAGAATCGCAGATCAAGTGGTGGGAATGTGTTGCAACACTACGGCTTCTAACACCGGACGTCGAACTAGGGCATGTGTCCTCCTCGAGCATAAACTCGAGAAAGACTGGTTTTACTTTCTATGTAGGCACCACATCATGGAACTGGTAAATGGAGACTTTGCACTTGGAATAATCTGGAAGGGAACAGTTCAGAATGGATTATATATCTATAACTATATCTATCTATCCATTTATTTATTTATTTATCAGCTTATAAGAGACACTGACATCTGGAGAGAGAATATGCAGTATGGGATAGCTTCACTAAGTTTAACAGAATTGTCTGAAGGCAGCAAGAACTAGCAATAATAATACGTCATCTGTCTGAGGGGTTAACTGACACCTCCATACAATTTTGTTAGTTTTAGAGAGACTTTTGTTACTGGTGAGGTTTGATGCAGTCTTCCCTAATTAAGATTTTTCTAAAACTGAATAAAATCGTCTTGTGGTAGCAAGAATAATCCAGAGGGGCAATCAGTGGAGCGCATCTCTCCGACAAGGGTAAGGTAATTTCAAAACCACGCTTCGTAGTGGGTTAGGGTTCCTCATCATTGACTAGGGTTTCGCTGAAAGTATTTTACGCATCCAAAATCTGTAATAAGATCCGGATCGGTTACAAAAGTAAATCGATTGTTCCCTGGGGCATGGGCTATCTACCGACCAAATTTGGTCCAGGTCTCTCTCTTAGTTTCGGAGTCCTTCCAGCAGACAAAAATTAACTAAAAAACAAGGGCGAAAACATACTCTCCTTGTCGAGGAGAACTAGTATAAATCGTCACCAGACTGCAGGGGTTATAAAATTTGTCATTAACGTCTGGAAGTAAAGCTTTCAATATGATTTTTATATACTTCTTTTTTCCTCCTTCAAAGGGATTTTATTCATCTTACGGAAGATCTGTCATAATGAAAGTGTTAATGAAGGTTACGCTAAATCTCCCTGTTCAGGTGATGTCCCTGATCCTGAATGAAATCGTCTAAAGGAAGTACAAATAATCCAGACATTACATCATCGTAGAGCAGAGATTCAGTGATACCTAACTGTTACACAACAACATTTTGTACGTAACACCTGTTCTGAATTAAAATAAGTTCTTGCATTTAAAATGAATTAAATGGACAGGAACAAGCAATACTATACCTAATACATAAGACACCATCTCCTCCTCCTTCTCTTCCTCTTCCTCCTCCTCCTCCTCCTCCTCTTTCTCCTTCTTCTCTTTTTCTTCTTCTTTTCTTGATTTATAGAGGGGTCTGTCTTTCTAATCTGTCGCCTCAATCACGCTCTATCTCTTTCACCATCTTGTGTCAAGCCTATTGTCTGTCGTCTTCTGTCTTCTGTCAGCCCTATTTTCCATACATTAAGTAGACTGTATTGTGATGACAACTTGGACCTTCCTGCGACGATTAAAATCCTCTGGATAACGGGAGTATTGAAAACGATGTCCTCATGCTGAGTTAAATGGTAGCTCCCTAACACAGTATTATACATCGTAGTGTATCAAATCCTTAATGTTGTAATATCAGGATTGGCGAAATGTTCATAGACGAAAAAAAAAAAAACTGACAGCGATAACTTAAATTGTGAGTCCTCGTACTGAAGAGGTTAACGATAGCTCACTTAAGCAGTATTACACATTATAAGACAATTAGCCTATAATATTTTTCCTATCACAATATTCACAGTGGCCATATCATTTCTTGAATTCCCTGCAGTTCATTGATCACTGAAATAGGCAATAGGCTTCTGTGAAGCGGGTTGGAATGTAGCTTTGTTGGAGAGAACAATATGAATGTAGTCACACTAACTGAAGATTATTTTTCGTGGTGTACAGTTGCAGTCCATAATTCCTCTACTGCTCAGAGATTCCGGTATAATCAAATGAGAATTGCAAATGCCTCAAATAATGTTTTGTTTTCACCATTTTTACTTCCCATAACTTTTTTCATGGCCATTGTGTCTGCTTCTGTCAGTTACTTGCATGGGTAGTCACTGATGCCATAAGGCAAGGTGGGGCTAGAGAAGGATGGCTTTCTGTGGTGGCACCGATATAATTGCTGCTCACATTGACAAATGTCCCTCCATTCTGTGTGTGTTTCCGAAAAGGAGAAGGGTGGATTGTAGGAAGGGAATTTCAACCTGCAAACCACCTAATTAAATGCATATAAGCTTGGAGCCACATAATAATAATAATGATGCACAGTAGAAATTTATAACTTTGGCATAATCCTTCCTGAGAACACAGTTCTTTAACTGATGGCATGGAACGTGAAATATGTAGACCATCGCTATTCGCAGTAGTTAGTGGGATTTCCAAGGGTTTTACTCAGTTTCAAGACGGTGTAAAAGAATGAATCACTAAGTGCTCCGCCACCACCACCGTTTGAGCCTCTATGCTCCCTGCACGTTCCACTTTAAATTAAATTATTATAAACAAGTGGTGCCTGGCACAACAAAGCTCTCCCAGCCACTCAAGGTTAAAGGTCATAGTGCCAAATGAAAGCCCATATGAGACTTATTATATCATGATAATAGTTAATATCTCTGTCTTCAACCAGTTTGGAGTTAAGGCCCCTTGACTATCCGTGACCTTGAGTGTGGCCTTTCACGGCCACTTGAGGTCTAAGGTCACGGTACCAATTATAACCCTATATATGACTTCCTGAATGTTGATAATAGTAAATATCTTTCTGCAACCTGTTTCGAGTCAAAGCCCCCTGAATATCCGTGACCTTGCGTTTGACCTTTCAAGTTCACTCAAGGTCAAAGGTCATGGTGCCCAATGAAAGCCTATATAGGAGGTCCTCTGTGTTTATAATGGTAAATTTCTCTATCTTCAACCGGTTACAAGATATAACCCTCTGAAAATCAGTGACTTTGATTCTGACCTTTCAAGGTCACTCATTTACGTCCAGAATTTACGCACTTTCTTTTGAGATCAGTGCCCACATATCCTAAGGGTTTCATGTAATTTCATTCAATCGTTTTTCCGTAATGTTACTAACAAACGGAAACAAACAAACTCGACCAAAAATATTACCTTGCAGGACTCCGTCCAGGGCGAAAAAAAAAAAAAAAAAAAAACTATCAGTGAGTCCACATTTCCCAGGGTAAATAGATATGAATACATGATACGAAAAACCTTAGAATATTCGTGTTTATGGTACGGAAAACCTTTGAGTATTCGTGTTTATGATACGAAAAAACTTTGAATATGCGTGTTTATTTCCTCGTGTGTGTGTGTGTGTGTGTGTGTGTGTGTGTGTGTGTGTGTGTGTGTGTTATCATGCTAAATGGTCCCATTGTGTGCTTCTTGTTTTTCCCTCCTCTTTTCCCTTGAGGTAAGTGTGTTGTTTAAGGCACGACCTCATACCTTCACTTTGTTTCTCTCTCTCCTCATGCTCTTTCGATTCCTCCTTTAATTCCTCACCCTCTTCTGTCTCCTTTCTACTCTTTCACATTCTGTCTCCTTTCTACTCGTCCTCATTTCTCTCTCTCTCTCTCTCTCTCTCTCTCTCTCTCTCTCTCTCTCTCTCTCTCTCTCTCTCTCTCTCAGCTGAAGGTTGTGGTTGTTGTTCCCGGTCTGTTTACCCGAACACACCCCACCGACCACAGGTAAGCATCTACATCTTTGAGGTACAGTGCAATATGTACTCTGTCTAATGGACCGGCTTCCCCTAACAACGCCTAATCGGATCGGGCCAGGGTCTCTCACCACAGCAAAGTGCAGAGAAAAATGAGCAGATTTGGCTTATGGGTGGACGTTGTAACTACCTCACTCTATCTAGGTACACAGTGCCACTACAATTATACTTTTCGTCAGTGCCAGATGAACGTAAATACAGACATTGGCATAACATATTTCAGTTTATGCATCACTATTTATGAAAAAGAAAGGTAAATAATTTCACTGTCGCATAACACCGATCAGCAGTTTTAAAGTACTTCATCAGTTTACAGTTTCTCCTTTAAAAAAGCGTGTATTCCTTTCCCAAACGAAGTGTATATACGGAGTTTGCCAATACTGTGTAATTCTAAGCTTGTTGGTGTTGGGCGCAAGAATTTATTTAATTTCGTTGAGCTTTTATTTATTTATTTTTTTTTACTCACCCTCTCACTCCCTCTTGGTTTATATTTCAGAGGCCAGGTTCGTAAACAAACTGCCAAATCATTTTTCTATTGTAACTGTCAGTCGTATCTGCGGGAAAGACAGAGGAGGTTCCGGATTCACAAACAAAATTCTTGTCGTATCTACATGTTTATTTGTAGGAATAACAAGGAAAGCATCATAATGAAGTGTAGCAGCCATAACGTCGATTCGCAGATAATCTTAGTCAACCTACACTCGTTACCTCCACTAATGATGTTAGTTTTCTTTTTGTCTGTCCGCCTGGCTGTCAGTCTGTTAATATAGATTAACTATGGGATTGAACTACAGCGAATCTGAAACTGATTTATGACCATCGGAGGAACAAGTGATTAAATTCAGGGTAAAAACGCATGAAATGTTAAAGTCACAAGGAGGGTTTGTTGATGCTATCTTGGCAGAGGTTTTCATTCTCTTAGTGCCCTCGTAACTAAGATCTGTTTCCGTTAGCAAGTTCTATGCTCTCCTTTCCTCGTTCTTCCTAGAAAAACAAAATACAATTAATACAGAGAAGTAATCGTAAGCATGTTTGTGAGTTATTGTCTCTTAAGTATTACCTTATCTATCTATTGCCAGACGCCTTAATCCCGTAAGGGGTGGCCACAAACAAATCGCCTCCATGTCGCCCTGTCCCCCGCCATTTCACTGCCGTGCTCCCAGCTCACACACCCCTCTCTCATTATCCAACACGTTGAAACTTCTGCAAGCATTACCCTTTCATCCGTAAACTCTCCATTGTGGTACTGGGTTGGCGTATAATCATTGATGCCGAAGTTAGGAGACTGGCGAGTGAGATTTTGAAGGTGTTAGACTTTGATTTACTCAGAGATCTGGACCAGGACGGCGGTGCTACATGTTAGATTAATGATAGCAATTGTAATGTCCGGGAATTTTGAGTGTTTAACGTGTGATAAGACAGTGTATGGAGAGAGAGAGAGAGAGAGAGAGAGAGAGAGAGAGAGAGAGAGAGATCCTTTAATCAATGCTGGTTTTGTAGGGGTACATTCGTAGGGTAGATCTGTATCAACTGGACGTTGTTTTAAGGCTGCTATTTAATGCCTGAAAATGCGACACACATACCTATTTTTATACATGGAAATGCTGCGAGGGTTTCTAGTTTTACGTTTTCTCACTATTTATGATATTACTATGACTAATTTGGCAGCCCTAATTTCCTGCAACCAATTATCATACGCTCATTATGTCACAAATTTGGGAACTATATTTTCTCTGGAACCAGATTATTACCACTTGTTTAACGTTAGGTGGTATAGAAAAACTTTTGCATCTCATATAACAGGCGTTTCTAAATTAACACTAATTAGAAATTAACTGCATTTCACAATCCTTAATATATTTACTAGAGTGATGCAATATTGAGTGTACTTCCGCCATCTCCAGACGACTTTACTAAGATTAGGAGCGACTTTCAGAACTGGAGAAAACAGATATAGCTTTCGTTAATTCCTCACAACCATAAGCCCATTCCAGATTGGGTAAATTAGTCTGGCATCCTTGGGCTGGAGGGTTTAACATTTGTTTAAACCCAGTTTGTGTATGAAAATGTTAGTGTCATTTAATACACATGTCTCTGATTTACAATAAATAGAAACCTCCACTGTTTCACATTTTTGATAACGTGCCTTGCTGCTGGGACCTTTGCTGGGTGAATACGCTCACGAGGCTGAGTATACACGTGTGGTGTCTAAACTTCACCTAGATTACAATGCATCTACTACATTCTTACAGCAAGGCCGTCCTCTTTGATATAAAATATCAATGAAAATTCTAAATCTTGCCAGCAAATAGTATAGGCAGTGGCAGATGTAGAACATAGCTAGTGTAAATATAGCCAGATATAGTATATGTAGACAGGTAGCTATAAATATTTGCGGAAGTACAGCCAAATAGTGTAAATATAACCAGCGAAAGTTTAGCGAGGCGAACACTGTCTCTATTGTACAACTAATGATGGCCATAAATGAGATGAAGTGCCCCAGCGCTGCCATTACACAACTCTGACTTTACGCACCCAAACAGTTTTGTTGAAATTAATTGGCTCATACATATTGCTGGTAAAATACTCGTCATTGTTAGTATGCTCATCTTGTTTTTTGGTAGATCGATATAAGTTTGGCTGCCGTTACTGTTGCATAAGCGAGTCTCATGACATTAGCACAAATAGAATACTACAGCTGTCCCCACTATGTGAGGGTTTATGGTATACACAAAGTATGAATATTTTCAGGCTCCAGACGTTATTAATTAATTAATTTATTTTTTTAATGTGTCTGACTCTGGATATACGCTTCACAGCCTGCCCCCAAGGCCCAGTAGTCCTCCAAAATAGAACACACCTCTGCGTGTCACCACTTCAGCATTAACTCCCACCGACATATTGAATACATGCAAGGGCTGTCTCATACAGGACTGGTGTACTGGTATCAGTGGGGGTATTTTTACGACATGCCGGCGGGTCATCTGGTAGATTACTAAACTCTGATTTTATGAAGTTCCCTACCTCAGAGGGGATTTGACCATGGGTACGGTAGGACTGCAGGCCACCTCTCTACCGACTGAGCCAACGCCTCCCGCCTCCCGAGGAAAAGCATAAGCAAGAGAGAGGTTACTGGTTCCCACTTATCTAACATACTATAGTCATGACTTGTGTGAAAGATAAAAATGTAGATTACTAGTGGAGAAGGGAGAAAAAGGGAGCAGATGGAAAGAACATTTTGAGGAATTGATGAACATAGAAAATGAAAGTAATGCGAGTATAAATGGCTGGGGAATGGCTGGGAGATGGAAGGATGTGAGAAGAGAGAAAGAAATCAGCAGAAAGGAAGTCGTGGAAGCAATGAAAAAAGTCAAAATCGGGAAAGCCCCAGGAATTGATAGAGTGTGTGGTGAAATGTTGAAGTATGGGGGAGATATAGTAGTAGAATGGATGTGGAAGATGTGCAGATTGGCCTAGGAGGAAGGTAAAGTCCTGCAGGATTGGAAGTCAGGTATAATTATTCCCCTGAACAAAGGAAAGGGGGAAAAGGAAGTGTGTGGTAGTCACAGGGGCATTTGTCATCTTAGTGTAACTGGAAAAGTATGTGGTAGGATACTTACTGACAGAGTTAGGGAAGTAACAGAGGAATTGGTTGGAGAAGAACAGGGAGATTTTAGGAAGAGAAGGGGTTGTGTAGCTCACTTATTCATTCTTAGATCTTTAGTGGAGAAGTTTGCAGAGAAGGGATAGAAGTTGTATGTGGCCTTCATGGATTTGGAGAAAGCATATTACAGGGTAGATAGACAAGGACTGTGGGAAGTATTAAGAAAATATGGAGTAGCGGTGGCTCAGTCGGTAGAGAGGTGGGCTACAGTCCCAAGGGACCCAGGTTCAAATCCCCGCTGGGGCAGGGAACAGTTTAAGGATTTGAATTACATTAAATCAGGCTTTACTGATCTACCAGAAGCCCCGCCGACATGTCGTAAAAATACCCCCGCTAATACCAATACACCAGTCCTGTATGAGACAGTCCTAGCATGTATTCAATATGGACGGTGGGTGTTAGCGCCGAAGTGGTGACATGTAGAGGTGCATGGTATGTAGTAGGACTGCTGGGCCTTGATAGCAGGCTGTGAAGCCTATGCCCAGAGTCGGACACATAAAAAAAAAAAAAAAAAAAAAAAAGATGGGATGTTGTTGAATGCCGTATGAGGGTTCTAAAGCTGCAGTCCGTCTGGAAAGTGAACTTTTCTATTGAAAAGTAGAATTTTTCTGTTGATGGTTGGATTGAAACAGGGATGTGTCATGTCTCCATGGTTGTTCAATCTGTATATGGATGGGGTTATAAAAGAGATACATGGTAGGTCAGTGGATGTTGGAGCGGACCAAATGAGAGAGGGCAGTGTTGGAAACTCCCTGCACTATTGTTTGTAGATGATACTGTGTTGTTAGGTGAAGACGAAGGGGAGCTGCAAGGCTTCGTGGATGAGTCTGGGAAAGTGTGTAAGAAACGGAATAAAAAAATGTGAATGTAGAGAAGAGTAAAGTTAAGGTCTTCAAGAGAAATGAAGTTAGTGAAAGGAGAGTGAGGTTGGATGAAGAGGAAATGGAGAATGTGAGTGCGTTTAAGTACTTCGGTAGTGTGATGAATGAGGATGGAAGGTTAGAGGGTGAAGTGCTTGAAAGGGTACAACAAGGAAGAAAGGTTGCTGTTCCTGGAAAGCTGTCATAGGAAACAGGGAAGAGAGCATGGAAATGAAAAAGTTGCATGACAGTATTGTGATACCAACTCCAACGTATGGACGTGAAACTTGGATCTTGTTGGAGGGAGAGAAGTCAAGGGTGAGAGCAGTGGAAATGAGTTATTTGGCAGGATTATGTGGATGCACATGAAGAGACAGACTGACAAATAAGGAAGTGAAGGAGTGTTGTGGTGTGGATGTGAATGTGATAGGAAGCGTTAGAAGAAACACACGGAGGTTATTTGGCCATGTGGAGAGGATGGAGAGTGAGGATAGTGTATGTGAGTGAGGAGGAGGGGGGGGGAGAGGAAAGGGGAGCCCAACGATGAAGTGAAAGGATGGAGTGGAGAGATATATGAGAGAGGGGAGTGTGAGCTGGGACCAGGACAGTGAAATGGAGAAGGACAGGGCGACATGGAGGCGATTTGTGTGTGTGTGTGTGTGTGTGTGTGTGTGTGTGTGTGTGTGTGTGTGTGTGTGTGTGTGTGTGTGTGGTGCAACGAAAACTCGTCAAAGGATTTTGATGATTTTTGGTAGGATGATTGGACTTGAGTACTAAATGGGTCAATTCCGATTTTCATTCCATGTCGATTGATGGTATCAGGTGGTGGTCAAGTGTGGACGTGTTGTGCCTTACCTCCCGTCATAACTTGGATTTCGCCACCCAGTAAGTGTAGGCGCAGTTGTTTTTATTATTGCCATTACTGACAAAATTTTTTTCATGATGATGGTGATGGTACAGGGGGCAGAGTGGAGTTATACAGAATTTTTAAGCGAGGAAAAAAATGGTTTGTGGGATCAAAGGTGATCTGCTGAGGACCAGAGGTGAAAGAGGTAAACAAAGCAATGAGACAGATAAGTGTGGACCATGTATGAATAAGGCTCAACAGAGAGACTTGGCATTAAGGTGTAATTTATGTGAAATGTGGTACGGAAGTGAAGCTTGGACATTGTTGGAAGGACACAAGTCAAGAGTGAGAGCAGTGGAAATTAGTTATTTAAGAGGAGCCTGTGGAGTCACGTGGAGAGATAGGCTGACGAATGAGGATATAAAGGAGCGTTGTGGTGTGGATGTGGATGTGATAGGAAGCGTTATGAGGAACACACTGAGGTGGTTTGGCCATGTGGAGAGGATGGAGGGTGAAAGACTGACGAAGAGAGTGTATGTGAGTGAAGTGGAGGGGGGAAGAGGGAGGGGGAGGCCGAGGATGAGATGGAGGGATGGGGTGGAGAGGTATATGAAAGAGGGGGGTGTGAGTTGGGAGCAGGGCAGTGAAATGGCGGGGGACAGGGCGACTTGGAGGTGATTTGTTTGTGGCCACCCCAAACGGGATTGAGGCGTCTGGCAATAGATAGATAGATAGATGGTACCATATAACTTATGAGGGAATCAAGAAGAAGGTCTATAAGTTCTTGGTGAAAAACGGAGATAGTTCTATCCACTGATATTGTTCTGAATTTATTGTTGTGACTGAGAAAGTCCTACCTCATGTATAAATCTTTCTAAAATCAAGACAAAACTGAGGAAAGAATGGATGTCCTAGAGAGAGATTCTATGGAGAAATTCAAGGAAATAACTAATGACATTAAAGAGATCAAAGCTTACATTTTGTGACAAGATATGGGAGCAGGTCAGTGATGTAGTGAGGGAGAAGTCCGGAGAAATCAAGGAGAAATGAGGCAGTGAAGTGATAAGTATGTGAAGATGTGAATGAGAGAGTACGTGGTGAACTGCAAAGGAATTAGGGTACTGTATTGAAGGATGAATTATATGGCTTGGTGAAGGCGGAGTTGGCTGACTCTTACCCAGATGTACTGCAATCTCAGGTAAGGAAAGTTTGTGGTTTAACCGTAGATACTCTGAGCAGTGTTGCTAACAGTTATCTTCTTAAAAAAAAAAAAAATACAAATGAGATTCACAATCGCCTAGTTAGACGGTATATCCTGATAATACATGGTGTTTCAAGAGATGTGCAATGAAACTGGTTTGACATGCAATAGTGGTGACTTTGAGATAAGGAGAATCGGTAGGTATGAAGTACCTACTAGTAATGTGGAAATGGATAGGAAACCTAAACCAATTCTTGTAACACTGAAAAGGGGCATAACAGAGAAAATTTTAAGAGACTGTTTAAATTAGAAAGAAGCAGAACATGAACTGTTCTGAAAAGTGGAGTGTATACGACATGGCTAAGGAGGGGATACAGAAGGAGAAAGGCTCATGGAGGAAATTAAGACGAACGAATAAGTAATGCATTCGGGAAACTCTTATGTGATCAGAGGAAACCCATGGCCAAGATATATCAAAGTGAAGAGAAGGGAAGAGGCCTCCAAGGCACCACTCCACGGAGCACAGAGGCAATGCCGAGGAACGTTACCAACCAAATTTTGAGAAGCCCCTAAAAGCTGCATATCGTGTAAGTGAATTGAACACGCTGTTTAGTAATGCTGATGTACTCGCCATACACAGAATTAATGAATTACAAAGCAGAAAAGAAAATGTGGAGATTTCCCCTCATTTGCTAGCTTTACAAGATGTAAAGTAATATATATATATATATATATATATATATATATATATATATATATATATATATATATATATATATATATATATATATATATATATATATATATATATATATATATATATATATATATATATGTATATATATCTATGTATATATATATATATATATATATATATATATATATATATATATATATATATATATATATCTATGTATATATATATATATATATATATATATATATATATATATATATATATATTATATATATATATATATATATATATATATATATATATATATATATATATATATATATATATATATATATATATATATATATATATATATATGTATATATATCTATGTATATATATATATATATATATATATATATATATATATATATATATATATGTATATATATCTATGTATATATATATATATATATATCTATGTATATATATATATATATATATATATATATATATATATATATATATATATATATATATATATATATATAGGTATGACATGTCTGATGCAGGATATAATATTAAGGGGTATAACGTTTATTGTATGAAATTGTTAAAGAAAGATGAAGGAAGAGGATTCTTCCTATATTTAACTGAGACGTTTTTTATGTTTATGAGGATCTTGACAACGAATTTTGTGGATATACAAGTGTTAGGATATAGACTAAAGGATGGTGGCTTACTGGTAATCCCTACACAGGAGCCCGAGCACTGATTTTCAAAGGAATAAAAATCTGTTGGACCTCTTGCAGACAGTAAATGGCTTCACACCAAACATAAACTGTAGTAAGGGACTTGAACTTGCCAATTATAAGATGAGGAACTCTTACACTGACATTGGAAGACATACTGATCATTTTATCGAGAAGATGGGGGAATCATACGAACACTATGTACAACAATTTGAAGATATTACCAAGATCGGAGGACAAACTGTCGGAAACTCACTTAACATGGTATTGACTGATGACATTAACAGAAAACATTAAAACTGCAAGTCTCCCTGGAAAAAGCAATCATGGTTGTATACAGTTTAGGTAACTTAAATCCAAAACCAAAGAAATGTAAGAGGATCATTTATCTCTTCGAGAAAGCTGAATATGAGAAACTGAGCAGGATACTGTCTATAAACTGGATGCAATATTTTACTTGTGTGTACAGGACATGGAAGTGATGTGTACACAAGGGCACATAGGAAGTACAGATAACAGGAAGCCTGTCGGCCCATGACGAGGTTATCTGTTGGAGAAAATTATAATACTGTAATATTAAGACCTAACCGAAGTGAAATGGAAAAAGATAGAAAAGAGGAAGGCACTCCTTTGTAATACATCGTAATTGTAATTATGATATATTGTAGTCATCACTGAGCTATTGTAATAGTGTGTTGATTTATAGGGATTTTACGTTGTACTTGTCATACGTGGGAGGAGAAAGATAAAGATGAGTCTGGAATTTGTTTGCGGTTTATTTTCTTCAAAGGGAATATCTCAGGAGTAATACTGAGGTGAGTTATAGTATCTCACAAGAGCAGTACTGAGGTGATAGCAATTTAACCCCACGCCCTCCTTACCTCTCCTCGCCGTGCCTCTATTCTCTCCTAAACCCCTTCTGACCTGTCTCTCCCATTTCTCCTGTATATGACTGGTTTTGTCACGTGTAAAGGCACGGGTGTGTGGAACCTTTCCGAGCCTGGGGACTTTCCATCCAGCGTCACACTTTGACGTGTTTGAAATTCCTAACTGAGAATGTGTGAACGTTTCCTCTAGCCCTCTCGCTTAGGCATGACTTTCATCTAACCTTCATACTATATATACAGTATATACGTTACTAGTTACTATGTTGTGTGGTATGATATTTTAGAGTCCTGACATCGCTCAGTCACGCCATGCTTACGAACCTAAGATAGCATGTAGTAACTAATTACATTCTAATCTGTTAATACATGGTGGTCATTATAATTTAATATTGTAGAAATATAACACATGTAAGTAAGATATTGTATATATAATGGAGTAAATACATGGAAGTAAAATGCTGAACACAGAATATTGTATAACATATTGTAGTAATACGAGTGTAGTGGCGCAAATGTGTATGTACAAGCAGACATACGCATATATTTATTCAATGGTGATATAATGGCAGTACCATGCCAAGACTACAGTAAGAGTTTCTTTATATATATATATATATATATATATATATATATATATATATATATATATATATATATATATATATATTAATATTGTTATATGAATTGGATACATGTATATCAGTTTATCATTTATGCATGAATATATTAATATTATATAATATGTTACCCCATAATTTTCCTTCATTTTTTTCTGTATATTTTTTTCCTTTTTATATATAATTTACACTATTAACATATTATACACATATCACCCAGGGGGTCTCACTTGAATGTTACTCTTCCTTCCGTAAATACTGACTCCAAGTTTGCAATCCTTGCTTGCATTTTGTGCATCACCAATATTAATATACTAAATGCAATGGAGAAGATTATAAAGACAACTGGAGCTGGGCTATACACATAATATGGATTGAACATACTCGTAGTCATACTCAGTTCTTCCCAGGGCTTCATTTTTTGATTGATTAATTGCATAGTTTCAAACTTAGGTGAAGTCAGCTTAATATTTGTGCTCATATTTAAATCCATCTCAGGTAGTGGTTGGAAGTATTTGTGTGTGTGATTAAGAATGGCATACTGATTGTCTGTAGCTAAGGTGGACAAAGATGGTGTAAGTACAGCACAATAATCAGGTGCTATGTATAATCTTGATGCTGAAGTATGAGATGGTGGTGTATTTGGACAAATTACGAAAACTTATGAGTGAAGTAGAAAAAATGTGAATGCCCAATGCATTGATGATATGTGTTTTTTTTCTGGAGCAAATGTGAAGTTGCAGTGCTGATGAATGTCATGATTTCTTATGAGAGCTATTTCACAAGGGGCTGTTCCAGTTGACTGAAACGTGACAATGTACACAGGGCAAATGTGAACAGCATGTAAGGGTGTACGACACTTTCGTTCAATTGTTGATTCACTAGCTTAAGTAATAGTGTCGTGTCTCTTGGAGTCCATGATGAGTTCGTGTTGATGTTGATGATGACAAAGGTGTCATTATTCTTAGAAGGAAAAGGGTATATTTGACAGACTGTCAACAGATTATCTGTTATGAATGGTACATGGACTATTACATGATGGTGGTGTTAGAGTCGCTTCTAAGTATGTATAATACAGCATGAGATTCCTGTCCCGGAACTAAGGCTTCACACCATGTTTATATATGCCTTGATTGATTATTTGATGTCTATCGTGAAGTGGAAGTAGGTTAATGGTGATCTTGCCATTACCAGCATTTGCAATACCTTTCATCAAAGCTTGGTAATGTGCTCTAGTGTTGTCTAACTGGAGTATTATTATGTCATATATAGTCCATGATTACTGAGAAGTGTTGAAAAAGTGTCATGTTTTCTTCCATTTCATTTATTTTGTCCACACTCTGGTGAGTTATACTTTCTGCCTTTCTGAGATTTTTCACAATCATCATTGGTGTGTTTTGACTATCAGCTAGCTTCTGTTGATATGTTAATACCTGGGCTGTCTTATTAAATTTGTTATTTCTTGAAGATCTTCTGTTGCCAATCCAAAAGCATTCCCCAGAATTGCACCACCCAGGTCGAACAAACCATGCCTCTCACGTGTATGTGTGATATTGTTCATGTCCATAAATGCCTCCATTCCACGAGGTGGGATATCTTGGATCATGATGGGCATGGTTGTTTTAGCTTGTTCTTATATCCATTTTGTTAACTTCATGATTTCATTCACTTCCTTTGTGTTATGAGCTTCTGAAACAGAACTTCTTATCATAGCTTCCAGTGTCCTCAGTGGCTTGGCAATGTTCTCCAACAATACCGGTAATTCATATAAGATGTCCGAACTAATATCAGTACTTATGATATCTTTCACGATTGCTGTTGAGACCGCTGGGGCTATGAGACATCCTTGCCTTATTGTATGTTGAGGGTCTAAGTGAGCTGCTCCTCCTGCTATATAGTTGAGAATCCATGGCATAAGTCCCCTCATCGTTACCTAATCCAGTCGTGCTGAGGTCTATGTTACTGTGGTGACGATGCGCATTACAATTGGCTCTTGAAAAACAATAACTTTGCTCGTTGTTTCACTTATAGAAGGAGTGTAAATCGATACCCAGCTCATGTAAATGTTTGGTGGCATTTGTAACAACAGTTGCACCTATTTTTGCTTGTTGTGTGATCTTAATTTATTTTTGTATGAATTGATTTCCTCTAGTTTATTTTCATCGTTAATGTTTGTTTTTTCGGTGGTGTCTGAGGTTGCATAATTGCTGGCTAAATTCCTTGGGACCCTTTTTTAAACAATCATCATGAATTTGTTTTTCTTCGCCACTTGACAGTGACCTAATTACTACATTGATTGATGTCTTCTTAATTACTCTGTATGGGCCTTCAAATGTCGGTGATAGTTTTTTGTCTATAGTGTTAATGATACCATAGACAATGTCTCCTAAGCTGATAGTTGATTCTTTTGCCTTTTCATTGAATGACTTCGTCATTTCTTCCTTGGACATCGATAACTGTTTGTTCATCCTTTTGTGTATATCCTGGAATTCACGCAAACGGTGTTTAGGATAATCGTCATAATTGTATACAGGCAAATTTTCACACAGAATTTCATAAGGCAATTTTTTTTTTTACCCCGTAGGTAATGTAATGTGGTGTGTCTCGTACAGACTTGTTTATTGCACCATTAATTGATGCCTCCACTCTGGCAATTCAATCATCCCAGCTTGCATAATTTTTATTGAGAATGTGTCATAGCACATCCAACACTTTTTTGTTTTGTCACTCTACCAACCCATTAGATGCTGGGTGATACTGTGGGATAAGTCATTTACCTTTTTTGTACTGTACTGTTTACATATTCTTTTCAGGATTTCAGAATTAAATTCATCTCCATTATCACTTATTAACACCTTCGGTATAGTGAACCTACACATGACGTTATCCTTGATTGCCCTTGCCACTATTTCTGCTGTCTTATCCTTAATTGGGACTAAAATCACATATCTTGAGAAATGATCTGTAGCAATGAAGAGCTACTGATTATTATGGTAAGATAAGGGTAACTTACGTAAGTCAATCGCGACAACGTCCCACAATTAGTTAGGTACAGGATATTTCCCTATAGATGCAGGTGTTAATGTGTAGCCTTTGTGTCTCGCACATGACTCACATCAGTCTACATGATTGTATATAATTATCTTTTCGTAATGATGGCCAGTATTATAACATCGGGGTTTGTTAAACCGTCCTCTCCTTGCCAGGATGTCCTGCATGAGGACTATCGTGAATCATCCTTAATACGTGAAGTATCATTTCATTAGGTACCACTAACCGTTTATTTTTTTTTTTCTGTGGTTTGGTTGTCATGGGTTGATCCTATATAAGGCATTATCTGCTATTGTAAATTGTTCGAGTGGTATATGTAGCTTGGGTAATTTTATGTTCTTGTCAATTTCCAACTTGCATATAACTTTAGACCATGTTGGATCGTCTCTGTGCTTTCGAGATTTCATCGTGGTTTGGGATGTTTTCCATGAGACCTATTGTCGCGACATGAATTGTCGTTGAGTTCCTAGATAGTGCATCAGCGACTAAATTTATTTTGCCTTGGATGTAGTGAATATGTACATTATAGTTTTCAACCATACATTTCTATCTTGCTCTCCTCCCTGAGAGGAGTTATTCTTGGAACATGCCCACAAGCAGTTTATGGTCGGTTTAAAGATGAATTT
The DNA here is from genome assembly GCF_032717465.1 of Coenobita brevimanus. Taxonomy (NCBI): domain Eukaryota; kingdom Metazoa; phylum Arthropoda; class Malacostraca; order Decapoda; family Coenobitidae; genus Coenobita; species Coenobita brevimanus. The sequence goes on along the minus strand of NC_136975.1, from coordinate 15,190,946 downwards.
CGTAACCATATACCAAATCTCGAAACTTCTGTAATGCAAAGACCACTGAAGGTGCCTCTAGGTCTGTAGTGCAATAATTTTTCTCTGCATCTTTTATTTGTCTGCTAGCGAATGCAATTGGTTGATATTTTCCACACTTATCTTCTTGCATCAGTATGGCCCCTAATCCGTTAAGAGATGCATCTGTGCAAATTATAAATGGTTTTGTGAAATTAGGATAGGCCAAGCAAGGTGTACATGTAAGTTTTTCTTTTATTTCATTAAATGCTAGTTTCTGTTCCTCTCACCAGTGGAATACAGCATTTTTTTTTCAGTAGATGGAATAATGGTTCTGCTATATGAGAGCATTGATTTATGAAAGGTCTGTAATAGCCCACCAGACCTTAAAATTGTCTTACTTCATCTACATTTGTGGGTTCAGGGAAATCCCTTACTGCTTGTAATTTGTCCTCAGATGTGTGGATCCCCTCTGCATCTAGTCTGTGGTCTAAGAATTTTATTTCCTTAAAGAAAAGCTTGTATTTAGACACTCCAGCTAAATTTTCAAAACAACACTGGGTATCTTGTGTAAGAGCTAGTCTAATTCTGTAGATGTTCATTTGTTGTGTGTGTTGCACTTATGATGTCATCCAAATAGACAAATATTCCATTTCCAAGCATTCCAGACAGTACATAATTCATTAATCATTGGAATGTGCCTGTCGCTGTCCTTAACCCCATAATTCGTTTGTATTGGTAATGGCCTGTATTTGTTGAGAAAGCAGTGTATTTGCGTGACTCTTGATCAAGGGCTGTTTGGTAATAGCCTTTAAGCAAATCGATTGTGGAAAATACATTATTTTCTGGTCCAATATTTTGCAAGCCGTCACTTAACAATGGCATAGGAAACCAGTCTGGGACTGTGTGTTGGTTTACTTTATGGTAATCTACTACCGCACGCATTTCTCCATTTCGTTTGGCCACGAATAATAATGGGGCATTCCACAGGGAGACTGATGACTCAATGATACCCAGTTTTAGCATTTCATCAACATATTGGTTTGCAAGGGTAGGTTTGAGTGTGCTACTCTATAGGCTGGTACATATGAGTATATTGATTGTGTGTCCTGGTGTACGTTAATCTCGTATTTAATCAGGTTAGTACACCCTGATTGTTCTCCAGGTAATGCTACAGTTTGTCGGTGTTTTTGTAATAAATCTAGTAGATCATTTTCCACATCAAAATTTCCTGAGTGAACCAAATTCTCCTTTATGCATTCTCTGTCAGTCGATTTTATCTTACTTGAACTTCTAGCTATAGTTATTTCATATATAGGAGCAGGACATGCCTCTAAATTGCATATACAAGTCCCAATTTTTATTTGCACTTCTCCGTTCATCTGATTAATTAGGAGCACATGAGTTTCCCCATCGTTATTCACCTTACATAAGGCATTTTCCATCGAGAGTCCTTTCACTTTGCGAGTATTCTTCTAAGACAAGAACAGTACCATTCTTCAATTTACTCTTTATGGTGACTTTCATATATGAGTTAGGCGGAATAACTATAGCATTGGTGAGATGTGCGGGGAATAATGTTGATGTTTTACTGTCACCTCGGTCCTTGGGCAAAGGGGATTGAGGGGATGGGAGGGATGGTGTGAGTGCATGTGTACCCTCGTCAGACTGAGTAGTTCTGTTTAGTTGTTTGATAGTTCCAACTCTCTTCGATCATCTACCATTGTTGGGTGACAGTTCTGGTGAAAATTCCTCTATGAATTCATTATCGTGTTGGATCCCATTAATATGTGGGAGTAAAACTATATTCTCTTTCCTCATAGTTCTCAAACCCAGTAACATTTTAGCTATAATTGCTGAGTTCTCAACTATATAGAAAATAGTGGTGATTGGTCTCATAGTCTCAGTAAAACTAATGTCTAACTGTATCATGCCCTTTACGGTTACATGTTTTCCATCTACAGCATAAAAGCTTAAATCAGATTCTTCCTCGAAAGTTACTTTCTTATTTCTAATAATCCTCTCTAATTCTTCTTGTGTTATGAAACTCACTGGAGAGCCTGAATTCAACAATAATGAAATGTTTTGATCTGCACAGGAAGTGGGCACCAAGATACACTTGTTCCCGAGTATGCTTCCTATGTGCACTTTAGACTTGACTTTATTTATGGTCGGTTTTTCTTGTGGCATGCCCTTCCCCCGACTTAAAAACAGATACTGTCCTTTCAACTGTTTTACAGTGTGATGTCCAGTGTCCTGTGTTTTTATGTTTTCTGCAATATGGTTGCATCCTTTTTTCTTTGTCCCGATCTTCCTTGAGCTTAATGTAACATTCAGATTTCGTGTGACCAGGATTCGCACAATAATAACATAGAGTAGACCTATCTCCCGAATGTGACCCTCGAGATGACTTTCCATTTTTTTGTTTTTCTGTGGCACGGTTTCTGCTTGGACTACGTACAGACTTTTGAGGCTACCTGTGGCCTGGTGTTTGAGATCGCTGCCTCGATGTCATTTGCCGTTTGGTGTTTCTGATTTCGGGTTGCTATCGTTTTTGTTCTGTGCTTGGACTAGATGTATTCATGGCTGCCACTGTGTCTGTAATTCTCATTCTGGTTGTATTGGGTTGTGATATTTCACTCACCTCTGCTTTGCTACAATTCATCTCTACCTCGTTCAAAAAATCTAACAAACACATTCCTGGGGTGTATATGACAGTTTTAGTAATTTTTAATACCCTATCAGGTAATTTACACAGTGCAGCTACATAACCAAGGATGTCTACGACATGCATTGGTGACATCCTCCCATCAGTTGTTACCCAATTTGAGTTCTTTGTAGTGGCTAACAGTGTTCTCTTAACTGTGGACACATCTGCTGTTATTTCACCTAGGACAGGGTTTGTGGTATGTTGTCTCATAAGACCTACAATCTTATGTAATTCTGGAATTATACTTGGCAAGAAATTTACACCTCCAGAAAATTTCTTCAGGAATTTTGTCTTAAACTCATCATATGTCTGAGCTCATAAGTGCTTGTCAGATCTAAGTAGATCACCATCTGGGTATCTTTCTTGGTTAATCCATACAGCTGTCTTTCACCCTAATCTGTTATATGTCTCTTAACAATGAGTTGCTCACACTGATAAATAAGGGACATCACGTCGATGCGGTCCTTTCCTGTGCCTGAAAATTTTGTGAGATTAGTATCCTCATGGTAAACATACACATGGTGTGGGGAAGTTGGAGCTGTGGTGTAAGATCCGCTAACCATGGTGTTCGTTTGTTTGGTCAAATTCCCTTGAAGTCCATTGTCGTTATGTGAAGGAATAGTTGCGTATGTTTCCTGACCTGAGAACCCTAGTGAGTAAGTTTTCACAGGTGTGTAGCCTATGCCAGAGCTATAATCTTCGCTTTCTACATCAGAGAAAACTGTCAAAGAAACGTCATTATCCTCAATTCCTCTCCCAGAAGTGTTTGTTTCTTTATCTTTTGTTCGTGGAGAACTGTGTGTTTGTTACGTTTCTTGTTGTTCTATTAACTGTGAATCGTCATTGGGTAATTCGGGTGCTGTCTCCTCTGGCAGTAAAATTGTTGGTAATGGAAACATCCCGTAATAACACTAATCACTAATTAAGAAATTCATATTGCTAAGGAATGTTGTCATGAAACACTTATTTTATGTATTTGATGACTGTATAGATAACGACAGTGAATAGTAATAAATGATATATATAGTGTATATATATATATATATATATATATATATATATATATATATATATATATATATATATATATATATAGTGTATATATATATATATATATATATATATATATATATATATATATATATATATATATATATATATATATATATATATATATATATATACGTATTGCTAGGCGCCATAATCCCGTAAGGGGTGGCCATTTGACTTTTAGTTGTTTAACGGGGAGGGGCACTAACCCTCCACCAACCCACTCTTTGACACGTAGGGAGCACATATGATTTGCTTATATGGTTACCACACAGCGCTGTAAATGGTTTCCTGGCTTACAGGAAACCATTTGGCTTGTCACTCAACGTAAAGCCACCTGTAAAGAAAAGAAAAGCAATAAGAAGTGACAGGAAAGATGGGAGAGATAGGAAGAGAGGAGGGCAGGCACAGAAAAAAGAATGATATAGGCTAAGGAAGAAGTAGGCAGCACTACATCAAGTGAGTGGATGATGGTCGCCACCACTTACCACTATACATCTATCTATCTATCTATCTATCTATCTATATCTATATCTATATCTATCTATCTATATGTATCTAGCTATGTATCTATCTATCTATCTATCTATATAATTACTGTTAGTACTAGTAATCATTTATGGACTTAATATAAATAGGCCTAAGTGAAGAAGGTGCATGTACGTGAGTTTGTGTATAGATGAAGTGGTGTATGTTACTAGAAATAGTAAAATGTGATGAGAAAAAATAAAGAAGTAAATGGCGTGTGAAAAAGATATCTCAGGTCGTAACTCACTGCCTGTTTGTTTGTATTTGTTTTTTCTAACCATGTTCTCTTTAATAACTCTATCTTAAGTGTTACTTAGTTTGATTTTTGTAAATACGATGATTGTACTGTATATCTTATGCAGTGTTCATCACTCGTATTACCAATACATCCCTTTGGATAGTGGTGATATCCATTTGTGATGGTATATATATATATATATATATATATATATATATATATATATATATATATATATAAAAGGATTGTATGTTTAGGCTCCGGGAAAAGTAAGTAAAATTATGTACATACACTTAAGAGGTAGAATGATGTCACCCTTGGAGACTCAGCGCCATGGTGATGGATTAGCGATGTGTAATGTTGAGTGAGGTGAGTGGGTCAGGGCTGTTTGGTATTTGTTGCGTCGTCTGCCCCGTCACCACTACATCAGCGCCTCCTCAGTCTGGTAGTTATGCTGTTGGTGGTGATGGAGGGTGGTTGGGGAGGAGGGTTGGGTGAGGTGGGGGTCGATGTGGTTGTGGGTTGTGAGTCAGCGCTCTCCCTACAGCTGTCTTCCTCGTTTCCCCTTACTTCATTTTCTTGCTTCTTACTTTTTGTTATTTACTTGTAGGCATGTAGAGTTGTCTTGTATATGTGGGTTATTTTGTGACAATTGTAGATACTTGTAGTTTATCATGAATCACAGAAATGAAGCTGCTCTTGGTTATAGTCTCACCTGCCTGTAGTTTACTTGCAGGATTGTAGTATATCGTTCTGATTGTAGAATTGAATCTTAAATTGTTGATTGACATAGAAATTGGAAGGTTGGTTGTAACTATAGATCATCTAATCACTGCCAATGTAAAGGTGTGCGACGTCGTGAGGCTCGAACTTGCAGTAGTTTTTTGTTTTCTATCTTGATAATGTAGGCTCAACTGTTGCGTCGTAGATGTGGTCAATACACTTGCTGCCACCAAATATATTATATCGTAATTGTAAATATAATATATCGTAGTGGTCACCAAGCTATTGGAAAAGTGCGTTGATTTGTAGGGATTTTACGAATGGAGAGAATGTTCGTTGTACTTGTCATAGATGCCAAGAGAAAAATAAATATGAGTCTGGGGATTGATTCCAGTTTATTTTCTTCAAAGGGAATATCTCAAGAGTACTGTAATACTGAGGGGAGTAATAGTATCTCACAAAAGCAGTACTGAGGTGAGAGCAGTTTAACCCCGCGTGCTTCTTGCCTCTCCTCGCCGTGCCTCTATTCTCTTCCGAACCCCTTGTCTCTCCCATTTCTTCTGTATATGACTGGTTGTGTCACGTGTAAGGGCACGGGTGTGTGGAACCATCCAGAGCCTGGGGACTTTCCATCCAGCCTCATATTTTGCTGTGTTTGAAATTTCTAACTGAGAATTTGTGAATATTATTACTCGTACCTGTAGCCCCCTAGCTTAGGCATGACTTCCATCTAACTTCTATATTACATATATACGTTACTAGTTACTGTGTAGTGTGTTCTAGAATTTTAGAGTTCTGACACCTTCACCCACCACACTATCTTGTAAAACTGGTAGAAAGAAGAAGAAGAAAAAAAAGTATGCTTCTTAGAGAGGACAAGCATGGAAATTTTATAGGAGAGGCAGAAGAGGAATGACTATGCACTGTGCAGTATTTATTCTACAGATTTGTTCAAGAAAAGGTGTACAGAATCGCCGAATGTTCTCAATATGAAGGAAACTTTTCAAAGTCGCCAGCACATACTTCAACTTAAAAATAAACAAGACCCATTTATATATAGCCTATAACCTCAAAATATTTGTGTAGCTGAATTTTACATGTATCAGTAGTTATTGAACTAATTGCTGTTGCTTGGAGCCTACTCCACAATTCCACTACACGAATATTAAAGTAGTTTCTCCAGTTATTACTTCCGCCATCGACGTTGGAGAAGGTTTTGTATTCATCTATGTTTGTTTGTTTGTCCACACGATTTATCCCAAAGTTCTCAACGAATTCTAATGAAATTTTGTGGAATGGTGGGCCATGGGCGAAGGCAAAACTGATTTAACTTGGGGGTGGATCCGGATCCGGATCCTCGGTATTTAGCACAATGTCTCCAAAAGTTATCAATGAATTTCAATAAAATTTGGTAGAAGAGTGGCCCATGGATCAAGGAACATTTGATTATATTTTGGGGCGGGTCTGACTCCTACGTATTCCACACAATATCTCCACGGATCCGGATCCGGATCCTTTTTAATGGCAATGGCATTGGAGGAGGTATGGGGTCTCTTGGTGTTTTCTAGGTAGTGCTGCATTTCTTCCTTTTGAGTTTCATGCCATTATTTATAATGACAATATCAATTTCTAACTAATTGTCATATCTAACATCGTGAAGTTTGCTAAGGATTCTAAAGACGTATTAGATCTCATCTGAGTCATCAGTTTTTAGAGAAAATATATTCAGTTTCTTTAGTCATTCTTCACTTCATAAAATTCGCAGCAATGGGAATATTTCTGTGGTTCTGCTTTATGCAGTTATTTATATCATCTGCCATTTTTCACTCCAATTTATTGAATTATTCAGATCGTTTTTTTACAGATTCACAGTCTGCTTTCGTAATTACATTGCCCCGAATCTTCAAGTCACCTGCAAATTTCTATCTACCTACCTGTTGCCAAACGACTTAATCCCTTAAGGGGTGGCCACAAACAGATTGCCTCCATGTCGCCTTGTCCCCCGCCATTTCACTGCCCTGCTCCCGACTCACACACTTCTCTCTCAGATATCTCTCCACTCTGTTCCTCCCTCTCATCCTCGGCCTCCCCCTCCCTCATTCCCTTTCCACCTCATCCACATACACTGTCCTCGCAGTCTCTCGCTCTCCATCCTCTCCATGTGGCCAAATCACCTCAGTGTATAATCTAACGCTTTCTGTCACATCCTCATCCACACCACAACGCCCCTTCACTTCCTCATTTGTCAGTTTGTCTCTCCACGTAACTCCATATGCTCCTCGCAAATAACTCATTTCCAGTGCTGTCACTCTTGATTTGTTTCCATCCAACAAGGTCCAAGTTTCACTTCCATACATTAGAGCTGGTATCACACTACTGTCATGCAGCGACTTTTTTCACTTCCATGCTCAAGTCCTTGTTCCATATCATTGCTTTCAAGGAACCAGCAGCCTTTCTTCCTTGTTGTACCCTTTCAAGCACTTCACCCTCTAAACTTCCATCCTTACTTATAACTAATTAAAAAAGTAGTCCATTTTCTAGATCATTGATATAGTTACTGAAAAGAACTGGTCCTCACCATCATCCTTGAGAGACTGCTTGTTACATCTAGTCAGTCCGATGCTTTGGCATTTATGACCACACATTGCTTATGATTCGTTAACCAATCGCCATTACGCGAACGTAATTTTTTAGAGAGGTTGTGGTACAGTATTATTATTATTATTTTTTTAGTAGTCTTAGAATGAGGGATCTTATCAAACGTTTTCTGGAAATCTAAGTAGATGCCATCCGACGGTATTTTTACGCCTCAGTTTCGTGTTTGTTTGTAATAAAAAAAATATAGCAAATTTGTAAAGCATGATCTATTATTACGAAACTCGTGTTGATAATCTGTTATATTGTTATACTTATAATGGAACGTGGTAATTTTATCTCTAATAATTTATTTCGATAATTTTGCATAGTACTGATGTTAGACATACTGGGCAGTAATATGTGCTGCATTTTTTTACAGCTTTTTTTAAAGATATGTGTTATATCGAGCTTCCACTGGCTTGGTACTCTTGCATTCAGTAAATGAATTATTGATTTATTTAGTTAAAGGAAAGGCTAACTGTCAATAAACTTCCCAAAGTATGCAGATATATCTGCTCTGGGCCAACAGATTTATTTAGGTTGATCCACTTAGCCCTGGACAGGCATACCTGGGTGATTTTCACCCATTGATATTGCAACACTGTATTACACACATGGTTCCTTTATCTCCAGAACATTCTTTTTCTCAGTAGCTGCATTGTGTTTTGAGACTCGATGTTAGGTGGGTGGGTGACGCACTACACCTCGGTCTTCATATTATATTATTTACAGTGGTTAGGTGATTTTCACCTGGCTGTGCCTATTGTGAGTGTAGAATTTTTCGTTTATGGTTTTCTGATAAAAGAGGAGCTAGCAGCCTGTGTTTGGGAGGTTTTGAGGATGCAGACAAGGAGTATAAAATAAGAACAATATCAAAGTTTTTACTCTTGTATATATATCACTATCCACTCTCGAACTTTTTTTTTTGTTCAAAAATGGTCTCAGGATTGTTTTTTTACATTACTACCTCTCATTAAATTTTCTCTAATACTTATATCACTGTCAACAAGAGAGGTTATTCCACATTCAAACCAAGTTTCATAAATAAATATTGATTAAAATATTTTATTTTATTCCAAGGTAGGGTGAATAATACTCAGGTATGCCTGTGGTGTTAATAAAGAAGACCTATGCCTGTCCAGGGTTAAGATAATTTAACACTTCATGTTCTGTCATTTCGTTGATTGATCACCTATCATCTTCGGGTCCTGTGAAGCCCGATTGTGGGATGGGAAAGCACTCTGAAAGGAGCCGTTCAGTACTGTTCTTATTGTTTGGTTATCATGGACAAGATCGCCTTCCAAGCCTATGCTGTCTTTTATATGTTTCTTTCTCCTCACATAATGGAGAAATAAAAAAAATCGATTTTGCTTCACGAGAAATTTTTGCCTCATACAGTATATATATATATATATATATATATATATATATATATATATATATATTTCGTTCCATAGACATAATTTCATCTCTTAATTCTTCCCATATTGCATCAACGTTATCCGCTTATATTAAATTAATCCAGTTGGTGTTTGTATGTTTCTTATTCAAATGATTGAAGTCAGCATTTTTAAAGTTAGGAAATAAAAGGTCATACAGTTAATGTTGACTTCAAGTCTAAGAATAAAAAGATCGCTGTTGATAAATTTTTTTTCCATCACACACATATATTAGGTCACTGTCCATCGCTAAGGAAAGGTGAAGTATAGTATTACCACGCGTCAGTGTATTGTCTGACTTGAAAATGCATCATCTTTCAGTTGTAATAATTTGTTCCCTTTTTGGTCTGCACACTAATTTTTCTAGTCAGTATTCGGATTATTGATGTCCACTAAAATATCGCCATCTTTATTATCCATTATTCTTTTTTTATTTGCGGTACAATGATTTGTCATGTTCCTCGTCTAACATGGGCTGTCTCTAAACTAAACCGAAAAGAACGGGTTCATATCTTTCCCTGAAAATTTCGACATACAAACAATCGTATGTTTCAAAATCCAGTTTTGATCTGTGCATCTTTTATGTGGCTTATAATATATAATACAGTGTATTAGAACTTCCCTGTTTGTGTTGTGCAGTAGCGATTTTTCAGATTTATAGTTGTGTAGGGTTGCTTCTTCCGTTAGGTGTTTGCGATCTTTATTTCATATTACTATTTGAAATTCTCTGCACACTTATTTTTCATTTTCCTCGTCCAACTTGGACGGTCTCTAAATTAAACTGAAAAGAATGGGCTTATTACCCGCTCAGAAAATTTCCCATACATACAATCGTATGTTTCAATGTACAATTTACTTATCCGAACTGCATTTATTTGGTTTATAATATACATCAGAACTCCCCTGCCAGTTTTGTGCAGTAGCAATTTTTCAAATATTATATAGTTTTGTAGTGATACTTCTCCAATAAAGTGCTTGTCGCCAGGGTTTAACCATAATTTTTTAATCAGAATTATGTTGGGAGTTTAGGTAGCTGCATAAGTAATTAATTCATCTTGCTTTGAAATGATACTTCTTACATTCACATACATAGTATTCATAGTATGGCTGGTTCACGTAGAACTATGAGACACAAAATAAGTCCTGTTTAATCGTTTAAACCCTCAGTGGATGTGGACATATTCCTAAGAGCCGCTGGCACAGCATTTCCTCCCTCCCCACCGATCCCCGATTGTCTACTTGCACCTGAGTAATGTCGGATGGCTCTGATTATCCTGATAAGCTGATCTGACCCTGCTTACCCTACCCCTATTGGCCTCAGAAACTGGACTACTGTTCCATTAATTGTTCCTCCTCCAACCTCTGTATCACTACCTAAGGCATGTCTAAAGCCGTCATCTACTGTAGAATACTGCTTAACCTAGCTTTTCCTACCCTGTCTAGGTGAAGGCCGCCTCTACCTTGCAAGCTCCTGTCATGAGTAATATTATCCCAAACATCAACAAACATTACACCCTCCTTTCTGTATAGACTTTCTAGCCTACTACTGACTCCTCCCATTCTACTCAGGATCACAGAACCAGCGTCAAATCTTGGTAACAAACCACAGATAATCAGCTTTCTACGACATTCCTTGAACTTCCTAATACAGTCCTTATACTTCATAAGTATCTCCTCTGACCTGTCTGAAGCTACATCATTGGTCCCTCCCACAGTAACAAAGACCGAATCCTCTGAGATGTTGTTCACTAAGTCATCAGTTCTCTCAATCACATCCTGTAACCTAAACTCAGGAAAGCAAACTCTCTTCCTTCTACAGCCTTTAGCAAAAAGCTTCTTCTTCTGATGCCTAATCAACGAATCCCTGACATGAGGCTAGGGTCATTTTGCACTTCAACCACTACTACCTGAAACCTGTTTCTAAAAGATAAAATCCTATCAGTGTTACTTTAGCCTTAAGTCCTCCCATGATTGACTGGAAACCATCACTATCATCCACCCAGGTTCCAACTTAACTAGCTTTCTCATCTGCTCCCATTTCCTCCAAATGCACTCCCTTCACACCCACCATTCAAACCTCATTCTCCCAACCTTTCAATATGTCACTTAAGACGCCAATTGCCTCATTGTTTTTCCTAATTTCTAAACTACGCCTACTGTACTTACACACAGAACAAACAAGATACAGTATCTACTCACCCTACTTTTTCACTGTGAAGTCTCGAATGTGCATCTTCTTCGTGGTTTTGGTAGAGTTTCGAGCAGTCTACATCAGAGCAGGTCAGATGTCAAATTTAAAAGCAACTTTGAGGAGGCAAGTCCTAAGCCCCTTCCAGGAAGGGAATATAAAGAAAGAGGAGGAGTACGTAAAAGAATTAACAATGAACTGCCAATGAACATGCAGTTATAGTCTAAGATAGAAAAAAAAAAAAACTCTGGGAAAGATTAAGAAGAATGCACATTGACGGTAGGGGTAATGGAGATAGGGAATATATGCAGACTCAAGAGGATTATAGAAGGATTAATAACCAAGCGAAAAATATGATCAGGAATAAAGAGAATAATGAGAGGGCTACTGCAGAAAAATTAAGATAAATATCAAGATTATTCGGAAGTATGTGTAGGTATATGTGTGGGAGTCAGTGAGAATGAGAGGGCAAGAGAGGGAGTATGTCTGATGATAAGCAAGAAGTGGAAGGAGAATACAAGAGAGTATGGAACAGTGGGTGCAAGGATTGTATGGGTGAGGATGAAAGTAGGTATACAAGCATGGGCGATTGTATGTGCGTATGCTCCAACAGAGGATCGAGTGGCAAGAGTGAAAGATGAGTTTTGGGCGAGAGTAGAAGCATGTATGAGCAAGTCTGAGAGGAGCGAGAGAGTGCTGTTGATTGGAGACATGAATGGCAAAGTTGGGAATGTACGAGTGGATGGAGTGGTTGGCCAGCTGAAGTAGATGGGAATGGTAGTGCTTTGGTGGACATCTGTGCTTGTAAGGGGTTGGCAATAGCCAACACCTACTTTCGTCATAAGATGATCCACCAGTATACATGGAGAGTAATGAGGAGGATGGATGGTGAACTTGTTGAACGAAAGGCAATGGTAGACTACGTGTGTGTGGATGAGCGAATGAGAAGACAAGTGTTGGATGCAAGAGTGTGGAGAGGGTGGGGGAATGGAGTCTCGGACCATCACTTAGTGATGGCCAAGGTAAAGATGCAAAGAAAGTGGTTGAAGAGGCGAAGGGGAAGACAGGAGGAAGCAGCTCCTGTGAGAAGAGTGGAGAAATTGCAAGATAGTGAGAAAATGACAGAGTATAAGAGCATAGTGGAAGAAAGATTGGGAAGGTATGAGCTAGAGCAGATGGAAGGGGTGGAAGACGTATGTAAGATATTCACGGAAGAGATAGGCGCAGCATGTGAGGCGGTTTGTGGAGTGAGGAGGAGATGCAAGGGTGTGCAAGGGACAGCATGGTGGAATGATGAGGTGAAACGAGCTGTGGAACAAAAGAAGAAGGCATATGGTGAATGGTTGGCGAGTAGAGGTAGGGGAGAAGATGAGAGAGAGAAGAGAGAGGTATATGTGAGCAGGAGAAGGGAGGTTAAGAGACTGGTGAAGGAAAGTAAGAAGAAAGTGGATGAAGAGTTTGGGAGGAATCTGAGTGTGAAATGGAGGGAGAGTAAGAAATTGTTTTGGCAGGAGGTGAAGAAAGTAAGGCAGTGTGAAAAGGGAAATAATAGGGGAGTGAAAAATAGGAATAATAGATTGTTGGTGGAGAAGAGAGAGAAATTGAGGAGATGGAAGGAGCACTTTGAGGATTTGTTGAATGTAGAGAGTGAGAGCAGTGTGGGTATAAGTGGTTGGGGAATGGCTGGGAGGAGAAGAGATGAGAGGAGGGAGGAAGAGATCAGTAGGGCGGAAGTAGTGGAAGCGATGAAGAAGATTAAGCTGGGAAAGGCCCCAGGAATTGATGGAGTGTGTGGTGAAATGCTTAGGTATGGGGGTGAGATTGTTGTGGAGTGGATATGGAAGTTGTGTAGATTGGCTTGGGAAGAGGGAAGGGTTCCAGAGGACTGGAAATCAGGTATAATTGTTCCTCTGTACAAAGGAAAAGGGGAGAGAGAAGTATGTGGTAACCATAGGGGTATTTGCCTTCTTAGTGTGACTGGTAAAATATATGGTAGAATACTCATTGATAGGGTTAGGCATATGACAGAGGAGCTAGTTGGAGAAGAACAAGAGGGATTTAGGAAGAGAAAAGGGTGTGTGGATCAGATATTTGTTCTAAGATGTTTAGTGGAGAAGTATCTAGAGAAGGGAAGGAAAGTGTATGCCACCTTCATGGACTTGGAGAAAACTTATGGCAGAATAGATAGGCAAGGTATGTGGAAGGTATTAAGAATATATGGAGTGGAGGGGAAATTGTTGGGTACTGTGAAGAGTATGTACGAGGGAGCTAGGGCTACGGTGCGAGTTGATGGTGAGCTGAGTGAGTTCTTTGATCTCAATGTGGGACTGAAACAGGGGTGTGTGTTGTCTCCATGGCTGTTTAATATATATATGGATGGGGTTGTAAAGGAGGTGCAAGGTAGGGCAGTGGATGTGGGGCTGGCCCTAATGAATGAGGGTGAGATTTGGAAGCTTCTGGTGTTGCTGTTTGCTGATGATACAGTATTGTTGAGTGAAGATGAATGGGAGTTGCAAGGTTTGGTGAATGAATTTGGGACAGTGTGTAGGAGGAGGAAGCTGAAAGTTAATGTAAACAAAAGTAAATTTATGGTGTTTGAGAGGAATGAAGTCACAGAGTGTGCAGTGAGGTTGGATGGTGAGGATATGGAGAATGTGAGTGCATTCAAGTACTTGGGTAGTGTGATGAGTAAGGATGGAACTTTGGGGGATGAAGTACGTGAAAGGGTACAGCAGGTAAGGAAGGTTGTTGGTACACTGAAAGCAGTGATGAGAAATAGGGAGGTGAGTATGGAAGTTAAGAAGTCACTGCATGATGGTATTGTGATCCCTACCCTGACGTATGGAAGCGAGGCGTGGACCTTGCAAGAGGGGAACAAGTCAAGAGTGAGAGCAATGGACATGAGTTACTTGAGAGGAGCATGTGGAGTGACGTGGAGGGACAGGTTGACGAATGAAGAAGTGAAGGAACGTTGTGGGGTAGATGTGGATGTGGTTGAGAAGATTAGGAGAAATACATTGAGGTGGTTTGGACATGTGGAGAGAATGGAGAATGATAGACTGACTAAGAGGGTGTATGTAGGTGAGGTGGAGGGAGGGAGAGGGAGGGGTAGACCGAGGATGAGGTGGAGGGATGGAGTTGAGAGGTATATGAGGGAGGGGGGGGGTGAGCTGAAGAAAGGGTAGTCAAATGGTGGGTGACAGAGTGACTTGGAGGCGTTTTGTCTGCGGCCACCCTTTGCGGGATTAGGGCGTCGGGCTATAGATAGATAGATAGATAGATGTGCAGACCAAGGCACTTCAGTAAGTATTTGTGATCTCTACACAGATGACGGACAGTGAGGAAAGACGAAAGATGATAAGGAAAAGGCAGAAGTTTTAGGAAACTACTTCAATAGTGTATTTACTAGGAACCTGAAAGTCATTTTATATGTACTGAGTTAAAGACTGCACCAATATTATGTACCATGGAAATCACCATAGAAAAAAATAATCAAACGATAGAAAAACTGAAGAGAATGGCCCAGAAGGATATCACACTAGTATAATGAAGGAAGTTATGACTGATAGTTACAGTCAAAATCCATTTTGATCTTTCGTTCAAGATCATCCAAATTCCCAGGAAGAGAGCAAATATTACAGCTATATACTCGTATACGGAAGGTGATAAGAGTGACTTGTAGCCATTAGAGATCTGTGAGCCATACAAGTGCTGCGTGCAAAAATATGAAAATATTAAGCCAACGAATAATTTAGCATATGAAAAAACACAGATTGCCCAATAACAAACAGTATGCATTGATATCAGGAAGATCCACAACACTCCACTGGATCACTGTATTAAAAAAAAATAATAATGGACTGAGATTATGGACGAAAGTGGAGCTTTGGATGTTGTCTACTGCGATTTTCAGAAAGCCTTCGACAAAGTTCCACATTACCATTTAATGGAAAACTAAAGTGTAATAATATCAGAGGAGAAAGTCATTTCTAAAGGACAGAAAACAGAGTGATTGTGAATAGCGTGGCCTCAGATTAGAAGGACTTGATCAGTGGCATTCCACAGGGGACAGTATTGGGATCATTGCTGTTTGCCATATTTATCACTGATCTGCCAGACATAGTGAAGAACAGTGATATAATTTATGTGCTGAAGTCATGAGTTATTTAGAAAAGTAGGTGGCAGTGCTGACTGTAATATGATGCAAGAATAGGAAGAGGACAACAAGATTAGATAAGATAAACAAATTTACTTCAGGCGTTATGACATATAAAATGTCATCATTAGTGATCTAAAAGGAATAGGGTAAAATAATATTACTGAACATTAAAACATATTTGCCAAAAAATTTACAAATAAAATTATGTTTAAAATTCTATAAAAGGGGGAGGTGGAAACTAAAATTGGGTTATGTAACAGAAAAGTACTCTTCATGTGGAGTTGTTTAGAGAGAGTTATGGATCTCAATATACAGTGATTCAAGCAATCTCAAGTTATTATTTGATGTACAAGATAATATTTTGAAATACTCTTTTTTCAGTATGGTATAACAAGATACACAATGGTCCCTTACTGCTGAGTGAGGATGATCCTGAGTCTCTGTTCTGTCCTCCTCAATCAGCGGTAAGGGATCATTGCGTATCTTGTTATATCATATTTTATAAAGTATGTGTTTTCTGTCAAGGACTATATATATATATATATATATATATATATATATATATATATATAGACAGATAGATAGATAGATAGAAGATAGATAGATAGAGAGATATACTAGTGCTTGCCAGCTAAAATTTGCCAGACTAACTAATAGCCTTTCCATCACAAAAAGATTACAAACTCCACTACCTTTGTTTCCATACCGTTATTAAGCCCACAATGACCATCTGTGACGAAAATGTCGAAAAAAAATATTTTCAAATATTTTTGTGTCGGGATTTCCGACATTTTCGCACCGTCTTGTCGCTTGCGATAAACATTTTAATTTTCTGGCAATCTGACACTCCCTGGACTTATCACGACCTACTGCAAAAAGAATGAAGTCGATATTTATTACCGTTCTCGTGAAATACGCAATCAAACTCGCAAACTGACACACATTCACAGCTTTATATATATATATATCCAAAAAGAACCTTAAGAATAGGAAACTGGAATGTTCGAACTCTCAATCAGGCTGGTAAAATGGAAGAGCTTATTTCAGTGTTCAAGGAATACAAGATGGATATTTGTGCTCTTACAGAAACGAAGTTGCTTGGAGTTGATAAAATGATTTTGGAAGATGGTATTACTATGTTGGTTTCTGGTATGAGTGATGGAAATCATTACCAAGGAGTAGGCTTAGTGCTGAGTAGAGATGCTTGTAAGGCAGTATGTGAGTTTGAACCAATTAATGAGCGCTTGCTTTATGCTCGTTTAAAATCTGACCATGGTAATATCAGTATGGTTGTAGGGTACGCTCCGATAAATTAGGCTGCTGATGAAATGAAGGATGACTTTTATGAGAAGCTGCAGGATGCAGTGAATAGAGTGGCAAGACATGATGTGTTAGTTTGCATTGGTGATTTTAATGCGATTGTTGGCAGTAGTAGGGATGCCTTTGAAGATTGTATGGGTAAGGAGGGTGTTGGTATAAGGAACGAAAATGGGGTGCAGCTTGGAAGCTTTTGTTTGGCAAATGACCTTATAATTGGTGGTACTATCTTTGAGCATAGAAAAATACATAAGCCTACCTGGATTTCACCATGTGGTAAATATTGTAACCAGATTGACCACATTGCAATTAGCAGAAGGCATAGGAGTTATTTGCAAGATGTTTGTGTAAGGAGTGGGCAGATATAGGTAGTGATCATCAACTTGTTTTGTCAAAGATTAAAATAAAACTTAAGAGAAACGTTAATGGTAATTGTACAGGAGGTAATAATTATGATTTGGATGAGCTGAGAAGTGATGAGAGCACGAGGGAAAAGTTTCGGTGGGAATGTAGGAACAGGTTTCTAGTCCTGCAGACTTTGATGGAATCTGAAGACAATGACATTGTGGAGAAAGGTAAAAGGGGTTTTGCATGAGAGTGCTAAGGTTACTATTAAGAAAAAGGGAAAAGCGAGAAGGAAGAAGTGGATGTCAGAGGAAACATGGAATGCAATTCAGAAAAGGAAAGAGACTAAGTTAAGAAGTGAAGAACAACATGTTGATGGCCAGGTAGTTGAAGTACTTAGAGCAAAGTACTGAGTTTACATTCTGAAGTAAAAAGACTCGTTAAACGTGATAAGAGGAGACTATATGATGAAAAGGCGACAGAGACAGAAATTAAATTAAGTAAAAATGACGGTCAGAGCACAAGAGCAGCGTATCAGGCCATAAAGGAGTTAACTGGGACTGAAAAGAGAAGGAAGGAAATACCTTTATGAGATAGAAATGGTAATTTGATGACTAAAGATTTGGATATAAAAGGAAGGTGGAAAGAGCACTTTGAATCTGTTCTAAATAGACCAATCCCAGCTGAAGAGGACATTTTGCCAGCCGAGAGAGATTTGCAGATAGAAACAGGGGATATAACTTTGGAAGAGGTAGCAAAATCTATAAAGGAGTTAAAGAATTTTAAGGCCCCAGGAGAGGATGGAATATTCCCTGAAATGCTTAAGGTGGAAAATGACGAGTTGATGAATGCGCTTTTGAAACTTTTTAATGTGGCTTGGGATAATGGTGGAATTCCAGAAGAGTGGAAAAATGGAGTGATTGTAAAAATACCAAAAAAGGGAGATTGAAGTGTGTGTGGTAACTGGAGGGGGATAATTTTGACACCTGTAGTTGCAAAAGTCTTTTCTAAAATCTTGTTGAACAGAATAAAGCCAGTAATTGACAAAATTTAAAGAGAAGAACAAGCGGGATTTAGAAAGGGTCGAGGCTGTAATGATCAGATTTTTATTGTAAGTCATCTAATGCAACAAGCTAATGAGATGAAAATGCCACTTAGTATGTGTTTTGTGGATTTTGAAAAGGCGTTTGATAGTGTTTCACGTGGAGCTATGTTGAAAATTTTGAGATTCTATGGTATACGGAGAAGTGTGTAAATATTATTAGAAGCCTGCATGAAGGTACTTTTTGTAAGGTAATGGTGGGTGGTTCTTTGAGTGATCCATTTCAAGTTAGGTCAGGAGTGATTCAAGGAGGAGTTCTTTCGCCATTGTTGTTTGTTTTGGTTATGGATTGTTATGAAAAAGGTTGTAAGGAGAACAGGTGCAGGAATTAACCGGAAAGAAAATAAGAAGCTGATGGATTTGGACTATGCTGATGATATTGTACTGTGGAAGTATTTACGAGATGCAGAGGGTGCTTGATTATCTAGTGGAGGAAGGAGAAAAATTGGGATTGGTAATAAATTGTGGAAAGACTGAAATTATTAATATGAACGTGGAGAACCAAATCGATTGTGTAATTGGGAATATTGTGGTGAAGAATGTAGAAAACTTTAAATGTCTGGGAACGATTGTATCATCAAATGGATCATTAAATAATGAAATTGAGGAGAGGATTAGACAGGTTTGGCGAGCTGTTGGAATGTTGAAATCTGTTTGGAATAATAATAACCTATCGGTACATACTAAAATGAAAATTACAAGTCCATGGTTAGACCAATTATAATTTACGGGCATGAGTCATGATACAGTACAATTGCAACAGATCAGAAAGTATTAGGATTTGAGAATAAAATACTGAGAAGGATTCTTGGAGTAAAGTGGCAAGACAGAGTTACTAATGCAAGAGTAAGGGATATTGCGAGAGTGGAACCAGTTAATGAATATGTAAGACTGTCTTGCTGGAAGTGGCTGGGGCACATATACAGAAAAGAAGGTAGTTTAATACAGGATGTGCCTGAGTGGACCGTTAGAGGAAGAAGAGGTAGAGGTAGGCCGAGGGAAACCTGGTTGAGGACAATATATATATATATATATATATATATATATATATATATATATATATATATATATATATATATATATATATATATATATATTGTTACGTAACAGAGAAAGATAATGTACACTTTAAGTGAGAATACTAAAAATCACTACTGTCCCGTAAAGTTCCAGGTTCAAAACAAAAGAGTTAGGTAAAATTACAAGTTAAAGTTTAATGCTCAAAGTAACAACAAAACATTCAGAACTCATAAGGATAATGTAATGGCAAATAAACAAGTTAAATATATGGTTAACTGCAATAGCCTCTATTAACACGAAATTAGCAAGAGTAAATTTATCTAAGTCAGCCCTGATAAAATGAAAATACACCAGGTAATGCTCAGTTAATGCAAGATAAATTATTACAGATACAAACTATTATCAAAAATGACTGACATAAAACCCAACATTAATCAAAAAACCTCACTAGGCCTAAGAATTAACCTTATGCTACACAGTACAAGAAAAAATACAACAGTTATACTCAAATTACACACAGCTGCTAGATGGCTGGAGACTTCCTGAGAAACAATAATAATAACTGTACAGGGGGGACAGAGATGTGAACAAAATGAGGAGTAGATCTAAGTGGCAATGATGCAGAGACTGAGTTCATTATATAGGGGCCGGCAGAGCTTGATACAACTTGTAAGAAGGACGCGCAAATGAAGCCATGGGGACAAAAAGCTGAAAATCCCGCTCTGAATAACAGAGAGAACGACTTACTCTACTATAACGGTAGAAGGGGGGGACTGAGGCAGAACACGCTCGTGATCAAACATGCAGCAACTGTGCGTTGAAATTACACAAAGGATGATGAAATCATAGGCTATGTAACACCTCCCCACAAAGAAAAAGAAATTTACAAAGGAAATTTCTTATTACTCTAAAACAATCTGTATATGGCATTACAGAACATGCAAAAGTCTTTCCTAGTGTTACAAAACATGAGATCTCCCTAGCACGTTCAGTCATAGGTACTTGCCAGTATCCCTTTAACAAATTAAACTTACTTATGTACCTAGCCTTTCCGATCTTGTCTATGCAATCTTCCACGTGAGGGAGAGGGTAAGTGTCTGTTTTAGTTATCTGATTAACACGTCTGTAGTCAATGCAAAGCCGCTGTGACCCACCTGGCTTAGGGACCAGAGTGACAGGAGAACTCCACTCGCTCTGACGGGGCTCAATCATCTTGTGGTCCAACAGGTAGCCAAGCTCCTTCTGGATGAGAGGAACTTTCACTGGGTTCACACGGTAAGGAGGCAATTTAATTGGCTTTGCGTCTCCAACATCGACATCATGCATCAACACAGTGGTTCTTCCTGGAGTGGCACGGAACACTTGCGGGTACTCCTGCAGTAATGCCGAAAACTCCTGCCTTTCCTTGGGAGGTAGATGAGAAAGCTTAGTCTGGAGATCATTCATGATATCAGGATTCTTCCCCAAACTATCACTCAGGCTCATGCTGCATGGGAGAGCTTCACTTGCTGACTCGGGTGGAGCAGCTACAGTGCAGACTGGATTATTTTCGTCCCGCCTGTGATATAACTTTAGCATGTTGATGTGACATAGTTGCTTGCTCTTTCTACGATCTGGTGTGGCGATGACATAGTTGACATCACTGAGTTTCTTCTCCACGAAATAAGGACCACTAAACTTGGCTTGAAGAGGTTGCCCATGAACTGGTAGCAGAATCAAAACCTGATCTCCTGGCTGAAAGTGGCGTAACCTGGACTTCTTATCATACCAAGTCTTCATCTTCTCCTGAGCAGCTCCTAAATTCTCTCTCGCCAGCTGTAAAGCAGTGGACAGCCGTTCTTTGAACTTCATCACATACTCCAGCAGGTTGACGTCATCTTCCTCCGACAGCCAGCATTCCTTGAGTAACTTAACCCCTACACCGCGGGCTTGTTTACCAATTACTTGCGTGTGCCGCGGGGTTATTTGGGCTCCGACAGACTCTCAAACAATATTTGCCAAAAATCAGTTATTAGTCCTAGAATAATAAAATTACATATGCTTATGGCACATACCTTCAGCTTTCTCCTGGAATGATTGTTGAGCCTTCGTCGGTTACCGTAGGACTTGTGGAGACCTCTGAAGTAGGGTAACGAAGTCTCTACTTTACACTTCCCGACAACCCGTAATATGATTACCACAGCCAGATACAAACACTATAAACACTATTCTACAATTTTCAAGTAGTTTGGGATCCATACTAAAAAAAAAAACACTGTGAAAGCAATGGAAATTACGAGCGCGTCTGATCGTCGCACTGGCACTAGTTCGCTCATGGTAGTCTGTCATTTATTATTCATAAAACCCCTCACACTTTATATTTCTATTACTATATAACACTTATATATATCTACAGTCTTTATCCATAAGTTTCCTTCAGTAGTATTAGTTTATTGTCACTGTAGGGATTCAATTTCTTTCAGTAAAATACGTAGCATTCACTTTCTCGTCCTGTATACTGGCATTGAGAGTGAATGTCACTTTCATCTTCACTCTCATAACTCATAGCATTCAGACATGCTAGAGTGAAACTTTCACTTTCATTACTCCTAGGGTATATACTCGTATTCTTATAATACTACTCATTTACATTTCTATTTACGTTCTCTATTTTATTTACGTTATTTACATTTCTATTTTATTTACAGTGTTATGCACTGTCACTTGAAATAACTTATAAAACTATTTTCCATTGTTCACGTATATTTACATTCATTACTTTCACTTGCTGTTTACACATTATTTACAATTCCACTTGCACTGTTTTACTCAATAGAAAGATCGTAGTCACTCTTTTATCAATTGTCAGCCCTTTACCTCTTTCCACACGAGGTTTAGTAGGGGGTAAAGGTCACAGAGCCATTTGCATGGGGGTGAAAAAAGGCCTTGAAGTCAGCAAGATGAAACATACGTCCTCTCACTTCGGAAGATGAGACTACACTGATAATGCAGGGGCCAGGTCAGCTAGCCTAGAGGCCTGCTTTAGGGGTTATTCAGAGTTACCAATATTACTTCTTGAAACAGCTAAGTCTAGCACTGATATGATTGGCAGGAAATCTAGACAATACATTATAAATTTCGTAGTTCCAGGTGAATGTAAATATCATTTAGGGTTCTCCCTTCCCTCCTTACATGTATATTTATTACGAAAATAGATTAGAGGCCTACTTAGGAGATATATAATCAGAGCTACCAATGTTAAATCTTGAGACAGCTTTGTGTAGCACTGATATGATTGGCAGGAAATCTAGACAATACATTATAAATTAGGTAGTTCCAGGTGAATGTAAATATCACTTAGGCTTCTCCCTTCTCTCCTTACATGTATATTTATTACGAAAATAGATTATACGGCATATTTCAAGGGGAAAAAAACAGCGAAAATTAGCGAACGAGTGCACGTGAGGTGTTGTCAGGTGATAATTAGCCAATTCCAGGTGTATGGCACTCTCACTTACCTGATTTCTTTCTTGTATATATTATTTGGTATAAGAATACGACATAGGGCTTATTTCAATGGATGAAATCAGTGAAAAATTCCAGGGAAGATTTACTTAGCGTAGCATGGCCGGGCAGGCGAGAGGATAGGGTAATGGAGGGGGGGTAGGGAGGGGAGTCAAGAACGGGGAGAAATGGCTAAATTGTCAACAATGGATGGGAGTACAGATGAGATTAGGAGTGCTGACTAGTGTTGGACATTGTCAGTACTGATAGATGATACAAGCCCCCACTTGAAAGCCCGGGTGAATTCAAAATAACACAGAATCACAAAAGCGACGCCCCGCGGTATGATCCCTTGCTCCCAAGCATCACGAAAGTGACGCCCCGCGGTTAAGGGGTTAAGGGGCCCTCTTACTTCATGGCCAAACAGTAGTTCAAAAGGTGAGAAGCCCAGTGATTCATTTGGAGACTCTCTTGCAGCAAACACAACGAATGGAAGACCTTTATCCCAGTCTTTCTGATGTTCCAAACAGTATTTCTTGAGCATCGATTTGAGTGTTTGATGATATCTCTCCAACGCTCCTTGGGTCTGGGGATGGTAAGCTGAAGACGTGATCTGGGTGATGCCCATCTCTTTCAGAGACTGCTTGAAAACATTTGACATGAAATTACTTCCCCGGTCTGACTGTACCTCCTGGGGCAGACCAAACTTTGTGAAGAACCCCAGCATTTCCTTAACCACGTTCTTTGCTGAGATGTTTCTAAGTGGAATGGCTTCAGGATAACGAGTAGCCATATCAATCATGGTCAACACATAAGAAAATCCTGAAGAAGTCTTAGGAAGAGGGCCCACAATATCCACCAACACACGGGTGAAAGGTGCCTCAAAAGGAGGAATGGGAACTAGAGGTGCAACCTTTTCGGTCTGATTACACTTCCCCACAACTTGACAGGTGTGACAAGACTTACAATACCAGGAAACATCCCTGAAGATACCTGGCCAGTAGAAGTGTTTCAAAATGCGTGCCACAGTCTTCCTCACTCCAAGGTGTCCTGCCAAACTGGAATCATGAGCCACTCTAACGATATCCTGCCTACAAACACGAGGGATGACAACTTGATGTACAACCTCCCATTCACAGTCGGCTGATGCTGTTGGGGGTCTCCACTTCCTCATAAGTACTCCTGACTTTACATAATAACAAGTAGAAGCACCGGCTGACTCTTCTTCACTGTAAGCAGAGTTAGCTAGACCTTTCAACTCAGGGGCAGCAACCTGCAACTCAACCAACTCTTGACGAGACAAATTATCAACACTACGGGGTACTGCATCATCTGGTGAGTGGTCCAAATTAGCAAGAAAAGTGTCAGCTAGGATAACATCATCATCATCATTATCCTCTAAATCACCAGTAACTTTACACTTAGCCCTAGTGATAGCACATGCAGGGAACACATCAGGGACATCACAATCCTGGGACGCAGCCACTGGCTCACTAGACAACTGAGGAGCTGGACACACTTGACTTCCACCAATATCATTTCCAAGTAAGAAAGTTACACCTGACATTGGGAGTGTCTCAACCAAACCAACCATAACGGAACCATTAACAAAACCAGACTCTAAATTCACTCTGCACAGAGGGACAGAGAAGTAATTATTCCCTTCACCTTGTAAGACTACAGTTTCATCAGACGAATTAACATTAGAGCCTAGAACACTGGTCAGCATAAGGGATTGGCAAGCACCTGTATCACGATATATTTTAACTGATTTCCTGTCATTACTGTCCAGAGGACTGACAAAACCATCAGACAGGAAATTAGCACATGAACTCTTGAGAGTGTCACCCACGTTACTGCTCAAAAGAGGAGCGCCATCATGAGAATTTAAGTTACCCCTCAAAGCAGGTTCAGTTAACTCAGTTAAAGAATTCTGGGAACTCTCAAGAGTGGACACTAGACCAATTGACTGAATATTTAAAGACTCCTTTTTGTTCACATCACGCTGTCTCCTGAAACATCTCTCCGTAGTATGACCAAGCTTACTACAATAAGTACATTTACTTTTCTGAAATCTAGAGGTGAAGCTGGTATTTACTTCCTGAGAAACATCATCTTTATTCTCTTTCCTGTTACCTGTACTCTGAGTAGAGGCAACGTACTTACTCTCAGCTTTCCCTTTTTCTTTAGAATATCTCTTGTGAGTGAGAACATATTCATCAGCTAAAACTGCAGCATCAGACAAATTATCTATTCTTCTCTCATCAAGATATAGGCTTACAACTTTACTAATACACCTTTTGAAGTCCTCCAGCAAAATCATCTGCTTAAATTTGTCAAAATCAGAATCCACATTCTTAGAATCTAACCACTGCTCTAACAGATCTTCTTTGATTTTTGCATACTCAACATGAGATTGCTTATCTTGCTTGTAAGTTGTCCTAAATTTTACTCTATAGGCTTCAGGAACAAGCTCATAGGCCTTAAGAATCAAGCTCTTAACCAGATCATAATTATCAGATTGATCCTGAGGCAAAGATGCATAAGTTACTTGAGCTTTACCGGTGAGAACAGTTTGAAGGAGTACTGGCCAATTCTGTTTGGGCCAATTGAAACCTGTAGCTACCCTCTCAGACAACTGAAAATACTTTGTTAAATCAGATTCATTAAAAGGAGGGACAAGTTTACCATTTTTAGCAACATCAGAATCATCAGAGCTGGATGATCCAGTTCCACCTTGTTTCATGCGATACTCATGGTCTGCCTGAATCCTAGCAATTTCAACTTGTGCCTCAGCCTCTTTAGAACGGGCCTGAAATTCAGCCTCCTTAGCACGAGACTCCTGCAGGGCTAGCTGTAACTTAGCTAATTCAATCTGCGTTTGCTCATTTCAAGGAGTTACATTAAACAAGTTTTCATTAATCATGTCAACAATTTGATCTTTAGAATGATGAGAGCGAACAGCAATTCCCAATTGTTGAGCAACAAGCTTAAGTTCATTCTTTGTTCTGTTTTCTACATCACACACTGTTTGCACATTTGACAAAAAATCTTTGGCTTCATCAAGTGTAGTAATAGTAGACATAATGAATAAGTAACAGTCACAAAATATCAAGCAATATCCTTATGATAATATCCTGAATATCCTGATAAGAGGTCGACAAATTTATGTTACGGAACAGAGAAAGATAATGTACACTTTAAGTGAGAATACTAAAAATCACTACTGTCCCGTAAAGTTCCAGGTTCAAAACAAAAGAGTTAGGTAAAATTACAAGTTAAAGTTTAATGCTCAAACTAACAACAAAACATTCAGAACTCATAAGGATAATGTAATGGCAAATAAACAGGTTAAATATATGGTTAACTGCAATAGCCTCTATTAACACGAAATTAGCAAGAGTAAATTTATCTAAGTCAGCCCTGATAAAATGAAAATACACCAGGTAATGCTCAGTTAATGCAAGATAAATTATTACAGATACAAACTATTATCAAAAATGACTGACATAAAACCCAACATTAATAAAAAAAACTCACTAGGCCTAAGAATTAACCTTATGCTACACAGTACAAGAAAAAATACAACAGTTATACTCAAATTACACACAGCTGCTAGATGGCTGGAGACTTCCTGAGAAACTCACAATAATAATAACTGTACAGGGGAGGACAGAGATGTGAACAAAATGAGTAGATCTAAGTGGCAATGATGCAGAGACTGAGCTCATTATATAGGGGCCGGCAGAGCTTGATACAACTTGTAAGAAGGACGCGCAAATGAAGCCATGGGGACAAAAAGCTGAAAATCCCGCTCTGAATAACAGAGAGAACGACTTACTCTACTATAACGGTAGAAGGGGGGGACTGAGGCAGAACACGCTCGTGATCAAACATGCAGCAACTGTGCGTTAAAATTACACAAAGGATGATGAAATCATAGGCTATGTAACAATATATATATATATATATATATATATATATATATATATATATATATATATATATATATATATAAAACACATTCATCCACCATAACTCTCCACCTTCTCCTTGGCCTACCTCGCCTCCTCCCTCCTTCGAATTCACTCAGATATACCTTCTTCACCACTCTATTGTTATCCATTCTCTCCACATGACCATACCATCTCAGTACTCTCTCTTCAGTTCTGGTGTCCACCGACTTCCTCACTCTGCATCTTTCACGAATCACATTATTTCTTATCCTATCCCCCCTCTGTACTCCACATACATTCCTCAGCAGTCCCATCTCCACTGCTCTTACTCTTGACTTTTCATTTTCATGCCACACCATAGTCTCACATCCATATATTGAAGTTGGCACTAACACTCCTTCATGTAAGCCTCGTGCAGCTGCAACACTCATGCCTCTGTTTCTTATCAAGACCTTCATTGCACCAACTACTTTTCTTCCTTGTGTCACTCTACTTTCAACTTCTTTTGCACATTTTCCTCTCTTTTCTATCACTGTACCCAGGTATTGGAACTCTCTCACCAATTCCAGTCTCTCTCCATTCACTGTTACATTGCACTGGGAGTCACCTTCTCTCTCAATAACCATCACTTTACTCTTTTCTACATTTACTCTCAAGGAACAACGCTTACAGACATCAGCAAAACTCTGCACTAGCCTGCCAAGTTCTTGTCCGGTACTTGCAAGCAGTACTGCATCATCAGCATACAACAAATTTGAGATATTCCATCCATCTCCATTCATTACCAATGCCATCCCTCTCTCCATTACTCGTGTTTTCACTTCTCTCATCACCCCATCCATATATACATTGAACAACCATGGGGACATCACACAAACTTGTCCCACGCCCACAATGATTGTGAACCATTCACTTAGATGCCCATTAACCCTGACACATGCTTCACTACCATCATAAAAACTCTTGACGGCACCTAACAGCTTACCCTCTACACCGCACATGCGCAAAACTTTCCACAATCCTTCTCTGTCCACTTTGTCATATGCTTTTTCCAGATCCATGAATGCCATGAACACCTTCTGGTCCTTCTTACAAGCCTTCTGTACTATTTGTCTCACTGCAAATATTTGGTCCACACATCCTCTGCCACTCCTAAAGCCACCCTGTTCATCACTCACTAGGACTTCTGATATCTCTCTTAGTTTCTCTATAATAATTTTTCCATATACCTTCCCTACCACACTCAGTAAGCTTATACCACGATAATTCTTGCACTCACTTCGTTCACCTTTATTTTTTTACAGGGGTACAATCACAGCCTTTTTCCACTCTGCAGGCACAGTTTCACTCATCCATGCCTTCTTACATATCTCCAACAAGCACTTCATTCCATTCTCTCCACTACATTTAAGCATTTCTCCATACACCTCATCAACCCCAGCTGGTTTCCCATTTTTCAGCAGCTTCACAGTACTGTTCACCTGTGCGAGTGTCACGTCTCCTGGCACTGCATTCCTTCTCTGCACACCCCCAAAACCAATCGTGTTTACAGCTGCTCTGCTGTCTCTATCCCCATTCATCAGGCTTTCAAAATATTCTTTCCATCTGGTCCTGACTTCATATTTATATGTATGTCTATCTGTCTGTCTACATACATATTTAATTTTTCTACCTATCAGTATCTATTTATCTTATCAAGGATGTTCAGGGAAGCGTTATGAAGACTTTTAATGTTGGAAAAATATCGTCAGGTGATGGAATGTTATAGTACAGTTTAAGAGCAGCTTCTTTTGAAGCTTTTGTAAGAGTTAAAAATGTTAGCAGTGTAATTTCTTGGTGTTATGGAATAAGATAAGAAGTGTTTTAAGTGAAGTAAGCGTTTATCGTGTTGAGTACAGCATTACAAGAACCTTTGAAGCAGTACAGTATAATGGCATGTAATAATGGTCTCGAGGTTGCATATTGTTCTTACTCTCACTCTTATTGGTTTGCCCAGTGTTATGTCTGTCTGTCTGTCTGTCTCTCTCTCTCTCTCTCTGCGCGCGCGCGAGTGTGTGTGTGTGTGTGTGTGTGTGTGTGTGTGTGTGTGTGTGTGTGTGTGTGTGTGTGTGTGTGTGTGTGGAGCTGGTGTTAAGCCATTGGTGCAGTCACGTCATAGTAACTGGTTAATACTTCACTTACAATCGATGTGAAGCTTTGTAGCGCTAATAATAATAAAAAGGACTGCTCGAAGTATTTAAGTCACCTATTCATTAACATTTCAAAGTCTAGCGATTGGAAATTCGGAACAACGAATATGTTTATGTTATTAACTTTGCTGAGATTTCTGTCCTGTTGCAGCTTATAATTAAGTAGTGAAGGAGAAGTATAAAGAATCACTTCAGACCTTGTTTTATGACAAGCGCCGTATTATAATCTCTTGTTATATGTCAGCATCAAAGATGGAGAGAAGGCAATATTTGGCCATGTTAGTGTGGACAGAGTAATGTCCGTCGTGTTACTGGTAGTGTGAAAGTGTACAGGTACGTGTACAGTAGAGTATCTTGAGCAAGGTTTTGTGGAGTACAGACAGCAGCAAATGTCCCGCCGATTCTCTTACTTCTCTCTCCATGGACTTTAAAAATGATTCTAGTGAATCCACAGCAACTGACACTGATGGCATTATTTGGTCACACAACAGCGTCGTCAGTGTCAGTTGCTGCAGATTAATCAGTGTGTGGGTCGTACTGCTAGTGGCTTTGGGGACTCTGGAGCAAATTTTCTTGTGTGATTAATGACACTCATCACTCATCAGCATCCTTTTGTATGTCGTTGATGTATACTATGTCAACTGTACAATGATATAGACAGCATGGAAGAGAATGTTAGGGTAAAATATATATATATATATATATATATATATATATATATATATATATATATATATATATATATATATATATATATATATATATATATATATATATATATATATATATATATATATATATATATATATATATATATATATATATATATATATAGACGCAATTCTACAAAGAGTCATCTGCCACCTAGAGTACGACACTGATTACCAGCGTCCATTGAAACAGAAGCAGGAGACGTGACAAAACTATTGCCCAATGTACAGTGTACTATTGGACACAATGAATAATGTGCATTGTTCTGTATTTGCTGCCTGTTTTGCGAATTACATTTTTTTAATAGTCTGACACTGGATAAAACTTGATAGTTTATTTCTCAGGTTCAGTAGTCATCTTACATATTACACCCCTTCAGATTTTTTTTTTTTCTTTCTAAGTTTTCGTTTCTCCATTCCTTTAGACTAACTGTGGAAACCTTGACCAAGAATTTCAAGCTCTAGTGTAGTATAAAGGCTATATGTTTAAATTTATTGTCAATGAAGCATTGTAAAAACTCTACCCCAAGTAGATGGTAGATCATCATCTGTGGGGTACTATTGTGGTTTCTGTGAAAGGTTTGCTGTTACTGTATTAAATTTAAAAACGTTTTTTTATATGATGCTACAGAACTCTTACCATCAACCAAAGATGTGTGAAACAGGTGTTAACAACATTCCTTTGTCATTTTTGTGTTACAGTACTATTATACTTATACTCGTATGCTGCTACCGATAATTAATGGAATTTGCTGAATAATTTTAACTTCATTAGTTACATGCGTAGCATGAGTTATCACAAGGATAATCTGAAACCTATGCTTCTTGTAACCTCCTTGTCATGTTTTCATCCTTTACGTATGGTTGTGGACATAGATATTTCTCTGTTTTGAGATGAAACATTCATGAAATTCTTTCATGAAGTTTTCAAAAATTTGTTGGGTTTTGGATATCACATCACCGACTTTCCAAGGATATCGTCCACTGTCTTATTAGTATTATTATGAAGTGGTATCCTATTGTTGAGAAACTGGATTGCTAGCTAGATTGTGCTGGAGAATTCCCGATGTTTTTCGTAGTTCCACTACTCGTCAGAGTTGCTAGTTAGCCTGCTATTTGTGAATGGAGGTCTTTTGTAAGTTATTCATAAATTTTGACACTATTTATCTCAAAAATGTTTTATTTATGTGATTGTTAAATTACGAAAGTTATGTTTGATAAATAATTTACAGTGTTATGTAAGAAAACTCTGGCATGTTTTCGATGTCTCAGAGTTGGACTGTTTCAACCGTTCCTCCCTTGAGAATACACGAGAACTTTGAAGAAATACTAGATGACTCTAGTTCCTCGAGAACCGTTAATCGAGAACTTCGAAGAAGTAGTAGATGATTCCGTACATAGGAAGCTTATATAATGATGGGGAAGAGACTAGAACGGTTTCAGTCAGTTTTCAGTTCAGTTTGAGTGTAGTTCAGTGTCAGTGCAGTGTCAGTGAAGTTAGTGAAGTTTGTATACCTTCGGAACTTCTGAAAATAGTGCAGTTTTGGCAAGCATTAAGAGTAACTGCAGCTAGTGAAATTCGTATATCTTCTGTACATGTTGTTACGGAACAGAGAAAGATAATGTACACATTAAGTGAGAATACTAAGAGTCACTACTGTCCCGTAAAGTTCCAGGTTCAAAACAAAAGAGTTAGGTAAAATTACAAGTTAAAGTTTAATGCTCAAACTAACAACAAAACATTCAGGACTCATAAGGATAATGTAATGGCAAAAACACGTTAAATATATGGTTAACTGCAATAGCCTCTATTAACACGAAATTAGCATGAGTAAATTTATCTAAGTCAGCCCTGTTAAAATGAGATACCAGATAATACTCAGTGAATGCAAGATATATTATTACAGATACAAAATATTATTAATGATGGCTGACAATAAGAACCTTACATAAATTACACAAACCCCAGTAGGCCTAAGAATTAACCTTATGCTACACAGTACAAGAAAAAATGCAACAACAGTTATACTCAAATTACACAGCTGCTAGATGGTTGGAGACTTCCTGAGAAACTCACAATAATAATAACTGTACAGGGGAGGACAGAGATGTGAACAAAATGAGTAGATCTAAGTGGCAATGATGCAGAGACTGAGCTCATTATATAGGGGCCGGCAGAGCTTGATACAACTTGTAAGAAGGACGCGCAAATGAAGCCATGGGGACAAAAAGCTGAAAATCCTGCTCTGAATAACAGAGAGAACGACTTACTCTACTATAACGGTAGAAGGGGGGGACTGAGGCAGAACACGCTCGTGATCAAACATGCAGCAACTGTGCATTAAAATTACACAAAGGATGATGAAATCATAGGCTATGTAACAATATATATATATATATATATATATATATATATATATATATATATATATATATATATATATATATATATATATATATATATATATATATATATATATATATATATATATATATATATATATATATATATATATATATATATATATATATAAAACACATTCATCCACCATAACTCTCCACCTTCTCCTTGGCCTACCTCGCCTCCTCCCTCCTTCGAATTCACTCAGATATACCTTCTTCACCACTCTATTGTTATCCATTCTCTCCACATGACCATACCATCTCAGTACTCTCTCTTCAGTTCTGGTGTCCACCGACTTCCTCACTCTGCATCTTTCACGAATCACATTATTTCTTATCCCATCCCCCCTCTGTACTCCACATACATTCCTCAGCAGTCCCATCTCCACTGCTCTTACTCTTGATTTTTCATTTTCATGCCACACCATAGTCTCACATCCATATATTGAAGTTGGCACTAACACTCCTTCATGTAAGCCTCGTGCAGCTGCAACACTCATGCCTCTGTTTCTTATCAAGACCTTCATTGCACCAACTACTTTTCTTCCTTGTGTCACTCTACTTTCAACTTCTTTTGCACATTTTCCTCTCTTTTCTATCACTGTACCCAGGTATTGGAACTCTCTCACCAATTCCAGTCTCTCTCCATTCACTGTTACATTGCACTGGGAGTCACCTTCTCTCTCAATAACCATCACTTTACTCTTTTCTACATTTACTCTCAAGGAACAACGCTTACAGACATCAGCAAAACTCTGCACTAGCCTGCCAAGTTCTTGTCCGGTACTTGCAAGCAGTACTGCATCATCAGCATACAACAAATTTGAGATATTCCATCCATCTCCATTCATTACCAATGCCATCCCTCTCTCCATTACTCGTGTTTTCACTTCTCTCATCACCCCATCCATATATACATTGAACAACCATGGGGACATCACACAAACTTGTCCCACGCCCACAATGATTGTGAACCATTCACTTAGATGCCCATTAACCCTGACACATGCTTCACTACCATCATAAAAACTCTTGACGGCACCTAACAGCTTACCCTCTACACCGCACATGCGCAAAACTTTCCACAATCCTTCTCTGTCCACTTTGTCATATGCTTTTTCCAGATCCATGAATGCCATGAACACCTTCTGGTCCTTCTTACAAGCCTTCTGTACTATTTGTCTCACTGCAAATATTTGGTCCACACATCCTCTGCCACTCCTAAAGCCACCCTGTTCATCACTCACTAGGACTTCTGATATCTCTCTTAGTTTCTCTATAATAATTTTTCCATATACCTTCCCTACCACACTCAGTAAGCTTATACCACGATAATTCTTGCACTCACTTCGTTCACCTTTATTTTTTTACAGGGGTACAATCACAGCCTTTTCCACTCTGCAGGCACAGTTTCACTCATCCATGCCTTCTTACATATCTCCAACAAGCACTTCATTCCATTCTCTCCACTACATTTAAGCATTTCTCCATACACCTCATCAACCCCAGCTGGTTTCCCATTTTTCAGCAGCTTCACAGTACTGTTCACCTGTGCGAGTGTCACGTCTCCTGGCACTGCATTCCTTCTCTGCACACCCCCAAAACCAATCGTGTTTACAGCTGCTCTGCTGTCTCTATCCCCATTCATCAGGCTTTCAAAATATTCTTTCCATCTGGTCCTGACTTCATATTTATATGTATGTCTATCTGTCTGTCTACATACATATTTAATTTTTCTACCTATCAGTATCTATTTATCTTATCAAGGATGTTCAGGGAAGCGTTATGAAGACTTTTAATGTTGGAAAAATATCGTCAGGTGATGGAATGTTATAGTACAGTTTAAGAGCAGCTTCTTTTGAAGCTTTTGTAAGAGTTAAAAATGTTAGCAGTGTAATTTCTTGGTGTTATGGAATAAGATAAGAAGTGTTTTAAGTGAAGTAAGCGTTTATCGTGTTGAGTACAGCATTACAAGAACCTTTGAAGCAGTACAGTATAATGGCATGTAATAATGGTCTCGAGGTTGCATATTGTTCTTACTCTCACTCTTATTGGTTTGCCCAGTGTTCTGTCTGTCTGTCTGTCTGTCTCTCTCTCTCTCTCTCTCTGCGCGGGCGCGAGTGTGTGTGTGTGTGTGTGTGTGTGTGTGTGTGTGTGTGTGTGTGTGTGTGTGTGTGTGTGTGTGTGTGGAGCTGGTGTTAAGCCATTGGTGCAGTCACGTCATAGTAACTGGTTAATACTTCACTTACAATCGATGTGAAGCTTCGTAGCGCTAATAATAATAAAAAGGACTGCTCGAAGTATTTAAGTCACCTATTCATTAACATTTCAAAGTCTAGCGATTGGAAATTCGGAACAACGAATATGTTTATGTTATTAACTTTGCTGAGATTTCTGTCCTGTTGCAGCTTATAATTAAGTAGTGAAGGAGAAGTATAAAGAATCACTTCAGACCTTGTTTTATGACAAGCGCCGTATTATAATCTCTTGTTATATGTCAGCATCAAAGATGGAGAGAAGGCAATATTTGGCCATGTTAGTGTGGACAGAGTAATGTCCGTCGTGTTACTGGTAGTGTGAAAGTGTACAGGTACGTGTACAGTAGAGTATCTTGAGCAAGGTTTTGTGGAGTACAGACAGCAGCAAATGTCCCGCCGATTCTCTTACTTCTCTCTCCATGGACTTTAAAAATGATTCTAGTGAATCCACAGCAACTGACACTGATGGCATTATTTGGTCACACAACAGCGTCGTCAGTGTCAGTTGCTGCAGATTAATCAGTGTGTGGGTCGTACTGCTAGTGGCTTTGGGGACTCTGGAGCAAATTTTCTTGTGTGATTAATGACACTCATCACTCATCAGCATCCTTTTGTATGTCGTTGATGTATACTATGTCAACTGTACAATGATATAAACAGCATGGAAGAGAATGTTAGGGTAAAATATATATATATATATATATATATATATATATATATATATATATATATATATATATATATATATATATAGACGCAATTCTACAAAGAGTCATGTGCCACCTAGAGAACGACACTGATTACCAGCGTCCATTGAAACAGAAGCAGGAGACGTGACAAAACTATTGCCTAATGTACAGTGTACTATTGGACACAATGAATAATGTGCATTGTTCTGTATTTGCTGCCTGTTTTGCGAATTACATTTTTTTAATAGTCTGACACTGGATAAAACTTGATAGTTTATTTCTCAGGTTCAGTAGTCATCTTACATATTACACCCCTTCAGATTTTTTTTTTTTTCTTTCTAAGTTTTCGTTTCTCCATTCCTTTAGACTAACTGTGGAAACCTTGACCAAGAATTTCAAGCTCTAGTGTAGGATAAAGGCTATATGTTTAAATTTATTGTCAATGAAGCATTGTAAAAACTCTACCCCAAGTAGATGGTAGATCATCATCTGTGGGGTACTATTGTGGTTTCTGTGAAAGGTTTGCTGTTACTGTATTAAATTTAAAAACGTTTTTTTATATGATGCTACAGAACTCTTACCATCAACCAAAGATGTGTGAAACAGGTGT
Source organism: Coenobita brevimanus (assembly GCF_032717465.1). Classification (NCBI taxonomy): domain Eukaryota; kingdom Metazoa; phylum Arthropoda; class Malacostraca; order Decapoda; family Coenobitidae; genus Coenobita; species Coenobita brevimanus. The sequence goes on along the minus strand of NC_136975.1, from coordinate 15,155,195 downwards.
TAACAACATTCCTTTGTCATTTTTGTGTTACAGTACTATTATACTTATACTCGTATGCTGCTACCGATAATTAATGGAATTTGCTGAATAATTTTAACTTCATTAGTTACATGCGTAGCATGAGTTATCACAAGGATAATCTGAAACCTATGCTTCTTGTAACCTCCTTGTCATGTTTTCATCCTTTACGTATGGTTGTGGACATAGATATTTCTCTGTTTTGAGATGAAACATTCATGAAATTCTTTCATGAAGTTTTCAAAAATTTGTTGGGTTTTGGATATCACATCACCGACTTTCCAAGGATATCGTCCACTGTCTTATTAGTATTATTAAGAAGTGGTATCCTATTGTTGAGAAACTGGATTGCTAGCTAGATTGTGCTGGAGAATTCCCGATGTTTTTCGTAGTTCCACTACTCGTCAGAGTTGCTAGTTAGCCTGCTATTTGTGAGTGGAGGTCTTTTGTAAGTTATTCATAAATTTTGACACTATTTATCTCAAAAATGTTTTATTTATGTGATTGTTAAATTACGAAAGTTATGTTTGATAAATAATTTACAGTGTTATGTAAGAAAACTCTGGCATGTTTTCGATGTCTCAGAGTTGGACTGTTTCAACCGTTCCTCCCTTGAGAATACACGAGAACTTTGAAGAAATACTAGATGACTCTAGTTCCTCGAGAACCGTTAATCGAGAACTTCGAAGAAGTAGTAGATGATTCCGTACATAAGAAGCTTATATAATGATGGGGAAGAGACTAGAACGGTTTCAGTCAGTTTTCAGTTCAGTTTGAGTGTAGTTCAGTGTCAGTGCAGTGTCAGTGAAGTTAGTGAAGTTTGTATACCTTCGGAACTTCTGAAAATTGTGCAGTTTTGGCAAGCATTAAGTGTAACTGCAGCTAGTGAAATTCGTATATCTTCTGAACATGTTGTTACGGAACAGAGAAAGATAATGTACACATTAAGTGAGAATACTAAGAGTCACTACTGTCCCGTAAAGTTCCAGGTTCAAAACAAAAGAGTTAGGTAAAATTACAAGTTAAAGTTTAACGCTCAAACTAACAACAAAACATTCAGGACTCATAAGGATAATGTAATGGCAAAAGCAGGTTAAATATATGGTTAACTGCAATAGCCTCTATTAACACGAAATTAGCATGAGTAAATTTATCTAAGTCAGCCCTGTTAAAATGAGATACCAGATAATACTCAGTGAATGCAAGATATATTATTACAGATACAAAATATTATTAATGATGGCTGACAATAAGAACCTTACATAAATTACACAAACCCCAGTAGGCCTAAGAATTAACCTTATGCTACACAGTCCAAGAAAAAATGCAACAACAGTTATACTCAAATTACACAGCTGCTAGATGGTTGGAGACTTCCTGAGCACTCACAATAATAACCGTACAGGGGAGGACAGAGATGTGAACAAAATGAGGAGTAGATCTAAGTGGCAATAATGCAGAGACTGAGCTCATTATATAGGGGCCGGCAGAGCTTGATACAACTTGTAAGAAGGACGCGCAAATGAAGCCATGGGGACAAAGAGTTGACAATCCCGCTCTGAACAACAGAAAGGACGACCCACTCCACGACAACGGTAGAAGGGGGACCGAGGCAGAACACGCTCGTGATCAAACATGCAGCATACTGTACGTCAAAATTACACAAAGGATGATGAAATCATAGGCTATGTAACACCTCCCCACAAAGAAAAAGAAATTTACAAAGGAAATTTCTTATTACTCTAAAACAATCTGTCTAAAGTCTAGATAAGCAATCTGCAATAACATTTTCTTTCCCCTTGATATGTTGTATGTCGAATACTTCTGAAGAAGTAGACTCCATCTTGTCAATCTCTGATTTTTATCTTTAAACTTACCAAGGAATTTCAGTGGGTTATGATCAGTATAAATGACTATGGGGTCAAAACCAGAACACAAATAAAATGAAAAATGCTGTAAACCCAAAATCAAGGCCAAAAGCTCTTTCTCAATAGTTGAGTAGTTCTTTTGAGGTGGAGTGAACTTCTTACTGTAATAATATACAGGGTATTCAATACCCTGATCATCCTCTTGCAGCAAAACAGCCCCAGCTCCTGTATCACTTGCATCAACAGCCATCTTAAAAGGCTTAGCAAAATTTGGAGTAGCGAGCACTGGATGACTTAATAGGATAGCTTTAAGTTTGCTGAAAGAGGATTCACAGTCATCGGTCCAGACAAATTCAACTCCCTTTTTCAGTAGGTCTATAAGTGGTGATACAAGAATAGAAAAGTTAAGAACAAATCTCCTGTAATAACCTACCATTCCCAAAAATCTTTGTAGCTCTTTCCTACTTTTAGGTCTGGGAAGATCACTTATAACCTGAACCTTAGATCCTGGTGGTGCAACATGTCCATCACCAATTACGTACCCAAGGTACTGAACTTTAGCTTGACCAAACTCAAACTTTAACAAATTAGCTACAAGATTAGCCTGAACCAAACGCTCAAGAAATTTACTGACATGGCATAGGTGATCTTTCCAGTTGTCACTGAAGATTAATACATCATCAATATAAACAACACACCCTGCCAAACCCTCTGTTACAACATTCATGAGCTTCTGAAATGTGGCTGGTGCATTCTTCATACCATATGGCATTACAGAACATGCAAAAGTCTTTCCTAGTGTTACAAAACATGAGATCTCCCTAGCACGTTCAGTCATAGGTACTTGCCAGTATCCCTTTAACAAATCAAACTTACTTATGTACGTAGCCTTTCCGATCTTGTCTATGCAATCTTCCACGCGAGGGAGAGGGTAAGTGTCTGTTTTGGTTATCTGATTAACACGTCTGTAGTCGATGCAAAGCCGCTGTGACCCACCCGGCTTAGGGACCAGAGTGACAGGAGAACTCCACTCGCTCTGACAGGGCTCAATCATCTTGTGGTCCAACAGGTAGCCAAGCTTCTTCTGGATGAGAGGAACTTTCACTGGGTTCACACGGTAAGGAGGCAGTTTAATTGGCTTTGCATCTCCAACATCGACATCATGCATCAACACAGTAGTTCTTCCTGGAGTGGCACGGAACACTTGCAGGTACTCCTGCAGTAACGCCGAAAACTCCTGCCTTTCCTCGGGAGCTAGATGAGAAAGCTTAGTCTGGAGATCATTCATGATATCAGGATTCTTCCCCAAACTATCACTCAGGCTCATACTGCATGGGAGAACTTCACTTGCAGACTCGGGTGGAGCAGCTACAGTGCAGACTGGATTATTTTCGTCCTGCCTGTTATATAACTTTAGCATGTTGATGTGACATAGTTGCTTGTTCTTTCTACGATCTGGTATGGCGATGACATAGTTGACATCACTGAGTTTCTTCTCCACGAAATAAGGACCAATAAACTTGGCTTGAAGAGGTTGCCCATGAACTGGTAGCAGAATCAAAACCTGATCTCCTGGCTGAAAGTGGCGTAACCTGGACTTCTTATCATACCAAGTCTTCATCTTCTCCTGAGCAGCCCCTAAATTCTCTCTCGCCAGCTGTAAAGCAGTGGACAGCCGTTCTTTGAACTTCATCACATACTCCAGCAGGTTGACGTCATCTTCCTCCGACAGCCAGCATTCCTTGAGTAACTTAAGGGGTCCTCTTACTTCATGGCCAAACAGTAGTTCAAAAGGTGAGAAGCCCAGTGATTCATTTGGAGATTCTCTTGTGGCAAACACAACGAATGGAAGACCTTTATCCCAGTCTTTCTGATGTTCCAAACAGTATTTCTTGAGCATCGATTTGAGTGTGTGATGATATCTCACCAACCCTCCTTGGGTCTGGGGATGGTAAGCTGAAGACGTGATCTGGGTGATACCCAACTCTTTCAGAGACTGCTTGAAAACATTTGACATGAAATTACTTCCCCGGTCTGACTGTACCTCCTTGGGCAGACCAAACTTTGTGAAGAACCCCAGCATTTCCTTAACCACGTTGTTTGCTGAGATATTTCTAAGTGGAATTGCTTCAGGATAACGAGTAGCCATATCAATCAGGGTCAACACAAGAAAATCCTGAAGAAGTCTTAGGAAGAGGGCCCACAATATCCACCAACACTCGGGTGAATGGTGCCTCAAAAGGAGGAATGGGAACTAGAGGTGCAACCTTTTCGGTCTGATTACACTTCCCCACAACTTGATAGGTGTGACAAGACTTACAATACCAGGAAACATCCCTGAAGATACCTGGCCAGTAGAAGTGTTTCAAAATGCGTGCCACAGTCTTCCTCACTCCAAGGTGTCCTGCCAAACTGGAATCATGAGCCACTCTAATGATATCCTGCCTACAAACACGTGGGATGACAACTTGATGTACAACCTCCCATTCACAGTCGGCTGATGCTGTTGGGGGTCTCCTCTTCCTCATAAGTACTCCTGACTTTAAATAATAACAAGTAGAAGCACCAGCTGACTCTTTCTCACTGCAAGCAGAGTTAGCTAGACCTTTCAACTCAGGGTCAGCAACCTGCAACTCAACCAACTCTTGACGATACAAATTATCAACACTACGGGGTAGTGCCTCATTTGGTGAGTGGTCCAAATTAGCAAGAAAAGTGTCAGCTAGGATAACATCATCATCATCATTATCCTCTAAGTCACCAGTAACTTTAGACTTAGCCCTAGTGACAGCACATACAGGGAACACATCAGGGACATCACAATCCTGGGACGCAGCCACTGGCTCACTAGACAACTGAGGAGCTGGACACACTTGACTTCCTCCAATATCGTTTATAAGTAAGAAAGTTACACCTGACATTGGGAGTGTCTCAACCAAACCAACCATAACGGAACCATTAACAAAACCAGACTCTAAATTCACTCTGCACAGAGGGACAGAGAAGTAATTATTCCCTACGCCTTGTAAGATTACAGTTTCATCAGAGGAATTAACATTAGAGCCTAGAACACTGGTCAGCATAAGGGATTGGCAAGCACCTGTATCACGATATATTTTAACTGATTTCCTGTCATTACTGTCCAGAGGACTGACAAAACCATCAGACAGGAAATTAGCACATGAACTCTTGAGAGTGTCACCCACGTTACTGCTCAAAAGAGGAGCTCCATCATGAGAATTTAAGTTACCCCTCAAAGCAGGTTCAGTTAACTCAGTTAAGGAATTCTGGGAACTCTCAAGGGTGGACACTAGACCAATTGACTGAATATTTAAAGACTCCTTTTTGTTCACATCACGCTGTCTCCTGAAACATTTCTCCGTAGTATGACCAAGCTTATTACAATAAGTACATTTACGTTTCTGAAATCTAGAGGTGAAGCTGGTATTTACTTCCTGAGAAACATCATCTTTATTCTCTTTCCTGTTACCTGTACTCTGAGTAAAGGCAACGTACTTACTCTCAGCTTTCCCTTTTTCTTTAGAATATCTCTTGTGAGTGAGAACATATTCATCAGCTAAAACTGCAGCATCAGACAAATTATCTATTCTTCTCTCATCAAGATATAGGCTTACATCTTTATTAACACACCTCTTGAAGTCCTCCAGCAAAATCATCTGCCTAAATTTACCAAAATCAGAATCCACATTCTTAGAATTTAACCACTGCTCTAACAGATCTTCTTTGATTTTTGCATACTCAACATGGGATTGCTTATCTTGCTTATAAGTTGTCCTAAATTTTACTCTATAGGCTTCAGGAACAAGCTCATAGCCCTTAAGAATCAAGCTCTTAACTACATCATAATTATCAGATTGATCCTGAGGCAAAGATGCATAAGTTACTTGAGCTTTACCGGTGAGAACAGTTTGAAGGAGTACTGGCCAAGACTTTTTGGGCCAATTAAAACCTGTAGCTACCCTCTCAAACAACTGAAAATACTTTGTTAAATCAGATTCATTAAAAGGAGGGACAAGTTTAACATTTTTAGCCACATCAAAATCATCAGAGCTAGATGATCCAGTTCCACCTTGTTTCATGCGATACTCATGGTCTGCCTGAATCCTAGCTAGTTCAGTTTGTGCCTGAGCCTGTATCTGTGCCTCCTGAATCCGAGCCTGAGATTCAGCCTCCTTAGCATTTGCTTGAAATTCAGCCTCCTGAATACGAGCCTGAGACTCCGCCTCCTTAGCCTGAGACTCCGCCTCCTTAGCCTGAGACTCAGCCTCCTTAGCACGTGCTTGAAATTCAGCCTCCTTAACACGAGCCTCCTGCAGGGCTAGCTGTAACTTAGTTAATTCAATCTGCGTTTGCTCATTTGGAGGAGTTACATTAAACAAGCTTTTATTAATCATGCCAACAATTTGATCTTTAGAATGATGAGAGGGAACTGCAATTCCCAATTGTTGAGCAACAAGCTTAAGTTCATTCTTTGTTCTGTTTTCTACATCACACACTGTTTGCACATTTGACCAAAAATCTTTGGCTTCATCAAGTGTAGTAATAGTAGACATCATGAATAAATCACAGTCACAAAATATCAAGCAATATCCTTATGATATTATCCTGAATATCCTGATAAGAGGTCGCCAAATTTATGTTACGGAACAGAGAAAGATAATGTACACATTAAGCGAGAATACTAAGAGTCTCTACTGTCCCGTAAAGTTCCAGGTTCAAAACAAAAGAGTTAGGTAAAATTACAAGTTAAAGTTTAACGCTCAAACTAACAACAAAACATTCAGGACTCATAAGGATAATGTAATGGCAAAAGCAGGTTAAATATATGGTTAACTGCAATAGCCTCTATTAACACGAAATTAGCATGAGTAAATTTATCTAAGTCAGCCCTGTTAAAATGAGATACCAGATAATACTCAGTGAATGCAAGATATATTATTACAGATACAAAATATTATTAATGATGGCTGACAATAAGAACCTTACATAAATTACAAAAACCCCACTAGGCCTAAGAATTAACCTTATGCTACACAGTACAAGAAAAAATGCAACAACAGTTATACTCAAATTACACAGCTGCTAGATGGTTGGAGACTTCCTGAGCACTCACAATAATAACCGTACAGGGGAGGACAGAGATGTGAACAAAATGAGGAGTAGATCTAAGTGGCAATAATGCAGAGACTGAGCTCATTATATAGGGGCCGGCAGAGCTTGATACAACTTGTAAGAAGGACGCGCAAATGAAGCCATGGGGACAAAGAGTTGACAATCCCGCTCTGAACAACAGAAAGGACGACCCACTCCACCACAACGGTAGAAGGGGGACTGAGGCAGAACACGCTTGTGATCAAACATGCAGCATACTGTACGTCAAAATTACACAAAGGACGATGAAATCATAGGCTATGTAACAATGTGAAAATAGTGAAGTGTTGTTGGCAAACATTAGTATAATGGCAGTTAGTGAAGCTTGTATATCTTCGGTACTTTTGAAAAAGTGAAGTTTTTTTTGGCAAGCATTAAGTGTAATTGTACTTCGTGAAGTTTGTATATCTTCGGTACTTGTGAAAATAGTGAAGTGTTGTTGGCAAGCATTAAGAGTTATTGCAATTAGTGAAGATTGTGTATCTCTAGCACTTGTGAAGACAGTGAAGTGAAGTTGGCAAGAATTAAGTGTAATTATTGGAAAATAAAAACAGTGAACTTAAGAAGCCAGTGTTTAGGCTATTTACAACGCCTGTGCTGCTGTGTTGTTGTACACTGAAAAACTGCCTCCATAAAGAACAACTCACTGAGAAACGTCCTTCCCTACTGTACTACTGCTGTTGGAGCCTGTGACAGTGTGAGACGGGGACTGTCAGAAATTTTTATACACTCCTTTATCTGACGAGTGTTAGTCTAAGCACGACCAATAGTAAATTTACATACGTCTGTTAGGAGATTAAGGTATAATTAATGCTCTAGTTCACAAGTAATTATTTTCCTTAAATCCTAGCCACTTCCCCCCAGATTTGGCCGACTCATAAAGGTTACTTAGCTAGTTAGAGTCGGAACAACAGATGACGACAGACCTGATGTCTCGGTAGGTTTGCCTGGGCATCCAAGGGTCCTTAGGTGCGTATTTTACAGCGTGCAGCTTGAACTGGATTTTAAACAGTGCAACATGAAGAGTCTCTTCATCATAGGATTCAAGAGATGCCAACTATTTATTAATTTCAAGGCTAAATACAGTTAAATTACTTCATGAAATATAATAATCTAACTTAATTTAATCTTAGTGTTAATCAAACTAAAGCCAAATTTTCCCTTTATCTATTTAAATATGTATTAAATCCTCATCAGCTTTTCACGTGAGGGCACGTCATACCCACCACGCAGGCACAGTTAGGTCAATGGAAAATTCCTGTGTATTTACATGTAATTACAATATAGTTGTCCACAAGGGTTAAACACAGTAGAATAAAATTTTTGAATAATAAGTATTAAACACAACGTAATATTTAGGTTATATAAACCGCTTGAATTAATTGTTAACGTTCTCCGGGTTTTCCCTTGCTCTTAATCAGGGACAACTATTCTAAAAGGTAAAGAGTGAAACCGCTCTGGGGGAAAATATTTCCCACAGAGAAATAACAGTGGTGTCAGGTGTGGGATTATTAAGTGCTGCAGTGAGTCAAACCTTCAACATGGAGGCAGAAAGTGTACAGAAAAGAGGCCAAGCTAGGCAAGAAGATGCATCACTGGCTGCAGTTATGAAGCTATTACAGGCACAGAATAAAGGACAGAAAGAACTCAAAGAACAATCACAGGCACAGAATGAAGAACAAAAAGAACTGAAAGAACAAATACAGGCACAAAATGAAGGAGAGAAAGAACTTAAAGGACACTTAGAGACACAAAATGAAGAAATCGAAGAACAATTACAGGCACAAACTGAAGAACAGAAACAATGATATGAACAGCTTCAAGAGGCATTACAGGAGCAACAGAGGGAATTACAACTGAGGATGTGAGGACAGCTAGACACTTTCATGGGGAAAATGAAGGAAGAACAGGAACAAATGAAGGAGGAAGTATATGCTGAGCTACAGCAGCAGTAGTATGAGGTAAGCAATAATGTAGAGTGCAAACAGCATGTAGACGAACAATTGAAGATAATTAATGAGGGAATTGTGATTCAGTGCAGACAGCATGTAGATAGCCAGTTGAATTTAGTCAACCATATGAAGATAATTAGTGAGAAAATTGAGGCTGTAGAGAAATATTTTACTGCTGAGCCTCAGGCTAGTGTACAAGGAGCACATGAAAAGAATGGATAGTGTATGATGAATCTTGATGGGTCTCAAGCATCTAAAGGTAGCATTACAGGAGTGAATGATCAGAATGCAGACAATATAAGTCCTGAACTTAATTACGATGCCCGAGTTATTAGGCCAAAAACCAGTAAAGTGCTTGGGCATATCTGGGGTCTAATTAACCCGAGACGTCCCATCGACGTATAGGTACATTGCAACATTTTGCATTTGCCAGTCCCGACGACGTACTGGTACGTTGTGCAATTGCAAGGTCCCTAATTTGCACAATTTTCAATTTTTGCGCGTGATTTTCTGTATGTATACACGGGACACCTGCGTCTATTCCTCTACAAGATGCCAAGCAGGGACAATGCCTTACACCGCTTAACTTCCCCCCCCCGCACGCCATTGTCTCGGCAATTCACCAATTACCAGTGACTTGGCCAGTAAAGACATTCAGGGCCAGAGTGATTTCCCAACCGATGACAATGTGGAGGACAAAGTTTACATAGCATTAGAGGAAGAAACAGTCAGAAATAATGATCAGGTAATGTGGCAAAAGAAGGTCAGGTATAGTGATGAGTTAATGAGTGAAACAATGCTTATAATGCCTATATTACTGATTGAAAACCAATATACTCTCGTAGTACATATAAATTCGTACCAAGTAAATAAATAAATACCATTTATGAGTGGTGTGAAATAGTTACCCTCCCATAGAACTCGTTTTCTTTGGTGCCAGCCTGTTAGAAAACCCAGTCAGGTAAGGAGGTACTGCTACCTGGATCAAGTATTTTAAACCTCAGGTGAGCAATTTCTCTATGAAATTTGATGTTTCTCACCAAAAGCGGAGGTTTTAGCCAAAACAAATTTTTTTGAAAATACCTCAGGATTGGGGGGTGTCGGAGCTGCGAAATAGCTCGGGACGTGACGGGTTAAAAAGAAACCTCATGAATTTGATGGCAAAGTATCTTGGGAAGCTTATCGTGTGCAATTTGAGTTGCTTGCAGATCGGAATGGTTGGGATGATAGGCAGAAGACAGTGCAGCTTGCTAGAAGCCTCAAGAGTGCTGCAACGGAAATTCTGGACCAGATGTCGGTCGAGGAGAGGAACAGTTATCAGTCCTTGGTTGAAGTACTGGAGTGCAGATATGGGACCATGTACCACACTAAGGTTTACAGAGCAAGATTCTAGAGCCGGGTACGGGATTGAGGCAAATCCCTACAGCAGCTTGCTCATGACTTGGGGAGTATGGCATACAAGGCATACCCTGAAACAGCACCTAGCCTTTTGGCTATTCTTCTGAGGGACCAGGTCATTGATGCTCTTGATAGTGCAGAGTTGAAAGTGCAGGTGAAGCAGGCACAACCCAGAAGCATGCACGAAGCACTAACCAGGGCTCTAGAATCTGAGTCCTATGTCACGTGCAGTACATCCACTTTTGAGGCCAATTGTAGTGCAGGATTCAAGGCAAGATAGGCGCAGGTACAAGAGGTGGAGAAAATTGAAGGATGTAAAAAGCCAGGACATAGGAAAGGGGATTGCTACAAGTGGAAGAGTGAATGGGAGAAGATCAGAGGAAGTTGCTGGTATTGTGAGAAGCCAGGACATCAGAAAGTGGACTGCTACTAGTGGAAGAGAGAACTGGAGAAGATCAGCAGTGGCTGCTGGTTGTGCGAGAAGCCAGGACACAAAAAGGTGGATTGTAACAAATGGAAGAAGGAGCAAGAACGGAACAGTGAAAGGAAACCCACGATTGCAAAATGTGGATGTTGGACATGTGGTGAGGTGGGACACTTCAGTTATGATTGTCCAAATGAGAAGGCTGACAAGAACAAGGCTGCAGAAGACGAGATGGATCAGGATAACTTAGTAAAGGCTGGTGACAAGAGGCAATGACCAGCCAGTTTTTTCCCAAGAAGCCCCACCCCTGACAAAATGCAAGAGAACCTTGATTGACAGTGTGCGAGAAAATGGAAGAATAGATGGCAAGCAACGTAGTAGCAAAGGGAATCTTGGCAAGAAATGCCACCAGACTCTTATGACAGGGCCAATGTCAGATAAAGAAGAGCTGAAGAGGATGCAGATGGAGGATGCAGATTTGCAACCAGTGCTAGTCGTAAAAGGCGACTAAAAGGGTTGGCGGAGGGTTAGTGCCCCTCCCCAGAAAACAACTAACTAAAAAAACAAACAAAAAGCCTCGGACAAGGACTGACCAAATGATGACGACCAAAGACCGGACAAATGACATGGTTATCGGAACGTGGAATGTAAGGAGAGCGAATGATGAGGTGAAAGAGAGAGAGATTGTCCAGGTGCTTGAGGGTGCGAAAGTGGATGTATGTGGAATAACTGAAACAAAATGGGGAGGAGAAAGTGTGAGAGAATGGGAGTATGGATGGGGTATATGTGCAGGAGTAGGTAAAATGAGAGGGCAAAGGAAGGAGTATGTATAGTTGTGAGTAAAAGATGGAAGAGGAGCATAAGAAAATATGGATCAGTTGGGTCAAGGATTGTGTGGGTAAAGTTGAAAGTTGGAATACAAATGTGGGCGATTGTGTGTGTGTATGCGCCAATGCAAGATCGTGCTAGATGAGTGAGAGAAGAGCTCTGGACAAATGTAGAAGTGTGCATGGAAAAGTTTGGAAGGAATGAGAGAGTGTTTTTGATTGGTGATATGAATGGTAAAGTTGGGAATGTGAAGGTGGATGGAATAGTTGGTGAATGGGGTGTGCCTGCTGAGATAGATGAGAATGGGAGTGCGTTAGTGGACATTTGTGCCGGGAGGGGGTTGGTGATAGCCAATACCCTCTTCAGGCATAAAATGATCCACAGGTATACATGGCGAGTGATGAGAAGGGTGGATGGTGAACTGAATGAAAGGAAGGCAATGATTGATTATGTGTGTGTGGATGAAAGGATGCAAAGATGTGTAATGGATGCAAGAGTTTATAGAGGTTGGAGGAGTGGACTTTCTGACCACTACTTGGTGGTGGCCAGAATTAGAATTCATGTAAGATGGAGGAATAGAAGAAGGGAAAGACGAGAGGAAGGAGTAGTTGCAAGGAGAGTGGAAAGGTTACAAGAGGATGAGAAAAAGGCAGAGTATAAGAGAGAAGTGGAGGAACGATTGGGCAAATATGAACTGGAGCAGATGGGAGGTGTGGAAGGTGTGTGTAGGATATTTACAGAAGAAATATGTGCAGCATGTGATATGGTGTGTGGAAGGAAGAGAAGACGGAGGGGGGTGCAAGGAACAGAATGGTGGACTGAAGAGGTGAGACAGGCTGTGGCACAAAAGAAGAAAGCATACAATGAATGGATGAGAAATAGGGGCATGGAAGAAGTTGAGAGGCGGAAGAGAGAGTTATATGTAGAAAGAAAGAGAGAGGTGAAAAGATTAGTAAGAGAGAGTAAGAAGAGTGTGGATGAGGAATTTGGAAGAAATTTGAGTGTAAAGTGGAGGGACTGCAAAAAAATGTTGTGGAAAGAGGTGAAAAGAGTAAGACAGGGTGGAAGTGAAGTTAGCAGGGGAGTGAAAGATAAAAATGGTAGATTATTAGTGGAGAAGGGAGAAAAAGTGAACAGATGGAGAGAACACTTTAAGGAATTGTTGAACATAGAAGATGGAAGTAATGCGAGTATAAGTGGCTGGGGAATGGCTGGGAGAAGGAGGGAAGTGAGAAGACAGGAAGAAATCAGTAGGATAGAAGTTGTGGAAGCAATGAAGAAAGTTTAAATTGGGGAAAGCCCCAGGAATTGATGGAGTGTGTGGTGAAATGCTGATGCATGGGGGAGAGATAGTAGTAGAATGGATGTGGAAGATGTGCAGATTGGCCTGGGAGGAAGGTAGAGTCCCGGAGGATTGGAAGTCAGGTATAATTATTCCCTTGTACAAAGGAAAAGGGGAAAAAGAAGTGTGTGGTAATCATAGGGGCATTTGTCTTCTTAGTATAATAGGAAAAGTGTATGGTAGGATACTTATTGACAGAGTTAGAGACAGAACAGAGAAATTAGTTGGAGAAGAACAGGGAGGCTTTAGGAAGGGAAGAGGTTGTGTAGATCAGATATTCATTCTTAGAGTCTTCAGTCGCAGGGCTGAACCTGGAAACCTCTTCCCACGATGGTCGCACTGTACTCCGCTGCGGCCACTCTAGCTATCTATCTCTATCTATCTATTGCCTGACGCCTCAATCCCGTTTGGGGTGGCCACAAAGAAATCGCCTCCAAGTTGCCCTGTCCCCCGCCATTTCACTGCCCTGCTTCCAACTCACACCCCCCTCTCTCATATACCTCTCCATCTCATCCCTCCATCTCATCCTCGGCCTCCCCCTCCCTCTTCCCCCCTCCACCTCACTCACATACACTCTCTTCGTCAGTCTTTCACCCTCCATCATCTCCACATGGCCAAACCACTTCAGTGTGTTCCTCATAACGCTTCCTATCACATCCACATCAACACCACAACGCTCTTTTATATCCTCATTCGTCAGCCTGTCTCTCCATGTGACTCCACAGGCTCCTCTTAAATAACTCATTTCCACTGCTCTCACTCTTGACTTATGTCCCACCAACAACGTCCAAGCTTCACTTCCGTACGTTAGAGTTGGTATCAACTTTTGTGGTTATTTTATTATATTTTGGTTAATCTTAACTGGGTTTTTATTTTAGTAAGGACCATTATTCACTGGATCTTATTTTGATTTGTTTACTACTTCTTTTATTATTTATTGGATCTTCATGGAAATCTAATATTATCTTTTTTTTATCTGGGTCATACTTTTTTATCAATTTTTTTAAATTTTTATTTTTATTTATTTATTTTTAGGGGGGGAGGGGGGTCTTTGTCAACGGAACACTGCCTTGCCGGGGCGAAGAAGCTTGTGCATCCCAGTGACCAGTGGAGCTATACTAGTCAGGTGCAACCATATTAGGCAGGTCCACTGTGAGGGATCAGACTAAAAGTGTTCCCCTCACAGTAACTTCCTGTGCCGGTTCTGTAAGGTACATCACCTAAGATGTCCTTATAAACTAATAATTTCTTCCAAACCATTGACAGTTGTATCCAGTAACAACGAAGCAGCTGACCATGGCCGTAGTCTGCCCTGTCTAAGGAAGCCGGGGTGTATTGGTTAACACACGTAGCCCACAACTGCAAAAACCCAAGTCCAATTCCAGGGACAGACTGCCTCTTGGACAAGTTTCTCCTCCGATGACGCTGTTCAACCTGCAGTAGGATGCACTTGGGGACCTGGATGTGAATCTGACTGTTGTGTATCGTATTCTAGGGGAGGACTGTGACTTGGTATAAATTGATTATTGGCCTTTCTGATCCAGCTGCAGTGGATAGGCATCATTATAATTAATATTGCCATTGTTAATTATTATTAGTAGTAGTAGCAGTAGTACTAGTAGTAGTAGTAGTTGTAGTAGTAGAAGTATGTGTTTATTTTCACTATTTTTACACGTTAATTAAAAAAAAAAAAAAAGCTTCTTAGCTGGTTACTGAAAGCTGTGTCTAGTGCCCACCCTTTCGAAGTCTCTCTTAAACCCCCTAAAAATATCTTGAGATCGCTGGGAAGAAACTTTAAAATACATTATCGGATTGGACGGGTTAGTTATGGTTTACTTGTGAATAAAAAAAACAAAGACTGACTAGGAGAGTATTCCACTTAAGTGAAGGCGAGAGGGGAAATGGGAGACCAAGGATGAGATGGAGGGATGGGGAAGAGGGGGTGGGGACCCAAGGGATGAGATGGAGGGATGGGGAAGAGGGGAATGAGGACGCCAGGGATGAGATGCAGTGGAGAGGTATACGACTGATGTGAGCTGGATAGAGGTAGGCCTGATGGCGGAGGACATGGTTACATGGAGGGGATTTGCTTGTGGTCACCCCTGTCTTGTGTTGAGGTATCTGGCCATAGATGGATAGAAAGACAGATAGACAGACAAACGAAAAAAGACGGAGACAGATACCCAGATAAACAGATAGATGGGTAGATAAATAGATAAACAGAAACAGATGGAAATGGACAGATAGGTTGATAGATATAAACAGATGGAGGCACAGATATAAATATTGATAGACAGATACAGATAAACAGACAGACAGACAGATGTAGATAGAAACATATAGACAGATATACAGACAGAAGTACAGACAGGTGCAGGTAGACAGGTAGATAGATAGATAGACCGAATTAGCCATGGTCAAAACCCTGCAAAAATCAAACCTCCTAAAGATACCTTAAAATCGAAGACCTAAAAATTCAGAATTTCTAAAAACATTAGGAATCCAAGACTAGAAAATTTAGGTAGTTGCAGGAAACGATACTAATCACCCATATCCAAAAACAAATCGCTAAGGAAGAGGCGTTAGGGAGCTTCCTTAACTGACGAAAATACCAGCTTAAGAATACCAGTTAACTTGTGCATGAGAGAGTAAAATTGAGTAATAATATGTACAGAATTATGTAGTTAGACGGGTGCTGTATATACATCTTAAGGGGAAAGGGGCATCTAGGACTAGGATTCAGACCTCCATTATAATACCACAAATAAACCCTCTCACGCTCGGGGCTACTCTATATTTGTATTCAGTCCCAGGTAACATCAGACGATTTTATTCAACTGAGAGTGAGTCAATGGAGCCTGGGAGTGTTAATACCGGCACCAATAACCCTTTGGTGGTCGCAACAACTCTATGTACTTCATATATTTGAGTTAACCATGGACGATTTTATTCAGCTGAGGGTGAGTCACTGCAGCCTGAGAAACAAGGATAGATGGAGAGAGAGAGAGAGAGAGAGAGAGAGAGAGAGAGAGAGAGAGAGAGAGACAGACAGACAGACAGAGAGGGAGGGAGAAAGACAGACAGACAGACAGACAGAGGCAAAAAACAGGAGCCAAGGAATTTAAAGAGCCTGAGACGAAGGAACAGGTGAAAGGAGTTAAGACGAAAGATGGCTGTCCTGGACTCTACAGTATCTCAGAAACCGCTTAAGCTAGGAAGCTGAAAATATACAGCAATATAGCCTTAAGGCGGCGCTGTCACGGAAAGGAGTATAGTTGTTGATTATTCTGAGATTTTCTGGGGACAAAAATTGGGACTTTTCCGGATATTTTGGGTGTCACCTAATTTTCCATGAAGGAATTATGCTACTGCCACCAAGCTTGTGGACTTATAGACTGTGATGACCTAAGATGACATGCACAAACTCAAAGACCATGACCTCAAGATCCCTTTATAGCTAGGTCTCTGGTAGGAAATGGCTGTGGGAGGCTTTTCTTTATCAAAATTGTCCTTGGACAATTTTACGGGTTTCTGGTTATTATTATTATTATCATTATTAGTTCATTTTCTAAGCACAGAATCAGTTTGCACTGGGACCATCATACAACTTCAGGAATTAATCTTCTTTTTTTTTTTCTTTTTTTTTTTTAACTGTGCACGAGACCCAGCTGTCCCGCATTGATCCTGTTATGTAATAAGGACGGTCTCACCCAAACTACGTCGGCGTCTCGTCCGATGCCCACACAAAATAGCTACTGCAGCAGCTGCTGCCAAGGCATTCTTGCATGCCGACATGACCTTCATGTCTACGGAGACAAGTGTGGACGGCCTCACCAAGTCGCCTCTTGTTGCCAACATTTTGCTAATATTTTTACATGCACTGTTACATACATTGTTGTAGATATGTATATAAATGTCGACTGCGGTTATAGCGCAGTGTTTTCAACTTGTCTGGAGACCAAATGTCGCCAGTGTGGACGCACATTTACTCTCGAAACTTCTACATGTTTCCACACTTCTGATGTATTCTAGAGAAAGAGCACAGTTACCAACTCAGAGACAGCCCAAAACATGCCAAAGTCTTCTTACATTACATAACACTCTAAATCATTTACCATACGAACTTGAATTACATGATTTAAAATGCAATCACTTAAATGAAACATTATAAAGAAAAAGAGCAAAAAAAATTAATGCATAATTTACGAAATAACTACGCTCACAAACAACAGGCAAACTGGCAACTCTCTCGTTCCAAAACCAGCCTACCGTAAACACTGGGATATATCGAGATGTTTTTCGAGCACCTAACTGGCAAATGGCCATATCTTGATACCTTGAAGGTTTCATGTTGATGTCTCGAGCCGTTCATCAGATATAATGGTGCTTAATGCGGGCGATAAAAACTAGTTGACATTTGACTGCCATTTTGGTGACCTTGACCTTGACTCCAAGAGCCCATTTTCGAACCTGTCTAAGATTTTGGTCATATCTTGATACCTTGAAGGTTTCATGTTGATATCTCAAGCCGTCCATGAGATATAATGGGAGCACACACACACACACACACACACACACACACACACACACACACACACACACACACACACATAGGGGGGCAAAAATATTATCATTCCGCCTTGCTAAAAGGAGGACAATAATAAAAATTAGCCATTTATTACCGAGTATCCCATGATCATTCATCAGCGCAGATTTCCAACTATTGGCCACTCAGCATGGCACTGATGGGAGAGCATCACTTCGTTTGCACAGTAACATAGTGTCTCTTTAAGTTCACATATAGGCGAGCTTTTCAAATGCAGTATATGGCTGAGAAACACTGAAGCTTGAATATACAGGGTTTCATTTAAATCCGTTCATTAATAAAGGAAACGCTGGCATTATTGTGAGGCCTCAGGGTGGTGAATCACCAAGTATGTGATTAATGTCTCATTTTTTGTCATTTTAATGGTGCAAACATGTCTCATGCACTGTTGAATTACTTCTGGAAAACTGATGCATCTGAGAAACAAGAACAGGTTGTTGCTGTTGTTGTTATTATCATTATTATTATTATTATTATTATTATTATCATTATTATTTAATATAACAACAACAACAACAACTACTACTACTACTACTACTACTGCAAGGTAAGACGTTATTATATCAACAGCTTTTATATGCATACGCTGCCAATCATCCAGAATGCAACCTGATATTGTAATTTCAAAAAAAAAAACATTGTGTAATTCGTCCACCTTACAGTAAGTGGGAGGTAATTTTCGTTCGCTTGCGGCTTATTTTCAGTCCTTTTTGTTACAATGTTTAGTGTGTAGCTTCATATTCTTGTGCTGATCTCTTGTTAGAGTTCATTCAAGCTGGAGAGATGCAGCTTTTGGCCAACATAAAATAGTCAATGTATAAAGTGAATTATTGGATATATTTTGTCATGTTAACTATCCTCATGCAGTTGTGCTTTCATAACTCAGCACTGAGACCTGCATGTCCACTCAATTACACCAGAGAGAGAGAGAGAGTAATCGGAATACATTTTTGTGCGTGAGCATATTGTTTAAATGTCATGACAAAAACGGCTTAAACGCATCCACTTAGCTCAGATTTTGAAGGCGTTTATTCACAGTTAATGCATACTGGAAATGAAGCGATGAATCATTAACTGTATTTGACTGTGCATTTTTTCTGCAACTACTGATATTTTGAACAGAATGTGATAGTTTGTAAAGCAGTCTTTTAGTGGTAAATATTCTAATCAAATGTAAAGAAAAGGGATAGAATGATGGATACTCTGCAGAACATAAAAAGGGAAAGATGCATAGGAACCTACATTAATAGATTTAAATTCAGCACCTGAGAACAGGATTTTGCTCCAATTTATCACTGTTATAGGCAAAAATTATCATCTCAGATTATTTCTGTGGGCTGACCTCTGTGGCCCCATATACCTTCGATTCTTGACTTGCAGAAAATTTGGTACTGCTGGCCGTGGATCAAAATGACCTGGAACAACACCATTTCACGGCATTAAGTGTTTGTACTTTGAAAAGACATTGATTTTTTTTTTTTCAGTTCCAAATACATTATGGTGCGAAACAACACCGAACCACCAATGTATGAGAGGCTCTTAGAAAGAAAAAGTTGAAAAGCATAGTAAAAGAATATTCTGAATTTGCCGTTGCAGCCTCAGCCGTCTGTTTGAATCTCTTCTTCAGATCATGTTACTGATGAGTTATGATTGATGAAATCATATGCCACGCAATATTATTATTATTAATAATATTTTTTTTTTGGCTTAGTACAAGGTGTATACTATCTAATAGACAAATTCAATTCAGTAGGAGAGCGAGTTCTTTTCGTAGATAGGCACTCACTCATCTAGTTAACATGTTACTTTTATACCAGAGAGAGAGAGAGAGAGAACGTGCTTTGTTATATATATATATATATATATATATATATATATATATATATATATATATATATATAGCTGCAATCAAGCAATGGTTTATGTGCTTATAATTGTTGAATTTCCGGAGTTTGTCCAGGAACATATAAAGTTGTAAATGAAATGTTATGTCATTTGCAATGTTGTGCGAGAGAGATGGGGGAGAGGTTGCGGTTTGGTACTCGTATGTTGTGGCGCAGCCGTTTGGAAGCCAGCGCTTTAGCACGGCTGTTTGGGCGTCAAACCTATCTTGGTGCCAGTCTTTTGAGTGATGTACTTTTTGATGCTAAGAACATTTTTTTATTTGTGAATCTATTTTGACACTTTTATTGGAACAAAATCACAATATATTTTAAATAAACTGAGCTAGAAAGATGGTGTACACATATCTAGAAACAGGAGAACTAGCTCTCCTCATTTATCTGCTTGCCCAGGCTATAGATGGCGCTACTGTTCCTGCCAACAAACGACGTCTGAATTAATGAGTTTCTCCCTAGTCACAGCTGCGTTTCCTGTGGGTGAGCTGTCACACGTGTTTCGCTCTTTTGCCAGCTTGTCATTTTTTTTCTTTTTTTGCTAAATACCATCGTTGTATCCACTTGATGGCTGAGGAAGTATTAACAAAAAGTGCTAAAGAAAAATTTGCACATAATGGATTCCTCTACGTCGTTGACAAAGCAAGCAAAGCTGATAGCGAGTTGAAATTTCGGCATTGTGAGCAAAACAATCGGTGCAAAGCAAGGCTGCATACTAAAGCTGGAGAGGTGGCGAGGGAGCTAAACAGCCATTCACATGAAGCTTCTGCTGCACAACTAGAGGTTGCTTTCATGAGAACTAAATAAAGAAAAGGGCAGAGGAGACTCTTGAGTCACCGACTATAGTTGTTAATGAATGTTTGACAGACATATCCCAAGCTAGTCTAGCCGCCATGCATAATATGTCTGCTTTGAGGACAATAATAAGTAGAAAGCGTAATTCAGTGACGAACACCCCCACCAATCCAACTGATTTACACCAATTATTTCTGCCGGAATGCTACAGAATATATATCCCTCAACCACGAGTGGAAGAAAATTTTTTACTGTGTGACAGTGGACCAGGTTCCGACTGGATATTAATCTTTGGAAGACAGAGCTGGCTCCAACACTTAGCGACATCTGATATGTGATTTATCGATGGTATATTCAGTATTGCTCCCAGCCTTTTTTCTCAGATTTACTAATTGTTGGCAAAAAACACATCGTGCAGTCGATAAACATTATTTCTAAGCCTTCTTGTATGTTAGGTAGGAAGGAAGTTAGGCAGTAGGTAAGTAGGTAAAAATTTACTGACAAATACGGAATTGATATGGACATTGGGAAGTAGATAGGGACCTAGGTAGGTAGGAATGAAAGTATAAATTTCCTGATAGGCAGGGTAGGGTTAAGAAAGTAGACAAGGAGCTAGATAGCAGTTCATCCTATACTGTATGCTCTTGTGCCCAACAAGCAACGCACCACATACGCAAGAATGTTCGAGTTGTTGAAAGAAATGGAACCCAGTTTGAAACCAACTTCAGTTATGATGATGAATCAATCAACATTTACTGGCACCTAAAAGCTCAAACGGCCCTGCCAAAACGCCAGGGACCAAACGGCTGCACCCAATCTTACTATTCCGAGGGACTGATTGTGCGAGCCAACCTAATATTAGTTCATTCATTGTGCCATTATATAATTTCATTCTACTCAGGAAAGGATTCTCGCACTGCAGAAGTCTATGGACAGTTCACTAAAACATTGAACTCTCCAAAACAGTTTGATGGCAACTGTGCCAGAGCAACAGCCCAAAAGTCATTAGCATATAACTCTTACTTAAAATCAAAAACATCTGAATCACTCTCCCAATTTAAAATTGCTAGAAATCATGCAAAAGCTGTATTAAATCTATCTAAATCAAATTTTCTTCAAAAGCAAGCATCAAAACTACTTAACAACCCAAATGACAATAGAATATTCTGGTCAGCTCTTAATTCTTTCAATAATAACTTTAACAAGTCATCTTCCATTCCCCCACTAAAATCTTCAGATGGCAACATTACAAATGACCCACGTGGGAAACCAGATATCTTTGCCAGTACCTTTGCCAGAAACTCCACCATAGACGATACTAGCCAGAATGTCCCTGTACTGGAACTTGATTCTCCTGAAATTGCCCCACTTAAAATACAGACAAGATACGTAAAATCCATCCTAGACAATTTACCTACCAACAAAGCTCCAGGCCCAGATGGAATTCCGCCAATTGTTTTGAAAAAGTGTTCCCCTGAACTTGCCTCTGTCCTGGCTAAATTATTCAGACTATGCATACGTACTTCTTTATTCCCAAATTCATGGAAAGAAGCCAATATCCACCCAGTTCCGAAGAAAGGAAGTTCGTCTGACCCCTCCAATTACAGACCAATAGCTGTCACATCTTCTCTTGGTAAGGTATTTGAAACTTTAATTAATAGGCACATTGTTAAACATCTTGAATCCAACAGCTTAATTAGTGACAGACAATATGGTTTTCGCCAAGAAAGATCCACCATTTACATACTCAATCTCTTAACTCATACCATCCATCAATCAATTGATCTTTTGGAGAAACTCATGCAGTAGCTCTTGATATCTCTAAAGCTTTCGACAGAGTATGGCACCGTTCCCTGCTGTCCAAACTCCCTTGCTATGGACTATCGTCTTTTGTTCCTTTGATTTCTTCATATCTTAGTGACAGGAAAATAAGAGTAAAAGTAGATGATGTATATTCCAATTTCCACTCACTTAACGCTGGCGTGCCGCAGGGGTCAGTTCTGGCACCAACCCTATTTCTGGTTCATATTAACGATCTCTTATCTGTCACCCACAATCCCATTCACTCATATGCAGATGACTCAACACTGCATAGTTCAGTCACACTCAGACATCCATTTACAAAGTCTAATATCTCTACCTCTCAACTCAGTACAGCCATCTCCATAAATCAAGATCTATCTACAATCGGTGAATGGAGACAAAACAACCTTGTCTCTTTTAATGCTGGTAAAACTAAATGTATACAGTTTACTAATAGACAGATATTGCCAGATTCGTACATTACCTTCAGTGCTACTAATATTCCCATCTCCAAAAGTATTGAAATTCTTGGCGTCTCACTTAACAGTGCCCTCAGGTGGACCTCTCATGTCAGATCACTTGCTAAAACTGCCTCAAAGAAACTTGGATTATTGTACAGTCAGTAACTTCTTCGCCGATGAGCAGTTAGCTATAATTAATAAGAGTCATGTGCGCTCTCAGCTTGAATATTGCTCACCCTTGTGGAATGGTTGTGGAGAGGTTGCATTAAAACAACTAGACAAAATTCAGAATAAAGCTGTTAGAATCATTAACAACCCTACCATTACACATAAACTACCTCCCCTGGAAGTAAGGAGGAATGTTGCCTCTCTTGCATTATTTTACAGATAATTTTTTGGCAAATGCTCAGACGAAGTTGCGTCCATGGTGCCACCTCTCCATGCCTTCCCTCGTGCTACACGGGCATCTGGTAGCGCTCATGGCTGGAATGTCACTCAGCCATATTGCAGAACTTCTGCCTATCAGAATTCTTTCATTCCCCGAACTGCATCTCTCTGGAACTCGCTTCCCCAGAGTTTTTTCCCTCTAAATTTCAACCCACAACTGTTTAAGTCTAACTGTTACAGATATTTTATGAACAGAAGACACCAGTAATCTGGTGTATGGATTATTTTTTTTACTCATTTGTTTTTCCTTCCTCCGTTCTGTTATTTATAAAAAAAAAAAAAAATGTAATCCCTCCAATATAAAAAGTTTATTCCAAGGTCCAGAGAATACTAGGTCAGTCCGTGATGGGATGAAAACGGGTCCCTAGCCGCGCATTATATCACTAGGCCTACTGTCTCAGTTTGATCCAGGCCACCACACTGATCGGGTCATGTTCAAGGTTAAAAAATGCCAGATTATTGTGCAGTTTATGGCTGCAATTCTCCTAATCGCACAAAAGAGCCTATTCCCTTCACAGATTTCCTCAAGATGAAGAACTTAGAAAGAAGACAGTTCTAATCCCAGAAACGCAAGGATATGTAGTTTACATTTTGAGGCTGAGTCCATAAAAGAAATCTAAAATATGAACTCGTGGGCATTCCAGTTCCAGCAAAGATCCGAAAAATAGCGGTGGATGCAGTACCAACTTTGTGCCTTTCCACATCAAGAGGCAGGTGTAGACATGTATACAGTACAGCTTTATGTGACATTTGTTTCAGTAATATTTAAAAGTAAGATTTTTTAAAATATGATCTTAACAATAGCTTAAGAATGTTGATTTGAAAAAAAAAAAGAAAGAAAGAAAATAGTATGCCTAAGCTACGGGGATAAATCCAGGAAAGCATATATAATAACAAGCCTACTGTAACTTAAGAATGTTGATTTTGAAAAATAGTATGCCTAAATTATGGGGATAAATGCAGGAAAGCATATATATTAATAAGCCTACTAAAGCTTAAGAATGTTGATTTAAGCCGCCCCGTCCCGGCCACTTTTCGACCACTGGTACCCCCCAATCCCGGGCATTTTTCGACCCTTTTTTTTTTTGCTTAAACTTTCGCTTTTGGTCAGAAACAATGGCCGGTGGCAAAGAAAGTGGTCCCTGGGGTCCCTAATTAGCTTAACCAGGTATGCCTTGGTCCCACCTGGCCCCGTGTTCTCCCTATGCGGTGTGAGCATCAAACGTTTTCTATGGTATTATAAGTTTGGGAAACCAATGAAAGTAAGTAGAAATGAATTTATTACAAACATAAAAACATGTGATAAAAGAGTATATTGGATTTTATACAAAAATAGAGCAGAAAT
This sequence comes from Coenobita brevimanus, assembly GCF_032717465.1. Lineage (NCBI taxonomy): Eukaryota > Metazoa > Arthropoda > Malacostraca > Decapoda > Coenobitidae > Coenobita > Coenobita brevimanus. The sequence goes on along the minus strand of NC_136975.1, from coordinate 15,130,841 downwards.
AAGCATTGTACCATCGTGAGAAACGAGCAAAATCGGCCAACTTGGTTCCCATGAATCGCTAACATTCTAAAATCATGACACATATAATTTTTTTTACTTACATAATACTTGTACAATAACATTATACCATTTTACATTATATTGAACTGTTTTTACGTATTCACAGGCCTTTTGATAACATTTAGCGTAATGCTAGTGCTTATTTACGTAGTGAGTGAACTCGCTGTGACTGATGTTTCAACTCGTATTGTGCTTTTTCTACTAACATAATACCTTTCTAATATTATTATACACTTTTCAACTTTATAGAACTGTTTTGAGATTATTTCAGGCCTTACGTAAATATATAGCGTAATAATAGCGCATAGTAACACACACGGTGAAGTCGCTATGACAACTAATTCAACTTACAACCTATTTTTTTACTTATATAATAATTCTACACTATCATTGCACATGTAAACACTTGATATAATTGATATTACATCATTTCTGAACGTACGATGGAACTTAGCGTCATATTTGCGCGTACTTACACAGGGAGTGTTATCGCGATATCATTTGTTTCATCTTACACAAGTAATCAACTTATAAAATACCTTGCTACTAACATTACAACATCATCCACTGTATATAATTCCTATCACATACTTACTGACCAGAATGTGGGTGTACTCGTGACATCAATTATGACAACTTACAGTAATGCTCAACTTATACGTTTTATTCATGCTAACATTACACCCGTTTCCACTTTATTTCCTTGCTATCACATATTTACTGACCAGATTTACACAGTGGGTGTAGTTTTGATAACAATTCTTTCCACTTACACTAATTCTCATCTTATACATTACTTTTCTGAAAAAATAACACCCGTTTCAACTTTATATTTGACTTAGCACCTACTGACTGGCCTTACCATTATCATGAGCGTCATTTCGCCTTCCCACACAGTTTCAGAAGTGTAGGAAATTATGATATTCCTTGAAACAAGGCTGAAGGCACAACGCAACATTGCACTCGACACACTCGTATCTTGTGTCTTTTCTCTGCGTGGATGGTCTGACTGTCGAGTGCTTACATACATGGCAGCGACACTGGGGTTTACGACGGTTTGGTTCGGAAGGGATTGCGCTGGGGTAGTGGCGGCCTGCAAGACGTAGGGGAGTCTGAGCAGCACGGGGGGCACGAGGGCGGTGTGGGGGTCTTTCCTGGGCATGCTTGGCGATTATTTCACGTGCCAGCTCCCTCACAAACCCCTCAAAGGTCTCGGATACTCCAGTGGTCATTGCGTGCAGGTAGTGGGCGTTCAGGACCGTGATGTCGAGCAAGTGGAAAAAGAGTTTCTTGTACCACTTCATCGTTGTCCTGGCACAGTCAACACTTGAAATCATCGAGTCTGACTGATCAACTTGCCTCATGTTCAGATTATAGGCAAGTACAGACTCTGGTTTCCATACGTTGCGCCTCCTCTCGCTACGGTGATCCACGGAGTCTGTGCGGTGCATCAGGGGGCTGTGAACAGTTGATAGGAGGCAAACTTCCCTGTTGTGGTTCCACAGGGTTGCAAGGATGTTATTGGCCTGGAAGAAAACCACCTCATTCTTGTCAAGTTTCCTCCCTATCTTGACCATATGGCGACGGTTTCTCTTGACTGTACCACAGACTCCGGTGTCGTGTTGGTGGAGGAACCTAGCGAGAAGAGGGCTAGTGTACCAGTTGTCCAGGTACAAAACATGACCACGATGAAGGTACTCTTCTATCATTGTCTTCACCACGGCCCCAGAGAGTCCTATACTCCGATCTTCTATTATATCTGTCTGTGCGCCCGTGTACAAGACTATGTCTTGCACATAACCAGTCTTACAGTCACACATAACAAAGATCTTGAACCCGAAACGGTGTCTCTTGCTGGGTATATACTGCCTAAAGGAAATATTGCCTCTCCACAACACAAGACTCTCGTCTATGACGAGGTCTCTGTAGGGATAAAATGAGGAGCGGAACATTTCCCGTAAATGATCAAATACCAGCCTAATTCTCCTCATTTTATCGGTGTTATTTGCATTGGCTGGATCATCTGCATCAAAAAAGTGGAGGCGGCCGAGAATAAACTGAAATCTATTACGACCCATCACCTTTCCAAAGAAAGGTGTTAGGATGATTGGGTCCGTTGTCCAGTAGGCAGGAATTTGATTTTTCCTCACCACACCCATCAAGATTACCAGGGCAAAAAATAGGAACATCTCTGATATAGTCACGGGATAGTCATACTGTTCTGCATGCTTGTTTGTGGTTCCTAGGCGTTCACTTTCAAGGCGCTGGGATTGTGAAAATATATTTGTCTGTTCTACTATGCGCCCAACAAACGCCTCATCAAAAAACAAGTTGAAAAAATCTAAACGTGACGACCCAGCATTTACACCTGGAGCCGTGCAACCTGACCGCCACTCCTCAGTGAACTGGTGAATGATGGGAGTAAAATTACTCCCATCCTCCCAGTTCCACGTGACACCACCGTCTCCAGCCACGTCACCATCGTCCCCTTCGTCAGGGTGGGGAGGTGAGGGTGGTGGGGGAGGTTGGGGAGGTGGAGAGCGGCGCCTCTCATCACTCGCACTTCTCTTCCCTCCCCCTTTTCCTTTGCCCTTTCCCTTCCCTTTCTTTCCTTTCCCCACATCCTGGGGCTGTGGGGAGGAAGTTTGTGAATATTCAGGGGCGAAAGAAGTGCTGGGGAGTGACAACCTCCTCTCCCCTAGGCCTACGAGCACCACATGCTCGTGCTGCCTCCCTCACACCACTGGCCCCTTCACCCCGCACTACCCCCACACCACTCTCACTTTCACCCCGCGCTGCCGCCACAACACTTTCCCTTTCTCCCAGCAATCCCACCACACCACTTGCTACTTCCCCAGACAAAGTACTTGAACCATACCTTAGGTGTCGTCTCGCCCCACCTTCTGATCCACGTGGTGATATTTTCTCCTTTCCCAACCACTCGGCGATATCACGTCCTAGGCCTCCGTCATCCTCATCGTCCTCATCCTCGTCCTGATCAGAATCGTGACGGGGAGATGGCTGTGCACGTGGTTGGGGAGCAGGCTGGCCTTCCCTTGCCTTACGGTATGTCACATACCGCGTTTTTCGGGGCGAAGGGACCTCCTCATCACTGCTACTTATTTCTTCCTCTGGCTGGACTTAATCGCGATCCACCACATCATCATCGAGTGGAGAATCACTGTCTCCAGTGAAGGCTTCCAGGACGGATGCAATTTGCTCATCTGAGAGACCTTTCCGCGCCATGTCTGACCTGGGTCACTGCTGGCAGGTGAGTGACCGAGACAAGGGCGAGCGCGGGTCACGCGGGGTCTAGGACGCTGCCCGCCTGGCGGCAGGTAGGGGAGGCTTGGGTACCCGGGCGAAACGAAAATCTCCCGCGAATTTTGAAAATTGTGGAAATTATGAACCTTGCAATTGCAGGACGTTGAAGTACGTCCTCGGGACTGGCTGTGACAAAACGTGAGGACGTGGAAGTACGTCCTCGGGACGGCGCGGGTTAAAAACAAAATAGTATGCTTAAGTTATGGGGATAAATGCAGGGAAGCATATATCTTAATAATCATACTGTAGCTTAATGTTGATTAAAAACAAAAAAAATAGTATGTCTAAGCTATGTGGATAAATGCAGGAACGCATATTTATTAGTAAATCTAATGATATATATATATACAGTATATATATATATATATATATATATATATATATATATATATATATGGTATATATTGTTATGAAAGCAGATTTGCCAGTTAGGTAGTCTCGTACTTTCGAGACGTTTCTGGAACCATAAGTTCCTGTACGAGTCATCAGAGTTGCCAGTTTGTCTATTGTTTATGAGGCTAGTTATTTCGTAAGTTAAACATTAGTTTATTTTTATGCTCCTTCTCTTTATAATGTTTTATTTAAGTGATTGCTTGTTGAATTATGTAATTTAAGTTTGCATGATAAATTATTTAGAGTGTTATGTAATGTAGGAAAACTCTACATGTTTTGATATCCGAATTGGCAACTGTTGCCTGTCGAGAGTATACTCGAAATTACTAGAACAATGCAAGCTTATGTACATTAGGGTAGAGATTATTACAAGCTTAGTCTGGTGTCAAGTTAGTCTGTGTGAAGTGCAGTCAGTTTGAGGTAGTGCAGTGTCAGTGAAGATTGTATACTTTCGATACTTGTAAAAACAGTGGCAAACAGTGACGAGTTATTGAAGTTTGTACATCATTGAAAGTTAAGAAGACCGTGAAGTGTATTAAGTGTAATTACTGTCAGTGAAGATTTTTTCGGTACTTGTGTAATAAGTGAAGTGTTGGCAAGCATTAAGCGTACTAACAGTGAAATGTTGTTAAGCATTAAAGTGTAACAGCAGTTAGTAAAGTATGTATAGCTCCAGAGCTTGTGAGAACAGTGAAATTGAAAAGCATTAAGTGTAAGGTGACCAGAGTCCCGCTTTTTGGACGTCCGTTCCGCTTTTTTAATTGTGACTAGAATGTCCCAATTTTTGAGCATATTATCTTAACTGTCCCGCTTTTAGAAAATTACTATTGCATTAGATATAACATGACCATCTTTTATGAAATTAGGATGAAACAGAAAAATTATGCATAATCCTAACCAAATGAAATACCGAATTATTAATATAAAATCTGTATTGCTCACTAGCTAGTAACTTTGGTCGACCCATTCACTGTACCGTACGGTATGTTCGGAGTTCGTAGGAGACGTTAGTGTTTGATGAGCAGCCTCAGTTTGAGGTGTAGCGCAGCAGCGGTCGCTGTCACATAAGTCAATATCTATCTGTCTATATATCTATCTATCTATATATCTATCTATATCTATCTATCTGTCTGTCTGTCTATCTACAGTATCTGTCTGTATATCTATCTATCTGTTTATCTATTTATCTATCTATATATAGACACACACACACACGCACACACACACACACACACACACACACACACACACACACACACACACACACACACACACACACACACACGCGCGCGCGCACGTCCCGCTTTTAGCTCAAATAAATCTGGTCACCTTAATTAAGTGGAATTATTTGGAAAATAAAGACAGTGAACTTTAAGGAGCCAGTGTTTAGTTTCGCCTCAGCTGATCTTGTGTACTGCACACCTAAAGGCTGACCATAGGAAGAACAACTCGCTGGTCAACGTCCTTCCTGTACTGTACTACTGCTGTTGGAGCCTGTGGCAGTGTGAGGACTGGGACGTAACACTGGTGTCAGGAGTGAGGATTGTTATTTCAGGGCTGCAGTGAGGCTAATCTTCAATATGGAAGTGGAAGGTGTGAAGACAAGGTCTCGAGCTGGGCAGGAGGAGGAAATTTCCCTGGCGACAATCATGAAGCTATTACAGGCACAGAGTTAAAAAACTAGAGGCACAGAGTGAAAAACTAGAGGCACAGAGTGAAGGACATAAACACCTCCAAGCACAGTTACAGGCCCAACGTGAAGAACAAAAAGAACAATTACAGGCACAAAAGCAAGAAATCAAAGAACAATTGCAGGCACAGAACGAAGAACAGAAAGAACGATATGAACAGTTTCTGGAGGCGTTAATGGGGACAACGAGGGGAGGTGCAAATGAGGGTTCAAGGATAGCTAGATGCTTTCATGGGGGAAGTGAAGGAAAAACTGGAACAATTGAAGGAGGAGGTATACGCTGAGCTACGGCAGCAGAAGTATAAGGTAAGCAATAATGTGACTGAGTGCAAACAGCATGTAGACGACCAGCTGAAGTCAGTTAAATAGTGACAGAGTGCAAACAGCATTTGGACAACCAGCTTAAGATTAGTGAGGGAATTGTGGTAGAGTGCAGACAGCATGTAGAAAACCAGTTTGAGTTACTTGCGAATCAGAATGGTTGGGATGATAAGAAGGCTGCAGAAGACCCACCACTGAAGAAATGCAAGAGAACCTTGATGAATAGTGCGCGAGAAGACAGAAGGACAGACGACATGCAGCATAGTAGGAATGGGAATCGTAGGAAGAAATGCTGCTGTACTGTAGTGTCAGGGCCGGCATTGCACGAAGAAGACCTGGGGAGGATGCAGATGGAGGGTGCATATTTGCAACTGGTGCTGGAGTGGCTGCAGCAGAGTGCAGTGCGACCATCATGGGGAGGAGTTTCCAGGTTGGGCCCTGTGACCGGGAGCTGTTGGAGTCAGTGGGACCTTCTTCGTTGTAATGGACTACTGTAGCGTCAGTGGGAGACGCCCAATGGCCTCAGAGAGTGTTGGCAACTGGTGGTTCTGAAGAAGATGAGGTCTGAGATCTTGGATGAGTCCCGTAACCAGATCACTAGTGGGCACCTGGGAGTGAAGACAATTCTAAGCCGGCTGCGGCACAAGTTCTACTGCATTGGCATGCATCAGGATGTTGAAGAGTGGTGTCGGACCTGTGATGTGTGCTGTGTCAAGAAGAGGACCAAGACCTTCCAGGAGGAGTGGACTGTGTGGAGGAACAAAGACATCATCGGATGTGGCATAGAAGACCTGATAAGTTGAAAGATTATTTTGTGAACAGTAGGATGTTTCGTTAGGATTAGGGTTTATGTTTGTTTGTGTATATTGTGTAGTTTTGTCGGGACGACAAAGAACTAGGAAGGGGGTAGTGTTATGAAAACAGATTTGCCAGTTATGTAGTCTCGTACCTTCGAGACGTTTCTGGTACCGTAAGTTCATCAGAATTGCCAGTTTGTCTGTTGTTTGTGAGCGTAATTATTTTGTAAGTTAAACATTCATTTATTTGTATGCTCTTTTTCTTTATAATGTTTTATTTAAGTGATTACTTGTTACATTATGTAATTTAAGTTCGCATGGTAAATGATTTAGAGTGTTATGTAAAGTAGGAAAATTTTACATGTTTTGATATCCGAATTGGCAACTGTTCCCCGTCGAGAGTATACTCGAAATTACTAGAAAAATGCAAGCTTATTACGTTGGGGTAGAGATTATTGCAAGTTTAGTCGGGTGTCAAGTTAGTCTGTGTGAAGTGCAATCAATCTGGTGTAGTGCAGTGTCAGTGAAGATTGTATACTTTCGGTACTTGTAAAAACAGTGGCAAACAGTGACGAGTTATTGAAGTTTGTATATCATTGAAAGTTAAGAAGACAGTGAAGTGTATTAAGTGTAATTACTGTCATTGAAGATTATTTTCGATACTTGTGTAAATAAGTGAAAGTGTTGGCAAGCATTAAGCTTACTAACAGTGAAGTATTGTAAAGCATTAAGTGTAACAACAGTCAGTAAAGTGTGTATAGCTCCAGTGCTTGTGAGAACAGTGAAACTGAAAAGCATTAAGTGGAATTATTTGGAAAATAAAGACAGTGAACTTTAAGGAGCCATTTTTTTTTTTTTTTTCGCCTCAGCTGATCTTGTGTACTACACACCTAAAGGCTGACCATAGGAAGACCAACTCACTGGGCAACGTCCTTCCTGTACTGTACTACTGCTGTTGGAGCCTGTGGCAGTGTGGGGACTGGGACGTAACAATATATATATATATATATATATATATATATATATATATATATATAAATCAAATGTGGAGAGAGGTAAAAGAGGTTTTGCATGAGAGTGCTAAGGTTACTAATAAGAAAAAGGGAAAAGCGAGAAGGAAAAAGTGGATGATAGATGAAACATGGAATGTAATTCAGAAAAGGAAAGAGGCTAAGTTAAGAGGTGAAGAACAACATGTTGATGGCCAGGTAGTTGAAGTACTTAGAGCAAAGTACTGGAGTTTACATTCTGAAGTAAAAAGACTCGTTAGACGTGATAAGAGGAGACTATATGATGAAAAGGCGACAGAGACAGAAATTAAATTAAGTAAAAATGACGGTCAGAGCACAAGAGTAGCGTATCAGGCCATAAAGGAGTTAACTGGGACTGAAAGGAGAAGGAAGGAAATACCTGTACGAGATAGAAATGGTAATTTGATGACTAAAGATTTGGATATAAAAGGAAGATGGAAAGAGCACTTTGAATCTGTTCTAAATAGACCAATCCCAGCTGAAGAGGACATTTTGCCAGCCGAGAGAGATTTGCAGATAGAAACAGGGGATATAACTTTGGAAGAGGTAGCAAAATCTATAAAGGAGTTAAAGAATTTTAAGGCTTCAGGTGAGGATGGAATATTCCCTGAAATGCTTAAGGTGGAAAATGACGAGTTGATGAATGCGCTTTTGAAACTTTTTAATGTGGCTTGGGATAATGGTGGAATTCCAGAAGAGTGGAAAAATGGAGTGATTATAAAAATACCAAAAAAGGGAGATTTAAGCGTGTGTGGCAATTGGAGGGGGATAACTTTGACACCTGTAGTTGCAAAAGTCTTTTCCAAAATCTTGTTGAACAGAATAGAGCCAGTAATTGATAAAATTTTAAGAGAAGAACAAGCGGGATTTAGAAAGGGTCGAGGTTGTAATGATCAGATTTTTATTGTAAGGCATCTAATGCAACAAGCTAATGAGATGAAAATGCCACTTAACATGTGTTTTGTGGATTTTGAAAAGGCGTTTGATAGTGTTTCACGTGGAGCTATGTTGAAAATTATGAGATTCTATGGTATACCAGAAAAGTTTGTAAATATTATTAGAAGCCTACATGAAGGTACTTTTTGTAAGGTAATGGTGGGTGGTTCTTTGAGTGATCCATTTCAAGTTAGGTCAGGAGTGATTCAAGGAGGAGCTCTTTCGCCATTGTTGTTTGTTTTGGTTATGGATTATGTTATGAAAAAGGTTGTAAGGAGAACAGGTGCAGGAATTAACTGGACAGAAAATAAGAAGCTGATGGATTTAGACTATGCTGATGATATTGTACTGAGTTGCGGAAGTATTTACGAGATGCAGAGGGTGCTCGATTGTCTGGTGGAGGAAGGAGAAAAAGTGGGATTGGTAATAAATTGTGGAAAGACTGAAATTATTAATATGAACGTGGAGAACCAAATCGATTGTGTAATTGGGAATAATGTGGTGAAGAATGTAGAAAACTTTAAATATCTGGGAACGATTGTATCATCTAATGGATCATTAAACAATGAAATTGAGGAGAGGATTAGACAGGCTTGGCGAGCTGTTGGAATGTTGAAATCTGTTTGGAATAATAATATGCTTTCGGTACATACTAAAGTGAAAATTTACAAGTCCATGGTTAGACCAATTTTAATTTACGGGCATGAGTCATGGTACAGTACAATTGCAACAGATCAGAAAGTATTAGGATTTGAGAATAAAATACTGAGAAGGATTCTTGGGGTAAAGTGGCAAGACAGAGTTACAAATGAACGAGTAAGGGATATTACGAGAGTGGAACCAGTTAATGAATATGTGAGAATGTCTCGCTGGATGTAGCTGGGGCACATATACAGAAAAGAAGGTTGTTTAATACAGGATGTGCCAGAGTGGATTGCTAGAGGAAGAAGAGGTAGAGGTAGGCCGAGGGAAACCTGGTTGAGGACAATGAAAAAAGAAGCAGGAGAGGAGTGTTGGTGGGACCTGAAGGAGATGGCAAGAGACAAATATTGGTGGAGAGAGTTCATTGAGGCCCTATGCATCCCGTGGGGTGCCACAGGAAATGATTGATTGATTGATATATATAGTAAAGAACAAGGTTGTGGTTTACTTCTGAACACAGTGAGTGTGAGCTGATCCTGTGAAAAAGACAGCAGGGGAAGGGAGGGATTTAAGAAGGTAGATGAGGTAAATTCATTTGTAAGGAAGGAAGGGCGTGTGGGGTTTGTAAAGGAATTACCACATGAAGGTGAAAGTAAGATGGAGTGTGTAAGAGGAAAGGAATAGGATGGAGGATAGAGGAATAAGGAAGGGAAAGGGGAAAAGGGAAAGGAGAAGGGGAATGAAAAAGAGGAATGAAGGAAAGGGAAATGAACACACACACACACACACACACACACACACACACACACACACACATTTCAGTTATGTAAACCAGCATTTGTAGAAAATACGTACAGATGTACGTAAATATGCAGTACTGTATATTGTATGTATTGATGAAAATGAAACAAGAGTGAGAGGGGAAAGGAATAGAAGGAAGGAAAGATAAAAGAGAGGGAAGAAAATACATGAAGGGAGGAGAGAAGAGAATGAAGGAAAAGTGGATCAGGAAAGGGAGGATTGAATCGTTGGGAAAAGTGGTACGGAAGAGAACAATGGGTTGGGGAAAGAAAATGATTAAGGTGGAGAGGACAGACTAAGAAAAGTAATAAAAGGGAAAGATTTGAGGGGAAAAAAGGAAAGGGAGGGAGGAGGAGCAGGCCAGCTGTCATCAGGCCTACTGATGTCATCGCGGTCCCCCCCACATGCGTGCTAACTGACCTGGTATTCTCTGGACCTTAGTTTATCCTACGATGAATAATTTTCGGGAGAAGGCAAATTTACAGTAAAAAGACACACCCCGTCTCAATAGGCTAATGTGGAACTGCTATTGTAACGGTCCATATGAGGCAAACTGCGGGACTAGACCTTCTCATTGAGGGGAGATAAATGCCTGGAAATAACCACTGCCGTTGCTGGTGAAGTACGAATGACTAATGGGTGTCTGTTATGAAAGTTTGCCTGGAAGTTTTTGAATGGCTATTCTGGTGTGTTAAATAATATATGACACCGGTATGAACGGAGTGAAGACATATGCATGATTCTGAACTGGCATACTACTAACATCTACTTTAAAAGGTTACTATGGCTTAGATTCAAATCCTAGACATGAATCTGACACAGGACTTCAAACAAACACACTACCACCACCCCACTGCAAGTTCCATTCAATATGTACGACGGTATAGATGGAAGCAGAGCTGCCACTTAAATTTAACCCCTGCTGAACTGCAGACCTCATAATATGAGGAAAAGTGAAGATCTGGACGGGCCAAATTGCATGTCTCAGAAGAGGTACAGTTTACACTGATTATACAACAGTGACTCATGGATGGTATGCTGCCTTACTACGAATCACCCAGCAAGGGTTACCCCAGAAATTTTATGACATCTCTTCCTTTGTATGTTACTTTTCCTCCCAGACGATTTTGTTCAGGAGAGAAATTTGGAAATAAATACTTTGATACAACTTTCATTAACTACAGAGCGAGTGTGCTATCCTTTACTGAATAAAAATGTCTGGTAGCAGGAACAACGAAATAATGGACTCTAGCAGAAAAGGTTAATTGTCAATGGTTGCATGGAACTGTAAATGAAAAGGATGAGAGGGGAAATTAGTCAGGGGAGAGAGACGATAATTCTTACCATGCTAGTAACAGATTAGTCCCTTTTGCTCTGCCCTCCCCTTCCTTTCCCCTGGCCTATCCTGCCTAACCCCATACAACCGTGCCTGCTCGTACACAGCCGACCTACTGTCACTGTCACACATGGTCTGACAAGCCTCCTCACCATTATAGTTTCCCATTGCTTATCTCTTTCACTCCATTCACCCCCCATACCCTCCCATGATTATAAACCTCCTAAATTCCGCAGTCCCTCATTCACATCTGTCTGTCAGCAGTAAAGAGTCTCCTAAATCCACACTCTCACCATCCACCCCATGCTTCTCTCCCCTCATTCCACTCCCTTTGTCTCCCATACCTCACACCCGTCCTTTCCTCTCCTTACCCTAAGCCCCGTGCAGCCCATTCCCCTCCCCCACCTGGTAACCTAAACCACTCTGCTACAAGTTGAGTGCTTCAGGCCAGGAGGTAATATCACTATAGTCGGTTTGCTACTACCTGACAATAAGTGAGCCAGGCTTACATCTTGAATATTATGACGTGGCTACATGAAATTCTATATATCTAAGTAAGGACGACGAAATATCCGTATGCTCATTGTTCAGTATAGGGGTGGCTTGTTTGTACCTGACGTTTTAGTGATATATTGGTGAGTCTTCTTCAATATCATTGGTGTTCCCTCATCCTTCTCTCTCTCTCTCTCTCTCTCGCTAGAACACACACACACACACACACACACACACACACACACACACACACACACACACACACACACACACACACACACACACACACAAGAGCAGTCCCAAACCATAGTTTGATTTTTTTCTTACTAGTTGAGATCATTGTTACACACTATTCTTACTAAAGGCTGGAACTCACGCTGATGAAAACCCACAAAAGATCTGTGCAAATATCGACAAATTTACAACTGGGGAGGAATACTTTCTTTTATTCTCTTCATTCATCAGAATGGTGGATATAGTACAAGGTTTTAATAAACTGACGTCGATTTATCTTGTACAATATTTATAAACCGAGAATTTGTCGAAATACTTGTTTATCAAGTTGTCGCATGGTAAATAACAAATGCAAGAAAAAAAATTGTCTGCCAAATATCACAATATGGCAACTGAAGGAAACGTGTTTATATCTGTTGGAGACGATACTGCAAAATACCCATGTGAAAATAACTCCTGTAGAATATCGACAACAATTACCGTAATACAGTGTTTACCAGGATGACTGTGGCTGAGAACGGCTGAGATTTATGCCTATCGACAGCACGAAGGTCATTATCATACTGAGCCCGGGGATGTCTTTCTTTGTTTTACTTTTTGCCTTCTAATGATTTTATTTTGCTTCTGAGTGGCTTTTCGAAATAGAATAGTTAGATATAGTCATAATCCATTCAGTGTGGGATACCTTTCTTTAGCTGAATGAAACTCTCTGATAGGCATAAAAAAAAAATAAAACGGACGTCACTCGGGCTCAAAGGATGAGGCAATACCATGTTCATAAACGCAAGCAAATATATTTGGAAAAATGGGAAGCGAAGGTGATATTATTCTTTAATACGATGATCGGCAGACGACAGGCAGATAATGCACCAGTTAAATGAAAATCTCTACAGAATATTTAAAAGCTGGGAAGGGTAGAAAAAGTTTACCCGGAAAGTGGATCGTGGTGATGATATATCCACGTCGGAATCTGTATAATATCAGAATCTGGGAACTAAGGAAATTTATTCATCGGGATTGTGCTGACTGAAGAAGACCACTTAGCTTAATGCAATTCGACTACACGAAGCCATTAATTTCTCCATCCCCAGGACCTAAGTAATATTTTATTTTTGCTGCTGCTATTGTTCATTTATTCGAACCTGATGGAGATTTTCCTCCTTCTGCGGCTTATTCCTCGTAGCTCAGTGCCAGAACAAAACAATACTACTCTTCTAATCTTTTCACAGAACTACATTGTGACTAGTGCCGTATTCTTGTGTGAATTTTATGTTATAACTCACCATTCAATATGAAAAGATGATAGTTTTTAGCCTATTGTACCTCATATGAGGTACAATTATGTTTTCGTTAGAAAACAATGACTCAGGAGAGGTCAGCTACCTTACAAAGATCAGCCCAGCAAGGGTTAGAGTGCACAAGGTATAGAAGACTTTGTTTAGATTTAGAGAGGTGTACCTTCTGTCAGAATATATTATCATGTAAATATGTTGATTGGCTGAAGAGAGACATTTTGTCATAAGTGGGTTAATAAAGATTGTATCCAACCCTTCCTCTTCAGAAAAACGTTTCATTTACTGAAAAAATCTATTACATAAACACGAAAGAACACATGAATACAAAGGAAAACATGCAGCAACAGATCTAGTTGTCCTTTTCAGGCTGCATGTTACAGAAGACTATAAATATTATATATAATTAAATGAGATGAAGATTAGAACAGCAAAACAAAAAGCCCCACCCACGACACCCTCTAGCCGAAGCCGGCATGAAAACGTGAGAAGAACCACCATGCAACATAGAAAGATTGCCATGGAATTTTCATTGGAATGTCTGAAGAGAAAAATCAAATTATATATATATATATATATATATATATATATATATATATATATATATATATATATATATATATATATATAGATAGAGAGATAGATTGATAGATAGATATAGAGAGATAGATAGATATAGATAGATAGATAGATATAGATAGATATAGATAGATAGATAGATAGATAGATTATATATATAGATAGATAGATAGATAGATAAATATATATATATATATATATATATATATATATATATTTTACCCATTGGATCCCAGGGGTGCTGGGCGAGGCATGGCACTGGGTGGGCACTAAGCATACTGCCCTCCGCCTATCGGCTCATAGTCGCGAAGCTCATAGGTCCCTACCCGGGGGTTCCCTACTTTATAAAGACTTGAAAAATCCCAGTTCTGTCCAATATTCCGGACACTGGGCTCCAATGGGATATATATATATATATATATATATATATATATATATATATATATATATATATATATATATATATATATATATATATACCTAACTTAGTCTGCAAGGGAGAAGTAGTATTAGTTGTATCTAGAAACACTACTGCACAGCTGGACTCTCCGCGAACTAAAAGATAGGGAAATTAGTTAACGATTTGTAATATTCAGCCACGGACTCATTTAACTGGAGAATCGAGTACAGGAATTTATCCAAGCTGTTGTTTAATACAACTACCATACCGCAGTCTGCCACCTTCCTAGGCAATTTGTTCCACATTCTCTCCACTCTTCTGAAGAAAAAGTGCTTTGCTTCTTATGACTGGAAACGTTTATCTATAATTATATAACCATTTTCTCAAGTTTATTTCGAACAGTCCATTGTGAATATTCATCAACAACCATGTTGTCATTTCCCTTAAGAATTTCATATTTTTGAACCATGTCCCCTCATAGACTTCGCATTGATAAGTTAAACAGGCTGAACTTTTCCAAACGTTCCTCGTATGGTTTGTTCCTCATTCAGGGTGATTTTGGCACCCTTCATTGTACTCTCTCTCTCTCTCTCTCTCTCTTCAAATTTTTCTTGCAGTATGGTAACAGTACTCCAAATGCAGGCAGATTGATGAATTGTACAGGTTGAGGATTATTTTCTCCTATTTAAATCCAAATGCTCTGCCTATGAATCTTACTAGTTTGTTGGCTTTCAGTACCGCCTCTGTGCACTGAAAACTTGGTTTTAAGCCATTGTTACGATTATTCCTGAATTATCTTGATTTACATTATGAGGTTGGGTACCTTTCGGTGTAGTTAACTTTATCATTTTTACTCCCACTATTTAGGACACAGCATTTTTCAGTACTAGAATCCATTTGCCACGTTTGAGCCCAGTCAAGTAAAAGACTCACTCTGAATTATCTCTATGTATGTCCTGGTGTATCTGCTCTGGAATTCGATTTTTGCATCACCAGCAAATATGGATATTTTCTACAATTCCTTCGTCAGTATCATTAATATATAGTACAAACAAAATGGGAACCAAACCTTAACCCTGCGGTACCCCACTTGTAGCATTTATTCAGCTTGACTCCATACGTGTATTACTACAGTTTGTTTACGTCCTGTAAGCCAGTTTTCTATCCACGTTAGTACATTGCCAGTGACACCATGATTTTGAGCTTTCTCAACAAGCCATTTATTAGGAATATTACCAAATGTTTTGTAGATGTCCATTTAAATTTCATCACCAGATTTTTTTTCTTTATCATACATTTTAGTAATATTTAAACAGGAAAAGATATTAGGAAGACATGAAAAACTATTCTGAAAACCACTCTATGAGTCTTTGTTGAGATTTTTTGTTGTTATTGTTTAACTAGTCGGTCTTGAATTATGGTTTCCAACAAACTGCACAATAATGATGTTAAGCTGAAAGACTGGCAATTTCTAGGTTGTGATTTACTAGGATAGTCAATTCATTCATCATTCATTGCCAGACGCCATGTATCCCACACGGGGTGGCCAAGGGCTTAGAGTTAATTGTTTTACAGGGAGGGGCACTAATCCTCCACCAACCCCACTTGACACGTAGGGATGCCAACAGCATCTGGTGTTCCCAGGCGGTCACCCATCCAAGTACTAACCAATATTCAATATCAGAGTTAATTAGTTACTTCTTATGCATTTAGTCCTTAAAAATATGTTAACAACAGATAAAGATTCAGTGTTTCATTCTTCACTTCCTTTAACCTCTTGAGGAAATCTTATCTAGTCCTCGTGTTTTGCTGATCTTCAGTTTGTTGATCGTACTCAGTACATGTATTAAAATATCACTGGTTTGGATACCTCAATCTACATTTACACATTAAGACGAGGAACTGAAAGAGAATTTTCTAAGTTAAAGATGGATGATTAGAAAGTGATAAGTATTTCAGCCATTTCGGTTTCATTGTAACTTAATGAGCCTATAGATGGTGATACATGTTTGCCCTTTATGCAACTAAACTAATTCCTTTGGGTTTAATTTACTGATACCTGCAACATGGATTTCAAGTTTTATCTTGCTTTCTTTTATTAAGTGTTTAGCTTGAAGATGATGACTTGGATATTCATTTCTATCTTCTTGGTTGTTTGGGGACCTTTTTATTTTTTTTATTTTTTTAGTGAAATGTTCTTCTCAGACACGCAGTTTTAAAGAGCGATAATCCACTATTTTGTTTTTAATTTTACCTGTATGACATCTGCTTCGCATCGGTAAATATAATTTGACAGCTGTAATTAACTTTTAGAAAATATTTCCATAAACATCACTGATAATTGTTTGAGCACTTGGATCTCAGTCAGTCCTACCTATAATCACTTTTAGTTTTTTAAAGCTGGCTTTCATGTAGTTAGGAACTATCTCATAATTTGAGTTAACGTTTTTTTTTTTTTTTTTTTTAACAACCTGAAAGTGGGAACATGATGGTTACAGCAGTACATTCTTCACCTATTAAACATTATCTGCTAAGTTTTCTGATGTTCCCAAAACAAGGTCCAAGATATTCCTCCCCCGGCTGGCTGTTCTTTAGTACTGATTGCTATAACACTCTCCTGCAGGTTATTTACATTCTTTATTTTGAATAAATAAATAAATAAATAAATAAAGTTGGCCTATTGAAAAACACAGGAAAGTGAAGTTGTTGAAATTATATATATATATATATATATATATATATATATATATATATATAACACCTTTATCCAACATAGCACATTAAGCCTATAAATTAGCGCCAGTATGATGATCCACGATGCAGTGGTGTCAGGTTAGCTGCAAGTAAGGGACTGTGCTTCATTTTATCTTGTAATGCCTCTAACCAGCCTTATGATTATGGTGTTGTTATTTTTTATGCAATGGATGTGTCATCTCACTTCCTTATGTAAGGTTCTATTTTCCATGTAAATTTTTAGGCTCAGGAATCAAAATAAATCTAATGCAGGAGAGAGAGAGAGAGAGAGAGAGAGAGAGAGAGAGAGAGAGAGAGAGAGAGAGAGAGATTTGAGTGCGGTTGGAGGGAGAAAAGAGCAAGGAATACGGTAATTATTTCAGGGTCAAAGTCACCTGGCATGTTTTGCAGAGTTGCAGAGGAGCGACGTGGAAAGTACTGTATGTCATGTGGAACAGGGGTTGATTTTACAGTCTCAGGTTCAGTGAGACAGTTATCATTATCTTACAGGTTGAGGGGCATTTCCCGTGGTTCTGTGAGACAGCCAACACCATCAGCTTATTTAACCTAATCTGAGTAGGTTAAATAATTCACAGGTCAGAGTGGAAGAATATGGGAAAGGCCTGCCTCCTAAAGTGAACTGATTCGGGCTGCTGCAGTTGATGATAATGATAATTACGAGTGTAATGATGATAACTATACTAAGATAATCCATGATTAGGGCTGCTGCAGTTGATGATGATGATAATGATAATTATAATGATAACTATACCAACATAATCTAATCTAATCTAATGTAACTAACGTTAACCTAACTAAACCTAAAAGTGAAGATATTACAGGCTAACTTGCATCTTATATGGTCAATCAACACCAACCCATCTGCTTTGACACCTATGTGGCGAAAAAGCTAACCTGACCTCAAATGAGTCCAGCACAATAAATCCTGACAACCCAAGCTAACGTAAAGGTCGTTTTAAAGAGGTGAGGTGTAGTCCCCCATGGTCCAGTCCAAACACACTACATTTATGCTGGTCTATTGTTGATAGCTTAGCTCTTCGCTGTGATCAAACGAGTTAGGGTGCACGCTATCAGTCAAGTATTCTGGCTTTTGATGCCTCACTTGGGTCACTGATTGACATATGAAAAGGGCATCATGTTAAAACGTGCTACACACTCCAACTTAAGTCCTTGTAATAAGGACAACATCTCACTTAATGGCAGATGGGAATACAAGATGCAGAACTGTATCCTTCCCACTGGCATTATTGTTTTAGAGATTTTCCTCTGTAATTTATGTTAAATATTGCACGTTTATATCCATTTGTACACCGATGCAAGAGATATCGATTCTAAAAATTTATCAAATGCACTGAAGAGAATATTAAGGTGCAATATCCAAAATTAATAATTAAAGATTCAATGTCACTAAGAAAATAATTGTTTCCTACAATCCCTAATTCTGTTCTGAAAAAGATGATACTCCTTTATTCCATATTACAGATGAGGAGAAGAGATAATGATGATGATGGAAGGAAAGGGCAGAAATTAAACATCTATAGGTATACTAGATGAACTAAATATTGGTTGGAGAGGATAGACGATATACAAGAAAGGAGAGGAAAAGAATTACAGATGAGAAGGGCCGATGAATATGGATGGAATGGGAAAATTCAAGGAGAACAGATAAATGAGGAGAGGCACAGAACAAGTGAGAATGACACTGAAGTAAAGGGTAAAAGAATAATAAAGGAGAACAATGAAACCAGAAGTAATGACAAGTCGGCTGGTGGGTTGACAAAGGGCAACAAAGAAAAGCAGACGGATAGAAAAAGAACAGCGGAAGTAAATTAGATGACAGATTAGGGAGGAAGAGAGAGGAATATGTGACTAAACAAAAATAAGGACAGATATAGAAAAAGATATCTATAGTGGGTAAATTGGTTAGGAGATGCTAAGGAACAGATGAGAATGGCAGATAAAGATAGAAGGAAGGAAACGAATACAACGGAGGAGGAAAAGCAAAGAGAATAATATAAATGGGGAGGTGTGTAGAACATGACAGCTAAAGCTCTGAAAAATTATTAAAGAAGGAAGATGCAAAAGAAAAATAGGGTAACATAGGGGACTGCAAATGCAAAAGGCAGATAAAGGTAAATGAAAAGGGAATAACTTAAACAGAATGAAAATAAATGAGAAGATGTGGGGAAAAAAATGGTTATAGGGCTGGATTTTGCTTATACTGTAGATGAGGGAGAAAATAGGTAACGAAGGGGTTCAAGAGAGGAACTACAGACTTGAAGGGACAAATTAATGTAGGCAGAGATAAAGGATACAGATGAAAGGCAAAATAGAAAATTGGAGATATAAGACAGGACGGCTAGAGGGTTTGCAATTAGTTGGCGGGGAGGGAAGTTGGACAAGAAAAGGAGAGCATGAGAGGAATTACAGATGAGAAGGACAGATTGAGATGGAGGGAAGGGCACAGGTAAGGGGAGAAAGAGTTAATTAAGGCTGCGTGGGAGTGAGATGAGGATTAAGGGTGAGGGGAGGGACATGGGATTATTCAAGGAACAGACAGATAGACAGACAGGCAGACAGACTTAAGAGTGAGGGGCAAGGCATTACAGGGAAATGAAAGACTACGACGAAGTCCGATATTACGATTATCTCCAGCATATTTCTATTAATCTTTTGGAAATCATGACAGTGTAAGGGCTAAAAACAATCTGCATTTTAAACTTCTCTATCCGTATTGAAAGGTGAACCCAAAACTACATAAAATAGGTCAGTGGTATAAATTATGCAAAAAAAAAAAAAAAAAAGCTTTGAATATGAAGGGATTAGATCAGAGTTAGTCTAATGTGCCAAATGACCAAATTATACACTGGGTGACACGCCAGTTAAAATTACAGATTGCTTCATACATTACACGCCTTCTTTGTCGTTATGCAGCAGACTCTTTTCTATTGCCGAAGCGGCTCCTTTAACAATACTAATTTCTACCCTGCATCATTTTGTGTTTCCCATAACCTTTGTCATGATATTCTGAGACTGATTTTTAAAATATCAGTGGATCTCATGGTTGATTAATATGTTATAAGATAACCAATAGGTATGCACTCTTCACGTCAGTGAACTGAGCTGTCCTTGCACCAGTCAAGTTTCAAGGATGCAATAAATGCGCCACCCTGTGTTTTACACTGAAGTTGCTTTATACAGTACGAGAGAGAAAATACTCAGTACTCATCATTTTCCTCCATTCTCTCATTACTCTTCCTTGCTCCACCTCTACAACCATTTTGTATTTAACATCGATGGAATGTGTTTCCTGGTTATATCTTTTCCGCCGGCAGTAGAACTGGGGTCTTCAAAATTATTATTGAAGTCATATTCATCAGGAAGAGTGAAACTACAGTATAATATATCGATTGTTTGCCCTAATATTCCTCACTCAGTCGACAGGTTAAAATGTAGGCCTTCCTCTTTTTCATTTTGGGGGGTACTGGTGGTGTAAACTGAAGCACATCTGGCACGCTGCCGAATAGTCCTTGGTTAGATTCCCAGGCCAACCACAAGTCCTCTATGCCAGTCTGTTCACACCCACATTAGAAATGAAACAAGGGCCTGGATTTGTAATGTGATTGTGTGCTGCAGGATGGGGATATTCATTTGTCTTTACTTTCCTTATATAGGTTCCAGGCCGCTCCAAAGGAGACAAACACTGAAGTTAGAGTGAAGGATTGAACTCTATACACGTGTAGTAGGTGGATTCGAACCAGCGCTTGCAACTGCGTGAGTACAGCAGCTTACCAAGTGAGCCATTCATTTATCATTATCCTTACCCCTTTTCCCCCCTGTCTTCAAGTAACCCCCAGTCCATCCCTCTCTTACCAGTTCCACTCAGCATAATTGGGTGTTGTCGGTGCAGAGAATGTATGCCATCATGTATGTTGGACTGAATTGTGAACACAGGAGTTGCGAATATGTGTTATACATTTGATGTTACTGCTGAACGGAATTATTGCTATCGTTGTTGTTTCAGTTATTTAAATTTTAGAGTTATGTTCGTAAGTGAGGCATTAGAGTGTGGAGATGTGTTGTGAAGCTAAATGAACTCCTTCCTACATTTACCCCTTTCTCCCCCAAATCATCACACGTTTCTAACCCATCCCCACATCCTTCCTGTCTTATAGTATGGGCAATTCTAAAGGAAGGTGGAGGTCAAAGAACTGTTCCTCCTCAGATTTTAAATCCACAGTGATTACCTTCCATAATGACCCTTTTGCAGACAGTTGGGACAGATTTTTTTTTTTTTTTAGCTAACTAGGTAACAAATTACCTGACTAACCAGCTAACTAACTAGCTAAGGCAGCGTCTACAGTTACTTTTTTGTTACAGTGATTGCTAACAAAACGTTCGTTCCTTTTTCCACTTTTACAGATACCTTTCGAGATGAATCTGGCGATTATATAAAACAGCACCCTGTGCATAATAGAACATTTACCATGGAACTTAGTGAACTACAAAAAACTTACCATATAGGGAATTCTTTTTGTTAAGATATAAACAGATCAACTGTGGAAGCCGTCCTAAACACTTCAAGTCCCACTGACCACTCGTCACTAGCTATACTCTCATTCCTGGTATTTGTGCTTCCCCCTCCACCCCTCTCTATGTGTCTTCCCTCAGCACTACCTTCTTCACCTCCCTACCTTCCCATCTCCTGCCTACCTTACCTTTCCCTGTCTTCTACTACACAAACCCTTTCCTTCCCTCTCCTCCTTGCCTCCACACAGTTCGAATATTAAGCTTAGTACTAACACTCTGAAGAGTAATATCTGCCATATTGACCTCTGCACGTTTTCCTCATCACTGACTTTTATTACCTCCGCCAACGAAATTGGAGGCAGTTATGTATTCACTTATGTGAATACATAACGCGATATCTCGAAAAGTTCTCAATGAATTTCAGTGAAATTTTGTGGAAGGTTGGGCCATGGGTTAAGAAACACTTGATTGAACTTTGTGGCAGATCTGGATCCGGATCCGGCATTGGCGGAGGTATGCGCTAGCTGAGTCATTTCTAGTCTCCTGTGCTTTTGTTATTGTCTCTTTGAGTCATTCCACGTTCTCATGGCTTGATTTTAATTTTCACCTTCCTTCCATTCATCTTGCTGCCTATTTCGCACCCTTTTACTTTTCCTTATATTAGTTTATCCCTCACCTCACCTATTATTCTTCCTCTCTCATCCTTCCCTTTGTTATTTTCCAGTCTCTCCCTATATTATCTCGTTGTGGCGTCGACGAGCCTGGATGGAGTTCTGTACCAAACACTGAGACATGCCAGCGCTAGCGACGCTGCCATCTCTGTCCATAAACTGCCCTCGTCCCTCGCCATCCTTCTTCAAAGGAAGGATGATGAAATGCACACTCAGCACACGGGTCCTTTATCAGAGATACATTCTTCACTTTTTCCTTCTAGAGAGTCTGCAGATTCTTCAGCCTGCCAGCCTCTCTTTTTCCTCGTGGCAGTAGATGAGTTCAACCCTTGCCCACACCAAAGCACGTGCCACAGATGCAACTAGCAGTGCAACCTATATAAGAGGTGTTTGCATCTCATTTGCTCAGGCCGACCAATACAAGAACACCACACCAAAGACATGCGGCTGCTGCAGCACACAGGCAAAACACACATAATTCACATAACAAGATACCTTACTTGTGCAGACACAGGAACACACGATAAAGATCCTGCAGTTTACCAACAATAGCATCGACACAAAGACCAAAAAACTACATAACTTTCCTCAGACATACAGTACACATACACAAGTTTGATATAAATTTAAATATAAAAGAAAACTAGTTTCACAATCAGGTTTAACACTCTACACTTCACAAACTACACTACAGTTAGACAAGACAGAACAAAAAACAAGAAGGTGACCTCATCACACATGTTTACAACAGACAGACATACCTTTCACTAGCATTACACAATAAACAGAACAATAAGTATCAAAAGACAACACCTCAGAATAACACGAATCCAAATCAAAATACACAATGATTCAAACAATACTGTCAATATCTATATATCACCACATACATCATGCCTCTGAGGATACACACCATCCCTCACGCCACTCAGAGCATCCCAAATGTAATAACTGCAGGTGATATAAATGCAAAAGACCTCTCATGGATAAACACGCAGACCCAAGACATCCAAGGGGCCCTTGTTCTAGAAACAGTCTCTACACAGATGTAATGAGACAGCCTCTTCCCCCAGCATCATCCTATTCACATCGATACGAGTCATCCACATTTCTTGGCTAGTAGTTCACGATCTATCGTCAGACCAGCTACCCAATATCACATTGCACAATGTGAAAGCAAATTCTAGGAGGAGAGTAAAATCTTCACCAACTACAAAAGAGAAACTGAACACAGGTCATTCAAGGTGCAGAGCAAAGATCAGAGAGTTTTTTTTTTTTTTTTATGCAAGAAGAAAGAACTAAAGGCCAGGAGCCTGCAAATTGTTCCTTCCAAGAAAAAACAAAAACAAGTTATCAGAGAGCCAAATTCGACATCTGTTCAATTTGCGATGCTTGGAAACACTGAGCTTGAAAGACTGGAGATTACAGGCAGCAGGAAATACAGAAAAAGGGAGACATATCCTGAACTGACCAGTTGCATATATGAAGGACAGGGAGTAACGGTTCACTCTTGCATTAGGGAGATGGACAGAAAAGGGATGAGAGCTTGTTGCTAGCTGGGTGCAACAAGCCCGCCATAGTGATGGAGGGATTCAAGCATATATCTCAGAGGAGCAGTGACCACTAAAGTAGCACTAGAAAAAAGACAAAGATGCAACAGTGTAACGAAGAGAAAGAGGTTGAAGGGAGCCAGTATGAGGAGAAGAGTTAATGAGAAAAGCCTTTGACTCCACCTTGTTGAGAAGAGCTGTATGTGGGGAGCCTCCCCACACATGAGAGTTGTACTCTACACGGGGGCGAATAAAACCCATGTATAAAGTCAACAACGGTGAGAGGATAAAGAAGGCATGGAGTCGGCTTAGCATACCTAACTTCTTGGAAGCATACTTTACAAGAGAGGTAATATGATCTTTCCAAGATTTATCCCGAGAGAATGAAACCCCACGTACGTTTAAAGATGAAGCAGGGTTGAGGTGAATATTAAAAATGAGAGGGTACTCCATTGAAAGACCTTGTTGGATTGAAAGATATAAGAACTGAAGATTTGATGCATTAAAAACAACAAAGTTACCTTTATACCATTCAGTGATATAAGGCAAGTCAGACATTACAGTAGGTGTGCCTTTACCTCATACCTTGTTTGTTGAAGCAACTGCTGAGATGGATGCTTCAGGAAACAAATGGAAAGATGAAGGGAAGAATCATCAGCCTATGTGTGGATAGGGTTAGATGTACAGCTTAGAAGGTCATTGATGAATAAAAGAAAGTGAGCTGGTAATAGGACAAAGCCCTGAGGAACACCTCTATTGATAGCTCTAGGAGAAGAATGGTGTCCGTCTACAACAGCAGCTATACAACGACCAGAAAGGAAGCTAGAGATGAAGGCACAAATAGAAAGATAGAAACAGTGAGAAGGCAGTTTGGAAATTAAAGATTTATACCAGAATCAATCGAAAGCCTGGGAAGTATCAAGTGGAATGACAAAGCTTTCGCCAAAGTCTCGAAAACGGGATGACCAAGAGTCTTTAGGGTAGGTGAGAAGATTTCCAGTGGAGCGTCCCTGAAGGAACCTATACTGATGATCAGAGCGAAGGTTGTGATAGGAAAGGTGCTTTTTTTTTTTTTTTTTTTTTTTTTAGAATAGACTCGAAAACTCTCGAATCAAAGAAAGGTAAAGTGATTGGATGATAGTTAGAGGGTTGGGAATGGTCACGCTTCTTTGGGATTGGCTGAATGAGATCAAATTTCCAGCAAGAAGGAAAGGTACAAGTTGACAGACAAAGGTAAAAGAGTATACCTAGGCAGGGTGTAAGCACAAAAGCACAGTTCTTGAGTACAGCAGGAAGGACCCCATCAGGCCCATATGCCTTGCTAGTATTGAGGCCAGTGATGGCAGAATATACATGAACTGAAGAAATTTTAATGTCAACCATGAAAAAGTCGGGGGGGGGGGGGGATTGATGGACTAACAGCACCCGAATCGTGTATGGTGGAATTGGGGGAGAAATTGTGAGCAAGGAGCTCTGCTTTATCAGTAGATGAAATAACTGTAGAACCATCAGAGTAGAAAGGAGGAGGGAAGGATGATGAGGTAAAGTTCTAAGAAAGCTTTTTAGCAAAGTGCCAGACGAAGTGGGAAGAATTTGAGTTGGAGAATTCAGAGCATTTAGTACAAATGAAATTACTTTAGCAGTGCAAAGAAAAGACTTAGCACGGTTCCGGGCAGAACAATAAAACAGATGAGATACAGGGGTGGGTTGGTTCTGGTACCTTTTGTAGGCCCTCTCCTTGTTGGGGACATCATTAGAAAAAGTGTGATAAAGCCAAGTTTTTTGCATTAGTCACTGGATATGATAAAGGAATGTATGCTTCCATCCCCGAGAGAATAACCTCCATAATGCACAAGGCACACTCAGATGACTCTCGGTCACGAAAGCAATAATCACTCCAGGGAAAATCAAAGAAGTGCTGCCTGAGGTCCTCTCAGTCACCAGCTTCAAAACGCCACAACTGTCGCTTCTTGGCAGTGACAGGACAGGTTTTGGTGATAAAGTTGTGATCGAAGGATGTGAGGGCATAGTATATATAATGCCTCGTGCCTGAGTGTCGTTCAGCTCGGATACTGGTTTGTCCGTTTATTTGGTATTCGATTTGGGTTCGTTTGGTTAGGTGGCAAGTAGCTAGGGAGCGTAACATGGCATAGGAGGTTAAATGGTAGTTTCCATTCGCAGTTGTTCCTTTCTCATGCATGCATTTATAGCATTATTCAACTTTATTTTGATGTCCTTGATGGTTAGAAACATTTATATGCGTCTGTGTTAGTTTCGGAATGACTATGAGGCCTTGTAGGGCTACTCCCCACACCTGTTTCATGTCCCCACACCAACATACACACCTGTTTTTATGGCTGGTATGACAAATCCCATTGAAATGGAGGCTTTCCACAAGAGAATTTGGTTGTTGCCAAAATTTTTCTCCCCAATTACCACCAAGACCTTGTAGGGCTACCCCCCACGTTAGTTATCTCCCCACACCTACATACACACCTGTTTTCATGGTAGATGTTACAGAACACACTGAAGTGCTTTCTTTTCATGCGGGAAGCTGGATATTTCCAACCCCCGTACCTATAGGCCTACTCTCCATAGCCTACATTATCTCCCCACAACCTAGTAACCTCCCCACACCTACATACACCTGATTTCATGGTTGGTGTGACAAAACAATTTGAAATGACCTGTTTCAATAACAAAAATATGTAGTTATCAAAATTTTCATGTTTTCGATTGTTTTCGTGGGGTAACTATCATAAACTTTTTTTGAACTTTGACGCGCGATTGTGCAGTAACCATTAGGCCTATGGGGGTACGGATTGCGATGTCAGGTGTGTAAATTCTTCCTCTTTAGCCAGAACAGTCAATTTGCCCTTGGTGAAAGTAGCCAAAACACTCCCGAATTGCGGTTTGGGAGGTACCCTGCCTGAAATAATTGCGGTCTCAAGGGGTTAATGAACTATGATACAAAAGGGTCTGACATGCTCAGTTATCATCACATACTTAAACTAGAATGGCACTCAGTAGAGCGCATACCTCCGCCAAGGCCCAACATGCAGTTCCTTTTAATTCAGTCAAGTCTAATCCAATGTCAAACTCATAACCCTGTAAGTTGTAAAGCAATAATTTTAAACTACCCATAACCCTTACTCATAATTTTTTAAGTCACTGTAACAGCCAACAAAACAGTGCATATCATTTCATAATCTGCATTATGGAAGAATAATAGGCTGATACAAACTGTATACATTCGTCGATACCAACATCCTAAATATGCCGGATTTTTGTGAAGATCCATGCAATATTCACTTAAAAATTTACGGAAATGTCGAAAAACGCCCTATGTCGCACTGTTAAAGAAAGTGAAAAAAAAAAAAAAAAAAAAAATGGATCTGCACCTTTATCCGGATCCGCACCAAAAATTAGTGGAGTCTATTCTGGGCCAAGGCCCATTCTTCTACCAATTTTCGTGGAAATCCGTCCAGTAGCTTTTGTGTAATCTTGCTCACAAACTAACCAACCAACAAACAACCAAACGGTCAGGGGTGAAAACATAACCTTCTTGGTGGATGTAAAAATGATGGCCTTCTGTATAGCATCATAGTTACCCCTAAACAAGGGGGTTGTGCGAAGGACTTAGGATTGGCAATAGGATTATTATAATAACTGGATATCCTAATTTTCAAAATGTCGACGATAGCAATCAACAAAATGCGATGGGAGATGATTTCGCTCCTAACTGGATAGCTCAGTTAAATAATGAGTGTCTGAAGATGATATTAGAGAGGAAGGTTATTGTTGCTGTTAGTAGCCCAGGTCTGTCTGGCCGAACAGACCCGCCAATAGCAAAACACGCATCCGCCCCTTCAGGGCCATCCTGTACAGAGAACCTCTGTTCGATTGTCGTAAGCATCGCCATGTCACAGTGAAGCGCGGGGATGTTAAGGTTTGGTTCCCGGATGGATGCCACATTCGCTTCCCTCCAGCAATTAACAGAGGCACCATAGTAGTCACCACATCATCACATTATTTGGATGTTTGTTTACTAACCAACATTGCAAATAATCTCCTGAGTTAATGGAAACCATTAGGTTTGTCGCTCAGTATACTGTTGAGCCGTCTGAAGTGTATGAAGAGTAAATAAAAGTAAAAGGAAGAACGGAAGAAATATGAGGAGACGAGGGCAGATGCAGAAAGAAAATAATTAGGTGAAGGAAGAAGAAGGCAGCACTACATCAAGTGAGTGGATGATGCTCGCCACCACCTAGCACCTAGAGAGGATGATAAAGGTAGAAAGAAATAAGGAGGTAAAAGTTAAGAAGAAGCTAAAGGAATTGGATGAGAGGAAATTAAAATATGAAAGGGAGGAAACGACTAGAAGGAGAGAGAAAGAAAAGAAAAGAAAAAAAAAACGAGAGAGCGAGAGGGGAACAAATGGAGAGAGGGAAATGGGAAAGTAGGGAAGGAATAAGTAGAATGAAGTGTGGTGAAGAAAAGAGCGAGAGGGTGACGCATAAAAGTGTAGGAGAAAAGGAAGATGGGAGGAAGACGGAGAGAGATACAGGAGAAGCAGACTGGGGGTGGGCAAGAGTGATAGAGGAGGAAATGAGTAGGATGGGAGGAAATTATATGAAAGAGAATAGAGAGAGTTTGGTAAGTCAAGGAATAATGGAACCAATGATTCTAGAAACAGTAGAAGAGGATGAATTTTGGATAGAGTATGGGGTGCGAAAGAAAAAAAAAATGGGAAAAAGAATGGAGGAAATCTCAATAAGGAGAGAGAGAGAGAGAGAGAGAGAGAGAGAGAGAGAGAGAGAGAGAGACGTGTAGGGATAGAAAAACAAATGCAATGGCTGGAGAGGGATGGAAGGAACGAAGGAACGAAGGGAAAAAATGAAATGAGAAAAAAGAAAAGGTCTGTGAAGGATAAGAAGGACAGGAGTGAATTTTGGGATGAAGGAATGACAAAATCTATCTATCTATCTATCTATTGCCAGACGCCTCAATCCCGTTTGGGGTGGCCACAAACAAATCACCTCCAAGTCGCCCTGTCCCCAGCCATTTCACTGCCCTGCTCCCAACTCACACCCCCCTCTCTCATATACCTCTCCACCCCATCCCTCCATCTCATCCTCGGCCTCCCCCTCCCTCTTCCCCCCTCCACCTCACTCACATACACTCTCTTCGTCAGTCTTTCACCCTCCATCCTCTCCACATGGCCAAACCACTTCAGTGTGTTCCTCATAACGCTTCCTATCACATCCACATCAACACCACAACGCTCCTTTATATCCTCATTCGTCAGCATGTCTCTCCATGTGACTCCACAGGCTCCTCTTAAATAACTCATTTCTACTGCTCTCACTCCTGACTTGTGTCCTTCCAACAACGTCCAAGCTTCACTTCCGTATGTTAGAGTTGGTATCGCAATACTGTCATGTAGTAACTTTTTCACTTCCATGCTCACTTCCCTGTTTCTTATCACTACTTTCAAAGAACCAGCAACCTTTCTTCCCTGCTGTACCCTTTCAAGCACTTCACCCTCCAAACCTCCATCCTTACTCATCACACTACCCAAGTACTTAAACGTACTCACATTTTCCAATTCCACACCATCCAACCTCGCTGTACATTCACTGACTTCACCTCTCTCAGAGACCATCACTTTACTCTTCCCTACATTCACTTTTAGATTCCGTTTCTTACACACTGACCCAAACTCCCCTTCGTCTTCACTCAACAATACAGTATCATCTACAAACAACAGTACAGGGAGTTTCCAAACACTATCCTCTCTCACCTGGACCACTCCAACATCCACTACCCTACCTTGTACCTCTTTTATTACCGGTATCCCATCCATGTACAGATTGAACAACCATGGAGACATGACACATCCCTGTTTCAACCCAACTTTCAAAGAGAAGAATTCACTTAGTTCACCATCCACACGCACTGCAGCCTTCGCACCATCGTACATACTCTTCACAGCATTCAACAACTTCCCATCTACTCCATATATTCTTAATACTTTCCACAATCCTTGTCTATCCACCCTGTCATATGCTTTCTCCAAATCCATGAAAGCTGCATACAACTTCTTTCCCTTCTCTAGAAACTTTCCCACTAAAGATCTAAGAATGATTATCTGATCTACACAACCTCTTCCCTTCCTTAAGCCTCCTTGTTCTTCTCCAACTAGTTTCTCTGTTCTTTCTCTGACTCTGTCAGTAAGTATCCTACCATACACTTTTCCTATTATACTAAGAAGACAAATGTCCCTATGATTATCACACACTTCTTTTTCCCCTTTTCCTTTGTACAAGGGAATAATTATACCTGACTTCCAATCCTCCAGGACTCTACCTTCCTCCCAGGCCAATCTGCACATCTTCCACATCCATTCTACTACTATCTCTCTGTCACGAATCAAATTCGCGACATTTCCCTTTTGTGAGAAGCCACGAACTATTAGTGGAAAACTCACTGTGTATCGTTCAGTTAACCGCTCATTCGGAGGGAAGCTTTGTCAAATCAATTTTTCATTGTCATACGTGATCGTCTTTGTGTGAGACATTAGCGCTTCCACTGAGCGATTTGTTTTGGGTGCGTTTCGCTCACTTGACCTTTAAAAAATGCGGCCTAGTGCTCCCCTTTTCTTTCCCACGACTTACTCAGTCGAGTGTTTGCTCTGACGGAGAGAGATTCTGTGCTCCAGCAGTGTGAGAGGTCAACCCAAGCTCCACAAGACCACAGCTCCAAGCTCCCACCCTTGGTGATACAAAGCATTCATCGTTCAGTATTTCCTTTCGTTTTCCTAGTCTTAAGAGTTTAATTAAGGTGTTTTACCTAGGCGTAAGAATTTAGCTCGAGTGAGTGAGTGAGTGCGATCTCATTAATTTGATTTTGAATTGTATCGTTAAATTTATTTTGTAATCAATAAATTTAACAGTTCTTTTTCTTGAGCTTAATGTAAAGTAAACTCTTGTTTCATTTCTCCACAATTAAGCTTATTTTCCATATAGCTCCTAGCTTGCATAAACGTTTTGCTATTCATAACTGGTATTTAGGCCAGTCTTGTATTAAACTTAAAATCCGTTGTGCCTCCTAGGAGTTAAGCACCAGCAAGAACCTGATACTATTATTAGTATTAGTTATTTATTGTCAGGGGTGAAGTAACTTTCTCCAGAGGCTAACAGTAACAGCAATCGAGTAATTAGTCTCTGCTGTGTACTGTTGAGAAAGTTTATAAATTCTCGTTCTTAGAGAATCAAAAGAAGCAGGCCAGCGTAAAGTAATCTTTGCTTGATTTAGCAAGACAATCATTGTCCCTGCTCTGCAATATTATTGAATATTATTATCAATTAAATAATATTTAGCATTTATTTTAAAAACCCCGTGTTATTTTTAAAAACCCCGTGACAATTGGCGACCTCATTCCAGGATATTAACTCCTAGCTCTAAAGCTATTCACGAGATAGTACTCACTCGTTCATATTTAGGTATTTATCATTAAAGTTTATAGGCACAAGTTTACTGGTGTTTACCGTTAATTTAACAAGTGAATTTTTGCTTTATTAATTCATAGAGTACTTAACTCTATTTAGTACTTTATTCTTGGTAACGCCAGACGATTTTATTCGCTCCTGGGTACCCGCCGTACCCATTGTGTTAATTGTTGAGTCTTCTCAGTTATTTGCAAATTTAGTTTTATTTTTGCCAGTTAACTAGGTAAGACTGGTCACCACTAGTTTGTGTCTGTATTCTTTACTTGTGTTATTAGCATTCGTTTGCGAAGCAGTCAGTACTCAGTTTCAGTTTGCTTAATAAATTAGCGCCATGGCTACCACTGTATTTTTACAGGAAGCCAAAGAAATGGGTCTTTCGGACCCAACCGAAATTAAAGAGTATATACTCTCACGGCATAATCAGGAGCAGCAGCGCAAGAATGATGCCCATGAAGAGCATAAGATTCAGCGCGAATACGAGCGAGAACAGCGTGAGGAACGCGAAAAGGAACGCGAATACAAGCGCGAACAACATGAACGTGAGCGAGAACAGTGCGAACACGAGCAGAAACAACACGAGCTCGAGTTAGAAAAAGAGCGACAACAGCGCGAACACGAGCAAAAACAACGTGACCTCGAGCTAGTACAAGAGCGAGAATAGCGCAAATACGAGCTTGAACAACGAGACAGAGAACAAGAACAAGAAACGTGCCGAGCGAGAAGCACGCGAAAAACATGAACTTGAACTGCTGAAGCTCAAGCGAGATTCCTTGGCTTCAGGCACATCTGCTGCAGCCAACCCAAGCTCCACTAGCACTCTTCCTACACATGTCCTGGCGACCCCACACATCAAGCTTTCTTCATACGAGGAAGGCGAGCGAATCGAGCCGTACATAGCTCGTTTTGAGGACATGGCAGACATGTATCAACTGGATGAGGCAGCTAAGCGGATCCAATTTCTTAGTTTATTTGAGGGCCCTGCCCTCGATATTCTCCTCAGACTTCGTGGAGACACTCTCACATATGAGATGATGAAAGCTGCACTCACTAAGGCGTATGGTCTCACAGTAGACGACGCCAAAGTTCAGTTCATGCGAGCTTGTCTCCAAGACAAGGAGACAGCTGTTCAGTTCCTTGATTGTCTCACTGCTTACTTAAATGAGTGGATGGAGAAAGATGAAACTCCTTCCACGCGTGAGGGGATAATTGACCTTATGCTGCGTACACAGCTAGAGAGGTCGTGGCCTGCTGAGCTCATAGCTCAGCTTAAGATCTGCCAGGTGAAAGATGCCAGCCAAATGGCAAAAAAGGCTGACGCATTCTTTACTGCATACGGGTATCAAACTCGCAAGCAGCAAAACACCTGGAACAGAATTCCTGATAAATCTGGGAAATCGTCTCAGACTGAATCCAAGCACCAAGGCCGTTCTCAGAGTAATGGCCAAGGTCCAAAACCGCAGTGGAAGGACCAGGGGCAAAACACTCAGAAACCTGAGTGGAAGAGGTACAACAAGTACCCTAACCAGCAGCAGTATCAGCCATGCAACTGACCTTCGGGACAAACTTTTTCACCACCAGCTCAAAAGAGGCAGGAAGCGAACGCAGCCTTCATTCCTCAGCAGCAGCACGGTGGTCACGTCCCTACCAGTATGGGTACTTCCCCACAGTTCACTAGTCCCACAGTGACAGTGCACCCCCCTCCACAGATGGCCAATGTTCCATCTTCCCAATATAATTTTCAAGGCACAATGTTTGCCGCATCAATTCAGCAGCCTCATGAGTGGCTAGCTGCTTCCTCCACAGGCCCTCCCACAGGTGACAGTACCTTCCTTGTTCAGCCAGGGTTTGTGGGAGGCATTCCTGTGAAGGTCCTGAGAGATAATGGTTCCTCAGGTTGCTCTGTCAAGCAGAGTCTAGTTCGGCCTGAGCAGTATACAGGTCGACAGATCCATGCAAACCTTATTGATGGATCAGTGAGGTTGTTCCCTGAGGCACGTATCCAGGTGGCATCTCAATTTTATACTGGTATGACACTCGCAGTTGTTATGCCAGAACCTTTATTTGACCTCATCATTGGCAATATTCACGGAGTCAAGGATAGTTGCTCCGATGATGACGGTACTCAGACTTCGGCTGCTGCGGTAACACGAGCCATGGCTGAGGCTCCAGACTGTGTCACCCCAGTGATCATTGAATCGCCGCAAGATCTGATGTGTAGTCAACTTGTTGTACAAGAACAACATTCTGACCCGACACTTGCAGCCGTGCGGAACAAACAAAAGGGTCGAGTGATTAAGTATTCACGGGGAGGTCGAGCCAAGTTCCTTCGCAAACAAGGACGGCTCTACCGTGAGTGACGAACACCCGAGGGTGAGGTTCAACTGCAGTTTGTCGTTCCCGCCAAGTACCGCCTAGCAGTGTTACAATGGGGTCATTGTTCAGCCTCAGGAGGTCACATGGGCAAAAGGAAGACCCAGGGCCGTATCTGAGCTGACTTTTTCTGGCCAGGGATGGGACGAGACATAGATAGTTTTGTCTGTTCCTGCAGTGTTTGTCAAAGTAACACCACTAATCAGGGACATGTCCTTCCTGTGCCGTTCGTAACCACACCTGTAATCTCCGAGTCAGTTGAGAGACAGGGTAGTGGTGAAGTGGGTGCAGACCTGACGTCTCGCCCATTGGCCCCACAGGATGCATTATGTCCAGGGCCTGTACATACATATTATGTACCATAAGTTAAGGGGGAAGTTCGAGAGAGAACTCCGCAGAGGCGACTCGAGGCTATGGAAGACCTGAGTTTGCACAAGGATTCTCAGCTTCTCGGTACTAATATAAGTACTGTAGGTTAAGGGGGAAGTTCGAGAGAGAACTCCGCAGAGGCGACTTGAGGCTATGGAAGACCCGAGTTTGCACAAGGATTCTCAGCTCCCCGATACTAATATAAGTACTGTAGGTTAAGGGGGAAGTGAGAACTCCGCAGAGGTGACTCGAGGCTATGGAAGACCCGAGTTTGCACAAGGATTCTCAGCTCCCCAATATTAATATAAGTACTGTAGTTTAAGGCACAGGTTGAGGACCCGTGTGCAGTTTGATGCTATGGAAGACCCGAGTTTGCACAAGGATCCTCAACTTGCCGACACTAATTGTGTGCTATAATTAATGGCGACTTCGAATGTACATCGTAGCACTGACTGCTAGGCAGAGAGAGTAATTGTAACATAATAATATTTTTGTCTCATTGACATTTTTGGTGCTCCACCTCAATTGATTTTGCAGGTACAGCAATGGGTGTAGCAGTTTTGCTGTGCGGGCCAGCTGGTCGTCTGCCGCACGCTGCTGCCTCTTCTCCTCTGCCTTCGTCATCGCCATATTATTATTTACCGTGTCATTTTACACGTAGGTACAATTACACTACAACTCACACCTACACCATGTATTACATACACCATGCTACACAACAATTAGTTGTCAGTGTAAATGTAGCGACTTTTCGCTCAGTTTCACCTGAGTACAGGATTTTCACCGTCGTCACGGAGTTTTTCCCTCAAGCTTGCTTCTATTAACGTAAATACGAGTTTTTTTTTTTCACTCACTGGCGACTGCGACTTTCTCCTGTAGCAGGATAGCACACACATCACAGTGTGAATCTTGTGTGACTGAGTTAGGATGTGTACATATATATATATTCCACAAATTTTTTCCCATAAGGAAAAAATTTAATTTTGTAGGGGCGTAATGTCACGAACCAAATTCGCGACATTTCCCTTTTGTGAGAAGCCATGAACTATTAGTGGAAAACTCACTGTGTATCGTTCAGTTAACCGCTCATTCGGACGGAAGCTTTGTCAAATCAATTTTTCATTGTCATACGTGATCGTCTTTGTGTGAGACATTAGTACTTCCACTGAGCGATTTGTTTTGGGCGTGTTTCGCTCACTCGACCGTTAAAAAATGCGGCCTAGTGCTCCCCTTTTCTTTCCCACGACTTACTCAGTCGAGTGTTTGCTCTGACGGAGAGAGATTCTGTGCTCCAGCAGTGTGAGAGGTCAACCCTAGCTCCACAAGACCACAGCTCCAAGCTCCCACCCTTGGTGATACAAAGCATTCATCGTTCAGTATTTCCTTTCGTTTTCCTAATCTTAAGAGTTTAATTAAGGTGTTTTTCCTAGGCATAAGAATTTAGCTCGAGTGAGTGAGTGAGTGCGATCTCATTAATTTGATTTTGAATTGTAACGTTAAATTTATTTTGTAGTCAATAAATTTAACAGTTCTTTTTCTTGAGCTTAAAGTAAACTCTTGTTTCATTTCTCCACAATTAAGCTTATCTTCCATATAGCTCTTAGCTTGCATAAACGTTTTGCTATTCATAACTGGTACTTAGGCCAGTCTTGTATTAAACTTAAAATCCGTTGTGCCTCCTAGGAGTTAAGCACCAGCAAGAACCTGATACTATTATTAGTATTAGTTATTTATTGTCAGGGGTGAAGTAACTTTCTCCAGAGGCTAACAGTAACAGCAATCGAGTAATTAGTCTCTGCTGTGTACTGTTGAGAAAGTTTATAAATTCTCGTTCTTAGAGAATCAAAAGAAGCAGGCCAGCGTAAAGTAATCTTTGCTTGATTTAGCAAGACAATCATTGTCCCTGCTCTGCAATATTATTGAATATTATTATCAATTAAATAATATTTAGCATTTATTTTAAAAACCCCATGTTATTTTAAAAACCCCGTGACACTCTCCCCCATGCTTCAGCATTTCACCACACACTCCATCAATTCCTGGGGCTTTCCCCGATTTAACTTTCTTCATTGCTTCCACAACTTCTATCCTACTGATTTCTTCCTGTCTTCTCACCTCCCTCCTTCTCCCAGCCATTCCCCAGCCGCTTATACTCGCATTACTTCCATCCTCTACGTTCAACGATTCCTTAAAGTGTTCTCTCCATCTGCTCACTTTTTCTCCCTTCTCCACTAGTAATCTACCATTTTTATCTTTCACTCCCCTGCTAACTTCACTTCCACCCTGTCTTACTCTTTTCACCTCTTCCCAGAGCATTTTCTTACAGTCCCTCCACTTTACACTCAAATTCCTTCCAAATTCCTCATCCACTCTCTTCTTACTCTCTCTTACTAATCTTTTCACCTCTCTCTTTCTTTCTACATATAACTCTCTCTTCCGCCTCTCAACTTCTTCCACGCCCCTATTTCTCATCCATTCATTGTATGCTTTCTTCTTTTGTGCCACAACCTGTTTCACCTCTTCAGTCCACCACACTGTTCCTTGCACCCCTCTCCGTCTTCTCTTCCTTCCACACACCACATCACATGCTGCACATATTTCTTCTGTAAATATCCTACACACACCTTCCACGTCTCCCATCTGCTCCAATTCATATTTGCCCAATCGTTCCTCCACTTCTCTCTTATACTCTGCCTTTTTCTCATCCTCTTGTAACCTTTCCACTCTCCTTGCAACTACTCCTTCCTCTTGTCTTTCCCTTCTTCTATTCCTCCATCTTACTTGAATTCTAATTCTGGCCACCACCAAGTAGTGGTCAGAAAGTCCACTCCCCCAACCTCTATAAACTCTTGCATCCATTACACATCTTCCCATCCTTTCATCCACACACACATAATCAATCATTGCCTTCCTTTCATTCAGTTCACCACCAGCCCTTATCATCACTCGCCATGTATACCTGTGGATCATTTTATGCCTGAAGAGGGTATTGGCTATCATCAACCCCCTCCCAGCACAAATGTCCACTAACGCACTCCCATTCTCATCTGTCTCAGCAGGCACACCCCACTCACCAACTATTCCATCCACCTTCACATTCCCAACTTTACCATTCATATCACAGATCAAAAACACTCTCATTCCTTCCAAACTTTTCCATGCACACTTCTACATTTGTCCAGAACTCTTCTCTCACTCTTCTAGCACGATCTTGCGTTGGCGCATACACACACACAATCGCCCACATTTGTATTCCAACTTTCAACTTTACCCACACAATCCTTGACCCAACTGATCCATACTGTCTTATGCTCCTCTTCCATCTTTTACTCACAATTATACATACTCCTTCCTTTGCCCTCTCATTCTCATCTACTCCTGCACATATACCCCATCCATAGTCCCATTCTCTCACACTTTCTCCTCTCCATTTTGTTTCAATTATTCCACATACATCCACTTTCGCACCCTCAAGCACCTGGACAGTCTCTCTCTCTTTCACCTCATCATTCGCTCCCCTTACATTCCAAGTTCCGATAACCATGTCCTTTGTCCGGTCCTTGGTCGTCATCGTTTGGTCAGTCCTTGTCCGAGGCTTATTGTTTGATTTTTTAGTTAGTTGTTCTCCGGGGAGGGGCACTAACCCTCCGCCAACCCTTTTAGTCGCTTTTTACGACAAGCAGGGATACTGGGGGAGTATTCTTGAACCCCCCCCTACCCTCAGGGGGTACACTCACAGCATGTTCCCAATCTGCTGACACAGTTTCAATCACCCATGCCTTCTTACGTATCTCCAACAAGCACTTCATTGCGCTCTCTCTATTACACTTAATCATCTCTGCATATACCTCGTGAACCCCAGCTGTTTTCCAATTTTTCAGCCGCTTCACAGCATTCTTTACCTGTGCGAGTGTCACGTTTCCTGGCACTGCATTCCTTTTCTGCACACCCCGAAAACTAGTCATGCTTACAGCCGCTCTGCTCTCTCTATTCCCGTTCATCAGGCTTTCATATTCACCTTTTAAATCATTCCTACTGCATATTTAATTCCTTCTTTAATAATCTTTTCTACTCCACGTATATTCTTATCCCATATTGTATTCAATGGCTTTTCCTTTTTAATCACATTTCACCGTACCTTCCTTTTTTAGTCTTTTTTGGCCCCACTCTGCTTCTCTATTCCAGCTTTCATTTTTCTCTCCTATTTCACTTTCCATCTTAATATTCTATGTCCATCCAACCTTTCATTTTTCTTTTCTACTCCTCGTTCTTTCCCTGTTTTTCATTATCTTCTGAACCCACTTTCTCTACTTACTCCCTCCTTCTTTCTTATGGTATTTATTTAACTTTCTTGATGATCCTATCCTTTCTCTTATCATCCTTTTAAATTTCCTTTTCTATTCTTTTGTGCTTGTTTCTTTTTCTTATCAGGTCTTCGTTCTTCCACGGTGCGCTCTCTCTCTCTCTCTCTTTACTTTCCTTTTTTAGCTTTAATTCGGATCCACTGTTCCTCCCTTCATTCCTTCTCCTCATCCTAACCTCTTTTAAGTTCTGTTATAGATAAATAGATAGATGGATACTTTTTTACTCTATTTTCTTTATTTTTTCGGCACTTTTGTGCTGAATTTTTGTTGTCTTCATCTCTTGTGATTATAATTCCACAAATCTGTTTCTTCTTATTTTCCTGATTCAGTGTCTACATGTTCCTTCTGCTTTGTTTCCATTCTTTCGCTTCCACAATGTTTTTTTTTTTTTTTGTCGTTCAAGACTTCAATCCTGTTTCAACGCTTCACTAGGGTTTCTTCTCTTTATCCTCAACTCATTTTTCAGTTCTCTAGTACACAAATCTTCTTCTTTCTTAGCTTCCACTCTTTCCTTAATATATATAGGTTCAGCGCTCTTCTGTCTCGATATTTCCTTCAGATATCCATCCTTTAGCTACTCTTTTTTCTATCTCTGTCTGTCTGTCTGTTTGTCTGTCTGTCTGTCTGTCTGTCTGTCTCTCTCTCTCTCTCTCTCTCTCTCTCTCTCTCTCTCTCCCTCTCTCTCGCACTCAGTGCTAAACGGTCTGGTACATCGCGAGAAGGTTTTGAAGGGCAGAGTAAGAAGCTGATAAGGTACATCTCATGTTGTGTTGGACAGGCAGTGAATGTAGTGAGAGAATCTGCTTTATCAGAGCATGTTAGCGGTAGATAAAATATACGAGTACGTACACCTTGTCCTTCCACCATATCTGTCACGGGGTTTTTGAGATTATGCAATATTAAAGAATAATATTCAATAATACTTGATACTTTACAATGTTACTTGAGAACAGGACAATGAATTGACTTGTGAAAATCAAGCAATGATTACTTTATGCCGCTTTACTTCGCCGATTCTCTAAGGACGAAAATTTATAAACTTTCTCAACAGTACACAGCAGAGACTAATTACTCACGCGTGCTATTTATTAGTACTATTGGCCTCTGGAGAAAGTGACTCCACCCCTGCCAGTCAATAACTAATGCTATTAATGATAAACAGGTTCTTGCTGGTGCATTAACTCCTGGTTGCACAACGGATTTTAAGCTTAATACAAAAGAACTGGCCTAAGTACCTGTTATGAATAATGCAAAGCATTTATGCAAACTAGGAGCTACTCGTATAAGTGAAATAAGCTTAATGTGGAGAAATAAAACACGAGTTTACATTACATTGAGCTTAAGAGAAAGAACTGTGAATATATTAATTACAATGAAACAAATTTATGTTACATGTTTCAAAATGAATTAAAAAATAAGGAGAACACACTCACTCGCTCACTCAAAAGCTAAACTCTTAAACCTAGGAAAAATGAAAGGAAAATACTGGTCAGAAAAGGGGCTAGGCGTGATGAACTGGGCGTCGTTGCTGAGGAAGGATGCTGCCACACACGCTAAACCTCTACGCTGGATCACACTGAGTGGAGACTTCGGGAACCCGCTGAAGAATGAACTGGTCTCACGGTGCTTCAATCCTAACTGAATTCAAACAAGCGAGGCGAGGACTGAGGCCAGTCGCCAACTGGTAACGGCTAACGGAAAGAGTGAGTGAAACACGCCCATAATAAATCACTCAGAGAAAGCGCTAATGTCGCACACAAGGACGATCACTTATGAAACGGTGAAAAATGTTCTGAAAACACTCCCGATCGGGTGAATACGTGGCGGTTGACTGAGTGATACTTATGGGAATTCACTAGAATTCGCAGAGTCCCACAAAGTTCAATGTCACGAGTTTATTTAGATAGAGAATCGCGCCAACTCATGACAATATCTCAGTGACTTAACCGGGGGGGTTATAAGGTCATTAGAGTAATAAAATATTCACCTCTTACTGGATGCCTTCAACCTCTGTCTCTTCGCTGCACTGCTGAATCTTTATCTCTTTTCTCTTGCTACTTCAATGGTCACTTCCCCTCTGGACTGTATGCTTGCATCCCTCCACCACTATGGCGGGCGCGTAGCACCTGTCTAGCAACAAACTCTCATCCCTTATCTGTCCCCCTCTGTCTGCATTTCGTATTGTTCTTGATCCCCAGTCCTCCAGACGCAATGTGTCCAGGCATCTCGAAGTGAGCGGATCCTGATTTTGGCTCTCTGATATCTTGTTTTAGTTCTTTCATTGAGGGAACAATTTTGCAGGCTCCTGGCCTTTGGATCCTTCTTTCTTGCATTATAAAAATATAACATGGTATCATACAGACTTCTTAAATTGCGTCCCGGAATGACGTCATTTTAAGCACTTTAGTCTTACCATTGTAGCGTGGTGGGCGTGGCAATACACCTACAGATGCCAGCACACATCATACCACATCACACGGCGCCATACTCATACTGTGTATCACATTACCAATTTTTACGATGAACAAGTCTTTATAATACATATTGCTGCTGGAGAACGACGCCTTCACTTGGTGGTACCGTTAGGACCAGTCGGTGAATCTGCTTGGTTATTATTTCGTCCCACAGTTCCCTCATTATTCCCGGTAAGGAAGATCATGGACTGGGAAAGAATGACAATTTTGGCCTGCAGTCCACCAGGGTCCTATTTAAATGAGCTTGAGGTTGCAATAACTAACTGCTATGTTGCCTATTATTTTTTTTTTTCACACCATGTCACTTTTAAATTCACTCTAGGTAAACTAACAGAATATAACCTTCGAAGAGTTTGTAAATACCGCCCCAGTGTGCTAATGGTCCAGCATTAACCTTTAACCTTGAATCGCAAAGTGGAGTACAAACCCTTAATATCCGATAATCATGAGTGGATTCCGTATGGTTATTAGGAATGGTTAGCCTACATCCCATACCACAGAATGCAGTCAGCAACCATACAGGAAACACAATTAAGTTCCATCATTGTCATGTATTTAAAAAATCATCAAAACTTTAGGGTCTGCATTCCATTTCTCGGTTTCAGGTTTAACCGTACGACCATTATTCTCACTTCAAAATTACAATTTTATTTAGTCAATGTTCATTACGTTGTAAAGATTTTGATTTCAATGTTTTTCCACTTACAAGTGGCCTTTAACTGCTATCTCTCTTAGTCGCTCAGCAGTAGCCGACGAATAATACTAGATTATGATGATAGTCTCGGAAAGTTCTATTGAATGTAGAGCTTTGGCATTCCTTATTCTGGCGCTGAGCTCAGTGGAAACGCTGCATAAAAATGAAAAACTGGGTCAACTTGCGGTGAGAGAACTATAGAGTAGCACCGCCGTTGTGTGGCGCTCGTCCGGCAGAGGAGAGGAACGAAGGAGTAGGAATGAAAACGGGATCTGGATGAGAAAAGAGGAACTAAGGGAGCAGTGAATAGACGGGGAGAGTAGGTGAAAGCATGGATGAAAATGGAAAGGAAAGATGGAGGTTGAGTAGAATAATCGAGGTAGAAAAGCATTCAACAAAATCGGTAAGTTGAAGTGAGCTGGAGAAGGATGGAGAAGTGAAAATGGACACAGAGTAGAAAGAGTAAGGTGGGGGAGCACAGAACGGATGAGAACGATAAGGGAGGCTAGAGACATAGTTCCCTTCTGTATTACGGTTCAGCACCTCTGCTCTCAGCCAGGCGGTTAACGCTAATAGACAATTTTACCTGCGAAATACAGCGAGCATATTTCCGAGGAAATCCTATGGTAAGTTCTCAAACGACGGGACGAGCGTCTTTCCTGGCTAACGTTCCAGGTGGTGGTACTGAATTATAATATGGAAAGGAAATATGCGGCCGAGAGGAAAGGGAAATAGGCGGTAAAGGAGAGGTAAGAGGAGAATAATGCCAGTGAAGGTAGAAGAGAAGCGGATGAAGATACCGTCGACGGGTAAAAATTATCTGGCAGCAACTTCAATTGAATCCATTTTTTTGTGTGTTCGTTTGTGGACATGGGCTTCACAGCCTGTTCCCAAGGCCCGGTAGTTCTCCTACATACCATACACCTCTACATGTCACCACTTCGGCGCTAACACCCACCGTCCATGTTCAATACACGCTGAGGCTGTCTCAAACAGGACTTGTGTATTGGTATTAGCGTGGGTATTTTTATATGTCATCGGGTCTTCTAGTAGATCAGTAAAGTCTGATTTTATGAAATTCAAATCCTTAAACTGTTTCCTGCCCAAGCGGGGATTTGAACTTGGGGTCCGGTAGGACTGCAGGCCACCTCTCTACCGATTGATCCACAGCCAGGCCTCCTCTGTACCGATTGATCCACCGCCTCCCCCAGTTCATGTATTGAAAGTTTGAAGAGTCCTGTACTGAGTAAAATAATTTAGTTGCTGTTACAGTTAATCCCAGAAATGCTGCTTGTATATATTGACAGGTAGATTTTCCAGATGGAAGTTGTGTATTCTAAATGCAATTACTGCAAGAACTAGACGAATTGCTGACCTATAACCTACAGTAAGACCAGTGACAGCGTGTATGCTTGTGTGGACGAGAGAGAGAGAGAGAGAGAGAGAGAGAGAGAGAGAGAGAGAGCATCATAACAGAATAGTCAGGTTAGTGAAGATTTAATCCTATGCTACATTTTCAGCAGTATTCGCATAGGACTGGGAAGCTCACGAAAACCTCTTTCTTTACATTATATTTTGCCTTACCACTATACAATTTAGTATTCTCTGGTTTGGTATCTACTGCAGTTATTCTTCAGCACAAACATAGATTGCATATATAACACAGAAGAGGATATTAAAGTGTTATGTACAAAAATATACCGCTAATGATGAGGTCAATATTGTTGCACAATATTGGTCAATATTGTTGCACAGTGTTTTGAAAGTTTATGTTTGTTTGTCGGTGTAAATGATTGTAACTATGAATAAATTATAGAAACCCGAATTCCTCAGGTTGGCATCACATTCTGCATTTCCTCTGCGTATTAAAGCAACTCACACATAACAAACTTCTGCAGTGAACAGTCGCATTGCTCGCCGCGCCCAGCGAGTCCTCTGGTGGGCTGCCGGGTTGCCCTGGCGGACAGCTGGGTGGCCCACCAGCGGACCCTGGTGGATGGCAGTTGCTCACCAGGAGATGCCTCTGGCAAAAGCCATCCCCACTGATCGAGCTGATGTATGGCCCGGCTCCCTCTAGAGGAGGGAGATATCGTTAAACAACAACAATGAACAGTACTTTTACATATTTTTATAATATGTATCATTTAATGTCTACCTGTATATCACTGTCTGTATATCATTGTGCATAATTATCCATTCATCTACCTGTCCATCTAACTATCTATCTATCTATCTAAATGAAGCGAGTTAGCTAGCTAGTTTTCTAATTGCCTATCTTTCTGTCCATGAATCTATCTATATCTGGCTGTGTATCTGTCTGTCTATCTATTTATCTGTCAATCTTTCTATCTGTCCATCTATTATCCTATGATAATGATGATGAGGATGAGGATGAGGAAAAAGGAGAAGATGGAGGAAGAATAGATAAGGAAGGGAGAAGGAAAAGGAGAAGGAAAAGGAGAAGGAAAATCAGGAAAAAAGAGTACAAAAAACATGGAAAAGACAGTGTAGGAGGAGTCAAAGATAAATGTGGAGAGTAAACAGAGCTAAGGAGAGGGTTGGAGAGTGTTAATAGTTTCAGAGCAACGGTCAACAAGAGCAAGAACCGTGAGGAAGAAGAGCCAAAAAATGATAAAAGGAAGAGGCGAAGAAGGACAGGGAGGAAGGGAGAATGGCGAAAGAGAAGAAGGTGTCGGTGGAGAAGGCAGATGGAGAAGCAGATACAACAGAGGCGAGGGAGAAGACACCGAGGGAGAAAACGAAGCAGAAGGAGGAAGGTGATATGAAGCAGAAAGACAGGGAAGGAGGAGGATGAAGAGGGAGTGAGAAGGAGAAGGAGAATGAGTATGGGGAAAGAAGAGAAAAGGAAACCGAGAGTATTATGGAGGGAGAAATAACCTTGGAAAACTGAGAAGAGACAACGTCGGAAGTGTAGCACTGCGAATGATGTGAAGAGAAGGATAAGGTTGACTAGAATGGCATGAGAATAGGAAGCCGGAGCAAAGAGACAAGGAGGAAGGCGGAAGAGGCGGAGCAGAAGCCAGGGGAAGTAAAGAGGATTATATTACCGCCGATATGAGAGAGAAAGAGACAGCGGCGGAAAGGTAAAATTATGAAAAGTTTGAAGAAAGTGAT
Organism: Coenobita brevimanus; assembly: GCF_032717465.1. Lineage (NCBI taxonomy): Eukaryota > Metazoa > Arthropoda > Malacostraca > Decapoda > Coenobitidae > Coenobita > Coenobita brevimanus. The sequence continues at coordinate 15,086,091 of NC_136975.1, read as the reverse complement.
GTGACTGAGAAGGCTGGGGACGAAAGAAGGAACTTGAGAGGAGTAAGAGAAGGGGAAAGAAGGAGGAGGAAAGAGGACATTAGATAATAAAGGGGAACACATTCCCGTGGGTTATAAAAAAAAAAAAAGACAGAAATAGCGAAGGAGGCGTAGCGGTAAAATTTGTGTGAAGAAAGTGATGAGGCTGACGAGGCCAGCGGGAGAAACACCTTGTCACGTGGATCAGTCGCGAACTTAAAGAGGCAATGCTCAGGCGTGAACACATTGTGGTTATCTTGAGTGAATGCAGCTTGATTTAGATTCTTTGCTTAGTAGGATGATTCAGTCTTCCAGTTATGAGAGAGGTATTTCGGTAGAAATGCCAGGCAATTTGAAAAAGAAACGTGAGGAAAAGGGAAATAAGTTGGCCAGAAGATAGGAAATGAGTGAAAGAGGAGAGAGGGAGGACAGAGGGGCGAGACCCGGATGCTGGAAGAAGGAGATGAGATAAAAAAGTAAGGAAGACGGGAGGGGAATCACTGATGGGCAACGAAGATTAAGGTGGAGAGAATGGTAAGGGGCGGGAGGAATAGTTGATGAGGGTTCTTGGAGGGCAGAGAGGTATGTAAGGGTTGGAATGGAAAGAGGAAACATTGATTGGAGAGGTTTCACATATCAAAGAAAAGTGGGTGGGGAAGACACGTGCAGGTTTGGGTCAGAGAGAAGGCGAAGTGGAGTGCAGTGAAATGTATGGGGAGGGAAGTGAGCAAAAGGGTAGACTTAAATTCTAGACCGGACGTGGACGAATTTATACCCTTATAAAACTCTTAAGTGTAACGGCTCACATATGGTCCGCTGTGGCCGGTCCTTCTCCTCGGAAAATGAGTGATACTCTAAATTCACCCGTCTAATGCTGACAAAGTTGGAATGGAAAGGAGCCTAAATAGCAAGCGATATCTGTGAAGGTCAGTGTGCTGTAATGGCTATTGTCACTGGTGTGGATATCCAATGGAGTATGAGATGGAACGGAGTGGAATTGGATGACAGTGAAAGATGTGAAGATAAAGTAGGGAGACAAGACGACCCGTCGAAAACACTAAAGCAGTGGTTCCCAACCTTTTTGGTGGTGTGGCCCCCCGAGAAAATTATGGGAAGCTCCATGGCCCCTATATAACTCAGATCGTATATTTATATATTTTTAATATTTGATATTGTGCAGAGAACGGTAATTACACCAATATACTTAAGGCTAAACTAGCACAGTAAGGTATATTTCATACTTGATTTCTGTCAGGTTTTACCCAGACCAAATACCTTATAATATCTTATATTACCAATAAGGCCCATGGCCCCCCAGTCAATGTCCCATGGCCCCCTTGGGGGCCATGGCTCCCAGGTTGGGAACCGCTGCACTAAAGCATCTTTGTGAATGTCAGTGACACCCGAGGTCAGAGAAATTATGACCTCGCTCTTTATCAGATATTTGCACAGCTGTGAGAAAGATCACTAAATCATTTATGTGTACTTTCTGTTTCTGGTCAAAATAACACTATGAAATTTCGCATATACTACCGTAAGAGGAGCTAATGAGAATGTCCCCCAATGTCTGACCTGTTCTGCGCTCTTAACAACTCGCAATTGGCTAAGAGTAGGAGTTAGCTTGTGACTGGTAGCAGAAGCCCCTTTGTGTAGATTGGTTTGCTAAGTCTAAGGAGGTGTAGTAAGCCTCTATTTGTGAGGAGCTAATGAGTGGCAGTTATATACTTTTTTTTTTCCCCACTAGACACATTCGGGATGCATTTCCCACTAAACACAGTGTATCACTAGACACATTTGTGCAGACACACTTATTCACTTTGATTACAATGCACACAGACTGAGCAACATTTCCCCTTTTTGGTTCACCTTTCTACATAATACTGGTGTGGATTATAATGTCACCAACAATTTCTCCTAGTTCCTCAAGCTGTGAGAATTTAGCTTCCACTTATTGTAATTTGGTTAGGTAAGAGAAATAACTCATTTTTATATATGTATTGTGAGTGTATGGTTCCCTTTTTGTAAATGAATCTTGGTTTGTTTTTTTGTGAATTTACAGCGTAAAGTTAGTTTTCTTGTAAGTTTTACCCCACACTCTTGCTGACTGAGAAGAATTTAAGTGTGCTCCGTAATATACTGTGTATATTCATGACAAATTTGGTGCCCTGTCCTGGATCGCTCTGCGACATAATATTCGCACCCTTGGCCAGTTACACAGTGCATACTCTTACCTAATTGACCCATAACCAGTATTTAGGGGTCTAACGAATGATGGTGATGTCAGAAAAGTTTCAGATTCTCAGCCTTCCCCACCCACAGTGAACGCTGTCACAAGGCATAAGCCCATATTGCTTGCCGAGGCCTTTCAGTTGAAATATTCTGTCAGTATCACTAAGACTGATTCACTTGATCTAATTTTGGACACCATGTTTAAGCACAGTGAGTCCCCCCTAGTTATTCATAGTTCTGAGCTACCTACTCACTGTGATACTGCACAAGATGTTGACCTTGAGGTTTTGGAGTCAGAGACGTCTGGTCCCAGTGATTATTCTGCTCATGAAACTGCTGACAAAGTGCTATGTGAGCCAGCCAAAATTAGGTTGAGAGAACTAGAATTCCAAGCTCAAATGAGACAACTAGAATTACTGGCTCAAATGAGACGAAAGGATTCGGATCATGATTACAGACTGAGTCACGCTGATAGTTCACCCCAAACTCATAGTTTGTCTGCCAGGGATCTTTTGATGTTTCTAGGAATATAAAACTAGTATCTCCCTTTTATGAGCCAGATGTCACAAAGTACTTTCAGGAGTTTAAAAAGGCGGTAGGTTATCTTTCTTGGCCAAAAGACTCTTGGTCAATATTGTTGCAGAGTGTTTTGAAAGGAATAGCTCAAGAGCTTATATTTCTTTACCAGTTGATCAATGTGCTGACAATGATCTGTAAAAGATACTCTCTTCAAAGCCTATGAGCTCGTGCCAGAGGCATATAAGTTTAAATTTAGAACCAACTCTAAACAGAAAGATCAGACTCATGTAGAATATGCCAGAGTACTCATATATTTATTTGATCAATGGTTGCATTCTAAGAAAGCTATCGATTTCTCTAAACTGAGAGAACTTATGATCTTGGAGAACTTTACTGGTAACATAGATAAGGATTTTGCTACTTACCTAGTAAAGAAAGATTTAGATACTCTATCTGAGGCTGAAGTTGTCACAGATAAGTATTATATAATTTATAGGCATGAACGTAAGTCTCGGTCATTTGTTAAGAGAAGGAGAGTGGACCAAGAAGTTTTTGTGAGCTCATCCTCTTGCAAAGGCAAGTTAATGTCAAGTGACACTACTGTAATTAGAGAGTCAGGAAAAGTGTCAGATTTTGCCAATATTGCAAGAAAACGAGACGTATGGAGGACTGGTGCTGGAAGAGGCATGGGAAAACTTCCAAAGTGAAACCCATTACTTTGATAAACTCTTGGGGACCTTTTGACACCAGCAGAGAGCAGTCACCCACAGATAGTGTTAGCGGTAGTCAAACCCCCCCCCCCCACAGCAGGTGCATATTGTTGATAAGGCCAGAGTGAAGCTGTCAGTGGTTGATAGGCAAACTCCTGTAGAACCGTTGTTTGACTCTAGTAAGACTGGAGCAGTGCAGCTGTTAGGATCAAGTGAGAGTGGTAAGAAGACTCCATTACAGTGTCCTCCCCCATGCAGTACATAAAGTGACTCCTCCCCAGATAATTTATTTGCTAACTTCATATATCAGGGGTTATTTTCACTTGATGAGAAATGTGGTAAGGAAATCATTAAACTTAAAGACATAGGTGCTTGACAGTCACTACTTTTGAAGGGGATAGTTGATGTAGCTGACCCTAATAAATGTGTCTTGTTGTAGGGTATAGCTGAGTCCGTACCAGTTTACCTAGTTGAGGTGAAGCTCCAATCAGAGTTAGTTACTGGTTCAGTGCATGTGGATGTTGTTGACCAGTTACCTGTACAAGGGTCCACTTTCCTTTTGGGTAATGACTTGGCCGGGAAACAAGTGAGTGCTGTTCCCTGCATATCAAAAAAATCCCCTGAGTGAGGAAAGGACAAAAGAGATGGAAGTTGTTTGACCAAAACTGTTTTCCGTTTGTGCTGTATCAAGAGCTATGACAGCAAAGGCCAACCATGATAATGTTGACAGTAATGGCAATGACAGTACCAGCGAGGATATTGGGCTTGGCAATAAATTCTTTACCCAGTTGACTGACTCTGAGATTGATGATTCCCCCCAAATTGATGTATGTGCAAGATTAGCTGATTTGCAAAGATCTGATCTGGAGATTGCAACTCAAACTGACTCAGCGATCCGGGAAGATGAAGGTGAGTCTGAATTGTCAGAATGTAATTATTTAAGGCCAAGTAACGTGTTAATGTCAAGATGGAGACCTCCTAGTGTTGATCATGATAACAAGTTGGAGCATGTATATCAGGTGGTGGTTCCAATACCCTACTGTATAGGCAAAAAATTATGTCCATTGCTAATGACTCGTCTTCAGCAAGGTCACTTAGTGGTGAGAAAGACTCTCTTCCGCATCTGACAGCATTTCTACTGGCCTGAAATCCGTCGAGATGTCTCCCAGTTTTGCAGATGTCACACCTGCCAGCTAGTTGGTAAGAGCAATAAACCCATCCCTGTGGCTCCTATGATTCCTCCACCTGTGTTTGGTGTCCTATTCACTCCTTATGGATATTGTTGGCCCTCTTCTTAAAACCTCCCCAGGTTACCAGGATATCCTCACGATGTTAGACATGGCCACTACATATCCCGAAGCCACTCCCTCAAGAAACATATCAGCTAAAGTGGTTGTAAAAAAGATGTTGAACTTCTTTACTCATTTTGGTCTCCCAAAGGAAGTTCAGTCAGATCAAGCTAGTAATTTGAACTCTACACTTTTCAGACATCAAACCTTTCAGGTGTTAGGAATCTCCCAGATCACTATATCAGCTTATCATCCTCAGTGTCAGGGCGCATTAGAGATGTGTCATCAAACTTTAAAGAGTATGCTTTAAAAGGTGTGTATTAATGAAAAGGAAGGGGACGAGTGTTTGCCCTTCCCACTTTTTGAATTCTGAAATACATCGAGCGAGTCCTTGGGCTACTCCCCATTTCAATTTATCTTTCTCCATGAAGTAAGAGGTCCTATTAAACTACTTAAAGAACAATTGGTCAAGGATGATGAGCAAATTGACTTGATAGAGTAGGTTTCAAAGTTCACAGAGAGATTGGCCAATAGTATGGAAGTAGCCAGGGTAAAATTGGGGTCATCTCACGACAAGATGAAGAGGTGGTATGACCATCCCAAGAAAATTAGGAACAAAGTGTTTCACCCAGGAGATCAAGTTCTTATCTTGCTTCACAATGATGGTCAGCCTCTGTAAGTAAGTTTTGTAGGCCCTTATGTTGTAGAGAAGAGTGTAGGTGAAGTAAATAATCTCATCTCAACCCCTGACCGGAGGAGGAAAGGAAGGTTGTGCTATGTGAATATGTTGAAAGAGTGTCACAGGCGAGTCCTGGACCCCTCTAGCGTTGTATGCGTGGTGTCAGCTATTGAGTTCGTGGAGAATGAGCGCTACCTTTTGACTCTGGACCAGACTACTACTTGGAGAGAAAAGCAGGTGGCATGGAATACATTCACTGATAAACTCTCATTTGACAGCAAAGCAGTATGTCGATCTTGTTACCCTTCTCTGGAAGCTTCCTAATGCCTTCCAAGCCATGCCAGGAGAAACTGAAGTGCCACAGCACGATGTGGATGTTGGAGGCGCCAGCCTAGCAAAGCAGTTACCCTACCTAGGTAGTCCTCAGAAGCAGTCCATAATTCAAGAAAACTCATCTACCTGCTGCAGCAGGGATTAATTGAGCCATGACAAAGCAAATGGTATTCCTTGGTTATAATGGTCCCCAAACCTGGTGGGTCATATCGTTTTTATATTGATTATTGTAAAGTCAACTCTTTTACCGAAACTGACATGGTGACACCCACCCACTTCTTAGGGTGGATGGCTGTAAATGCTGTAGGCGATGGAAAGTGTATAACGAAGATAGATTTGGTGAAGAGATATTGGCAAGTCCCACTCACAGAAAGGGCCCAAGAAATTTCCTGTTTTGTGGTGTGTGGCAATACTTATAAATGTAAAGTCATGCCCTATGGTATGAAGAATGCCCCCTTCACCATCCAAAGGCTGATGAGTGATCTCACAGGGGATCTTGAGGGATGTGTTACTTGTATTGATGAGGTAGTTGTTTTCAATAACTCCTGTGGGAACACTTGAGCCAACTGTCATGCTGCAGAGACTGTCCTCTTCTAATTTAGTGCTTAATTTGACTAAATGTGAATTTGTAAAGGTGCAATCACAGTACCTAGGCTATGTGGTAGGATTAGGCTAAGTGAGTCCACCTGATGTTAAAGTTCAGGCCATCATCAACTCCCTTTAACTAAAACAGAAGAAAGAGTTGCAGTGGTTCTTGGGTATGGTAGGGTACTATAGACGTTTTGTCCTGAACTTTTCTGATCTTGTAGCCCACCTCACTGATTTATTAAGGAGAGTAATCAAGTATGAATGGCAGTCAGAAAATGAGGACACCTATTCTAAAGTTAAAGACGTTCAGTCAAGTCACCCTGTGTTTCAAGCTCCAAGTTTTGATAAACCCTTTCAATTAGCTGTCGATGGCAGTGGTTTTGGCGCCAGCGCAGCTGTGCTTCGGGAAAATGATTAAGGTTTTGGGATGCCTGTGTGCAATTTTAGCAAAAAAACTCAGTGAGGCCCATAGAAATTATTCATCTATTGAAAAAGAATTCTTTGCACTCATACCTCCTCCACAACACTTCTCAGTATATATTGATCCAGGGCCAGGTAATGTGGTGGAATACACTGGTCACCACCCCCTGACATTTTTGTCCTAATTTAAAGACAGAAATCTTAGACTTACTCACTTAGCCCTATTTCTCTAAGAATACTCCCTAGAGGTTTGACATGTAAAAGGGGTTACTAATATTCTAGCTGGGTGCACAACACCCAGAAATTTACTCTTGGTAAATTTCTTTGCTCACAAAGGGAGGTGTCACTCTGTGGTTATCCAGTGGAATAAGAGGTGGAGCAGCGTGGAACTGAATGAAAGTGAAAGAGGTGAAGATAAAGTAGGGAGGTAAGGCAAACGGCAAATAACACTGAGTCATTTTTGTAAAAGTCAGTGACCCCAAATTAACCCTTCGTGGGCCAGGGGTTACCAAGGTACACTGAAGGCCGATGGGGTCCCGGAAGACCCCAAACCTTAATGGTGTATTTCTGCCATATTCATAAAGTTATATCTACTAAACTTTGTACATATGATGCCCAGGATACGACACATGGAACCAGCCCACCAAATGTCCCATTTTGTTTTTATTTTTTTTTTTTTATTTTTTTATTTTTTTTTTTCATTTTATCACAATTTTATTAAAGTTTGAGTATGGAAGTACTGATTCTACACTTATTTGAATGTCTGATTGTCAGTATTCTTGGAACTCATTCTCAAAATAATAACAAGTTCATGTGTAAAGTAAATTAGCATGATCATAAAACTATCCCTGTAATGTTTAAATTTGGTACAACAATTTCTTGTTTTATCCTCTTGATGAGCATCTTCTGTATTACTACCACTGGCATTTTCAGAATTATCATCAGCACTAACAGGAGACTCAATACTATTCACACTAATTTCACTGTCCGATCGCTCAAGCACTTCATAATCATCAGCGTCGGATACAGATAAATCACCATCTGAATAATTTTCTTCTTCTTGGTCACCTTCTGCCACTGCCATTGAGGCATAAAACTTTGCTACTGGTATTGACATTGTCCTATTGTTTATAATCTGAAGTATCTGAAAAAAAAAAATGTATAAAAAAATTTGTTACACGAAAGGCCAGGTGGGGTCCTCGCAGATCCCACTGATATTTATTGCAATGTCACTCCTTAATCGTGCGAGATTTTTTGCTCAAAGTTTATGAGGATATAAAATAACCATCTACAATAAAAATCATGAGAGGCCAGGCTGTGAAAGTAAAAAATGGCTTAATGGCAACATTTTAAAAACATGCTGGGGTCCGCAGGGACCCCATTTGCCCACGAAGGGTTAAGAGAAAATAAGACCTCTCACTTTTTCAACTATTTGCGCAGCTGCAAGATAGATCACTAAATCTTTTTTGTGTATTTTCTGTTCCTGGGCAAAATAAAACTTTGTAATTTCCCATATATTACTGTAGAGGAGTTAATGAGAAAGTTTACCAGTTACTGACCAGCTCCCCCTTCTTAACAACTCCTAATTTGCTGAGAGTAGGATGTCTTAGCTTGTGATTGGTAGCAGGGGCCTCCTCTGTATATAATAGGCTGCAGATTATACTAAAAAAATATTGTGGCATAAATTTACTGAGTGTGGTAGGGAAGGTATATGGAAGAATTACTATAGAAAGTGTAAGAGAGATATCAGAAGTCCAAGCTAGTGATGAACAAGATGGCTTTAGGAGTGGCAGAGGATGTGTGGAGCAAATACTTGCAGTAAGACAGATAGTGGAGAAGGCTTGTGAGAAAGACTATAAGGTGCTCATGGCATTTATGGGTCTGGAGAAAGGATACAACAAAGTAGACAGAGAAGGATTGTGGAAGGTTTTACGCATGTACAGTGTACATGGTAAGCTGCTAGATGCCTTCAAGAGTTTTTATGATGGTAGAGAAGCATGTGTAAGGGTAACAGGGCATCTAAGTGAATGGTTCACGATCGGTGTGGGCATGTGACAAGGTTGTGTGATGTCCCCATGGTTGTTCAATAAAAATATGGATGGCGTGATGAGAGAAGTAAAAACACGAGTAATGGAGAAGGGGATGGCATTGGTAATGAATGGTGATGGATGGAATATCTCAAATTTCTTGTATGTTGGTGATTCAGTACTACTTGCAAATACCGGACAAGAACTTGGTAAACTAGTGCAGAGCTTTGCCGGTGTCTGTGAGCGTCGTGCCTTGAGAGTAAACGTAGAAAAGAGTAAAGTGATGGTTATTGAGAGAGAAGGTGACTCCCAGTGTGAATGGAGAGAGACTAGAATTGGTGAGAGAGTTCAAATACCTGGGTTCATTGACAGAAAATAAAGGACACTGTGAAACAGCAGTGGAAAGTAGAGAAACACAAGGAAGGAAAGTAGCTGGTGCAATGAAGGCCATGATAAGAAACAGAGGCTTGAGTGTTGCAGCTGCACAAGGCTTACATGGAGTGTTGGTGCCAACTTTAACATATGGATGTGAGACCATGGTGTGGCATGAAAATGAAACTCAGGAGTGAGAGTCATGTGGAGAGAATGGATAACAAAAGAGCTGTGAAAAGGTAAATCTGAGAGCATTTGAAGGATGAAGGAGGCGAGATAGGCCAAGGAGAAGGTGGAAAGATATGGTGGACGAGTGTGTGAGGAAGAGAGGTTTGGAAGTCGGTGAGGTTAAGGGACTGACAAGAGATAGAGCTGGCTGGATGAATATTGTGAGGACAAGCACGTGATCAGGGATTTGGCGCCCCTTTTTAACGTAACAGTGTCCGGATTGACTCTATCAGATACGTTTATGTGAAGCTACAGAATGTGGTAAATGTTTCTGGCACATCTGATAGAGCCAGAATTCCGGAGGCTTGAATGGTGAGTGAATGGAAGCATGGCTCATTGGATTGGGCAAATTTGGGCTGTCTGGACGTTGCTATTCTTCTCCCTGCCCTTGGATGGGAAAGGAGGTACGGATGACGATGATGATATTATTCTTAAGACCGACCATTGACCTGTTAAGTCTACAGAGGCTGTGTAAGCCACTATTTAAGCGTGAGGAGCCAACAAGAGACAATGTTTTACACGGTTTTTCATTAGACATATTCGGGACGGATTTCCCACTAGACACAGTGCATCACTAGACACATTTATCCAGACACTTGTTCTCATTAATTACAAATCACAGAATGAGGGCATTTCCCCATTTTTGGTTCACCTTTTCATTTAATACTGGTGTGGATTATAATATCACCAACAATTTCTCCTACTTCCTCAAGCAATGAGTACTTTGCTTCCACTTACTGCAATTTGGTTAGGTAAGAGAAACAACTCATCTTTATATCTGTATTGAGAGTCTATGGATCCCCTTTTGTAAATGGATCCTGGTTTGTTTTTGTGGGTATGTTACAGTGTAAAGTACATCAGTCTTTTTGTGAGCTTTAACCTTCTCTCTTGCTGACTGATAAGAGGTAAAGTGTGCACCGTAGTATATATATATATATATATATATATATATATATATATATATATATATATATATATATATATATATATATATATATATATATATCACACTTTGTTTGCTTGTGCCAGAGTCTGTATTATGTGATCGATAAAACCAACAGCGTCCTGTACGAGACGACCATAACATATATTCAATATGATCAGTGGTTGTTGACTCTGAAATGCTGACAGGTGACTATGTATGATACATAGAAAGACTCAGGGAACGGCCTGTCAAGCTTATCGCAGATGCAAACTCATTAAAAAAGTTTATAAGAATATAAAAGGGCACACTACAATTGCCCTCTTTATATGTCCCTCAAGGCTTTCCAACCCTAAACGTGTTGCACACACAGCTCTGTAGTCGAATACGATACCACCAAGCCACTGTGCTTTCTAATTTCCTTATTTTAAATTAAAATATTATACAGGAAAATGCATTGGATTAGTTCTTGTTAGACAGTGACGATGCTGAAACTTGTTGGGAGTATCATACAGTGCTAAATGTGTTTGCCTGTTTAAGTCAGTTAACCTGCTATTCTTAGATTGGTCAGTGCAACGAAACGCAATCGCAGAGGTGAGAAAAAAGTCAGGATAGAGCCCTAAATTTCCTACACCTACGACCGTCATCCTTCTTGAGTGTACCCTGAATGCGACAGACTAGAGTCCGTTTCTCTAGAGCCCAAAGTAGAGAATGGGCGAGACGGGTAGATGATGCAACCTCAAGTCACCCCATATCTAAATGAGCTTTTGTTTCTACTGTTTACTTTGTCTCTTACACCGTAATATTTTCTTGTATGTTGCATATACAGAGTATGTCCATACGGGTTAATATATATACAGGTTACTGTAAATAGCATACGTGAGAGCATTAGCATGTAATATGTAACATAAACCATTAAGAAGGAGGCTTGAAAAGTCTCTGTGCAACTCAGAATGTAGCCCTCTTGTTTATCCTGAAACATCAACGTACACCCACTCGCTCACGGGTATTCTGGCCAAAATCGCAAGCACATTCATATTGACACAAATGTACACTCACTGTCCTGATATCTCATCCCTACCTCCTAGCACACACACGTAAATGGGTAGTGAGACAGGGAGTAAAGAAGGGTTGATTTGATTTGATTATTTTATTATGCCCAAAGGCGACAAACCTAGTACAGTGCCATGTGGCCATACGTGAGGTGAGTACAGGGGAACTCTTGCCACACAGGACATACTGTCTAGCTATAACAAATTAACACCCACCAAAGTGTGGATGACGCATGAGAATAACATCTAGGCTATCATCTTCCAACAAATCTTTACAAGTGTCCACTAATGTGAGTCCGTGTGGTACTAAATCAGAGACAAGTGAACATTGCAGGCAATAATGGTCAAGGCTGTTGGCATGGGGTGAGTCGCACAGCTTACAGGAGGAGAAATGAGTTGCGTTGCCCGCCCCAGCCACTGCCACACAGGTCGGTAGCCCAGTCCGAGGCGGGCACACACCACATTATGTTGACGAACCAGACCACTACGACGATATCTATGGGGACACAAGAGAAAGTGGTCATAATGTTGGATGGATGCACTGTGAGCCCTCTCAGCATTTCTACGGTGGAGAATAGGGGAGCGGGCTACTCTGCATATTATCTGCTTGTAGCAAATGGAGGAAGCATTAGTAGCATCCACAGCAGGCGGATCCAGTCCACAGGCAGTCCTTGCAAAGAGGTCAGCAGTGTTGATGGCTGTGAGATCAATGTGAGAGGGAATCCACAGAAAGTGCACCACCAGCAAACGATCGCGGGCAGTGGCCAATTGACGGAGTATCTGTGTAACGAGGTGTTGATATGCGGGCCTGGGAGAGGAGAGGGCATGGAAGGCCAGCTGTGAGTCACAGATGATCAAGCTGCTGTTGTTCGTCCATATTAATAAAGTAACTGCATCCAGGAGTCCATGTAGTTCACAATATGTAGAGCTCGACGAGCTTGGCAGTTGACAGCCCAACCAGCCCCCTTGAGGTGGGTCCAGACTTGGGGAAAATATAGCACAGCCAGCACTGCCATCCTCCTGCAGGGAGCCATCAGCGTAGATACGGTGGGCTGAAGGGAGGGATGTTGACAGCCTGGCGATGGTCTCCAAAGCTAGCTGTTTCTGAAGCTGAGGCAGGTCAGTCTTGGAGGCAGAGTGTATGAGATGGTAGGCACAGGGATCTGCCAAGGTGGAACGCCATAGTCCATCTCCTCAGCAAGCACCGGTACGTTGATGTTTAGCTGTCAGACGATTGAACAAACAGCATTAATTAGTGTGCGGCCACCATTGCGAAGCAGAGGCCTTAGTGCAGTGGGATCAAGGGAAGTCTGAATGATGTGAGAGTAGTGGGGAGAAAGGTGAGGATAGCGCAGGCACTTAACACTGAAGTATGTAACCACAGTGTATATTCTCTCAACAAGTGGTGCAAGGTTGAGTTCAAGTTGCATGTTGACAATTCTGGTTGAACCAGGGCAGCCCAGGATGAGTCTCATTACTGCGTGTTGGAACTTCTGAAGAGGTTGTAAGGCTATTCTGGAAAGTTGACAAAGAGCAGGGGAGAGATAATCAACAACTGATTGAACGAATGCTACGTATATGGTTCATGCTACAGGAATAGACATCCCGGCAGCATAATTAGTAAGCCACTTGAGTGGTTTTAGGTGCCACTGTAGCTGGGTCAGCAGATCCGGAACAATCGGATGCATTTGTTGTCTTGCAGGAATGGAGGGAGAAATCCGTACAGATGCCCCCAGATAAAGGTACTGTGTGCACAGAGGGATAACACAATCCCTGACAGAAAATACAGGCAGTGTTCTTGCTGGATGGGAAGTGAAGATTCTACTCTTTTCTGGACAGATAATGAGTCCGCATTTGGAAGCCGACTTGTGAAACATGTGAAGGAAACGTTGCAAATCTGCAGGGGAATTTGAATGAATGCAGATGTCATCAGCGTAGCAAGTAATTGTGGTTCCAGGGATATCAAGAAGGAGGGTGAGTAGACGATGTATGAGGATATTAAACAAAAAGGACTAAGGACACCACCTTGTGGAGTACCAAGCTCGAAATCCTTAGCAGTGCTGTATGCGCCCTTAAAAAGAACATGAGAGGATCTATTAAACAAGTAACCACGTATCCATCGCAGCAGGTTTCCCTTAACTCTAATATCCACTAGCTGGTTGAGGATGATGTCTCTGTTGGCGACATCAAATGCACTCTTTTAATCAATGAAGACCACAACACTGGTGGGGAACAGGAGGGTGTATAGCTCCATGAGGCAGTGATGTGGCCCTCACTGTGGTAAAAAGCTGTACAGTCGGGGTGAGAGATTGTTCTGCAGCCTAAACAAGGGTCTTGTAAGAAGGATACATTCCAGTACTTTACTGAAGCAGGAGGTGAGGGAAACAGGTCGGAATTTATCAGTGCCAGGTCTAGGAATAGGCATGATTGTACTGCGGGTCCAGGCTTGTGGCATGTATCCCAGACGGATGCAAAGGTTGAAGAGCTGGAGAAGGGGATTACCAGGAACTTTCAGGAGGACATGGAGGACAGAAAAAGTGATGCCATCATCACCTGGAGCCGTTACCCTACCCCTGGCGAGGGCCTGTTGCAATTCATGGTCAGTTATAGCCACACCATCCTCATCGTCTGTCCTCAGTAAAGCGGCGGTGAGACAGAGTGCACGAAGTTTTTCTGGGTGAAGAGCACTTCCTGTATGTGTGCGGGAAGGGTAGAAGCCCGTGATTGTGTAGACCAGGCATCTATAGGATTCTGTGCATACTGTGCTGGACTGTGGTGGAGGACACTAGGGGGCTTCTTCTTGACAATCTTGTTGATAAGGCGCCATATGGAAGCAACAGTCGTTTGAAGGTTGATGCAGTCGGTAAGTTTATGCCATGAATCGGTATAAAAGCAATGCTGGAGAGCAATTAGATCATCGCTCGACAATCGATACCGATGGAGATTCTCGGGGGAAGGTCGTCTTTGAAAGGCAAAACCATCCTCCGCCGCCTTCCTCTCTGCCTGAGCGATGAGATTATCCAGTATCCAGGTGTAGGCATCATGATGGCGTGTAATGTGTGGCCTGCTGACATAATGGGTGTAGAAGTCATGCATGGAGCTAACAAGTGATGAATACAACTTTTCGGGACATTGAAGGTCGAACGTGGGAAGAAGGTTGGTCATATAGGAGATGTATGTAGGGCAGTACTTGGGTGGGATTGCAATGCAAGCGCATCTTTGTACAGGAGAAGGTGTAGCAGGGAGGGAATAATGAAGGCTGGGAGCAATGTGATCAGAGAAGAGTGCAGGGATAGATGAACACCTGACCCGGGAAGCCCCGAGGCCAGATGTAAGGACGTGATCTAGTATGCCTCCTCGAGAGTGTGTGGCCTCACTGGTGTCCCAGCAGGTGAGCTGATTACGATGAATATACTCAAGAAGTTTAGTCCCGTTACGGTTAATGGTGCCAGAAAGGTCCCCCAAAGCAAGGTGTCAGGCATCATAATCCCCCATGCATATCATGCCACAGATGGTGGGAGATGGGAGAGCAGCTGTATTCAACCTGCCTGGTGCAGAGTACACATTGCACAACCTAATTGTGCCACTTCCAATGGTGACCTCAAGAAGCTGAAAGATTGTCTTGTCATCTACAGAGCTCTGGAGGAAACGGTGCTGGATGGAGGAGTGGACATACGTGACAAGTCCATTCCCAACTCGATGGACGTATGAAACATAACCACTGAGAGTGGTTGCCCCTATCCCGAGTAGCGCATGACCAACAAAGGATACCTGAACGAAAATTATATCCGGGTGGCGACTGTATACATATCCTTTGAGTGCAGTAAGTTTAGACTGGTTAGTAACACCACAGGCATTCCAAGAGATGACATGCAGTTGTGCCATGTTACCGAACTTTGCCATGACGTTAGCGAGGGCCAGATAAGGAAGTGGTGGTGGCATGAGAAGTGCTACACAGCGTGCCACGAGGGGAAGACTCCCTGGGGGGAGCATTCAGTAGTCCAGTGGGAGTGACAATGGTGTCCAGCTTCTCTGTAAGAGTGGTGACAGTCATAATGATGACTTGTGATTCAACCAGTGAATTTAATGTTCTCTCAAGTGAGGCTTGCTTGCTAACCAAACCATCAATATGGGCTTCTATTGCATCAAAACGTGCTGTAAGTGAGCTAATCCGAGTCCTGAGAGTGGCAACAGCATCGGGAAGTTCAGTGACTACAACTGAGTCCAAACCAACAGTGGAGGCAGAGGGAGCGGCAGCATAGAGTGGTGCTGGTGGCGACGGTAGTGGAGCCCCACCTTTAGCAGCGGGGACAGGGTTAGCCCGGCGCCTAGTGCAGCCATGCCAAATGTTAACCCCTTCTCGATGACATTGGGGACATTTCCAGTGCAAGGAATCTGGAGGTGGCGGGTTGGGTTGCATCAAGGCTGTTTCAGAAGCAGGTGGAGGGGGTCGGTGAGGACACATCCGAGAGTCGTGTTGGCCAGAGCACCATGCACACCATTCTGGCGCAGAGCAATACTGGGAGATGTGACCAATACCCCAGCAGCAAAAGCACCACGGTTGCTCGTCCTTCATCTTGCGAAACTCACAAGAAGGAAGGCAGGGAAGGAAGTTGAAGGTGACAATTGGTGGTCGTGAGAGAGGAAGGCTCCAGGTGACTACCAGCCGGTTAATAGGAGTGCCATTCTCGTGGAAACGTCGGGCTGAGTAGAAACCTGGCAGCTCCTTGGCCAAGTTAGGATCAGTGCAGACAGGATAACAGGTAAGGAGGTAAGTAGGAAATTTGCTGGGCCTCTCAGGTGAGTCTTGAATTTCCAAAGAAAGGGATAGGAACTCTCCTTTAGTTACGCAATCTACAATGTCCCTCCGACGTCTGGAGATGTAGACAAAGTGGGAAGTGATAGCAGACATCTTGACCTCAGCTTGGGTGAGGTCAAGGTGAAAAGCACAGTTGACCTTACACAACCATCGAAGTTTGATGTCCACAGTTGGGTTGTCTTCGAATAAAAGTTTGATGTAGTCAGCCCTGGGCGCGAATGCTGGAGGCGTAGAGGCAGGAAGCAACAGTGAAACTTGGGGGGACTGAGCAAGCTGCAGGAGGCAAGGAGTGTTGGATCTAAGGGCGGTTACCCTCTGCAGAGGATCAGAAGTCTCATGCCACTTGGAAGATTTGGTAGCAGGGGATGAAGGCTCACTGTTGCTGTCCGAGGTGTTATACACAGGGCTCTTGGCAGAGGAAGATGCCTGGCCGATGACCAGGTGCAGATAGTGCTGGTTCTGTAGCTACTTCCCCAGCTAGCGAGACATTGGTACTACTTTGTGGTAGCTGTGGCCAGTCACTCTGAGTCATTTCATCCTCGTCACACAGCGCCAGGTCAGCTTCAAGGTCCTCAAGGGTGGCATGGCCCGAGTACTTCATGCTGCACTCCTAGGCAGGTAGCAGGGTGACCGGGATGTCAGCTTCACCAGCACGACAGAACAGACCAATGATAGCAGGGGAAATAGTGTGACTCGTCCATGACGTCACACAGGTCGTACTGCGCATGCTCAGAAAAGAGAAAACCCGACCAGGGGGACCCAGTCTGCTGTACTGAATTTTCCCCCCAAACTACAGGCTAAGTCCAAACACCAGAAAAACACAACCAATGATGAAGTAAACACTAGACCTTTATGCTGTTCCCTGCAACTACATAAGGGTATTGGAAGGCAAGGACCAGCGAAAAAAACAGGAATATGAGCCACACACAGCAATGATTTATGTTCAGCCCTCTGATGGCGAAATCCCTGTAAAGAAGGGTAGGCGGAATATGAATGGAAGGAGAAAGAGGTGGAGAGATAGATAGAAAAGAGAAGAAGTGAGTGAAGACGGGAGGATGTTGGTACAGACAGACAGACAGACATGTAGGCAGACTGACAACAGACAAACAAACAGACATATATAGAGACTGTCAGCACACAGATAGACAGAGAAAGGTTTAAAGAATGTCTTGTTTAATTTTTCTTCAGCTCTTCAGCTTTCCTTGTTATTCCTTTCCCCTTCCATTTTTCTTCATACTGTCACTCGTTTTCTCCTCTCTTGCTGCCTCCTCCTCCTTCTCTTCCTCCAAATCATCATCATCATCATTTGCCGCATCTTGCACTACGTAAGATGACTTTATTCAGGTTAGGAGATACTTATTTAACTGTAAGGGTAAGGTACAGCCTTCATTTGCCTTTTCACATCTAGACATTTTCCTGATAGGCCGATGAGTACAATGATATGTTGGTGGTCTGAGCAAAATGAAAAGTAGGCATAAGTTATACTTTTTTACCTCCACCAAGGAGGTTATGTCGTAGCCCGCGTTTGTTTGTTTGTCTGTCTGTTAGCAGGATTACTCAAAAAGTTATTAACGGATTTTGATGAAATTTTGTGGAAGAGTGGGCCATGGGCCAAGGAAGAAATGATTATTTTGGAGGGCAGATCTGGATCCGGAGTATCCTGCAAAATATCTCTAAATGTTCTCAGTGAGTTACAATGAAGTTTTGTGGAAAGGTGGGCCATGGACCAAAAAAGAATTGGTTATATTTTGGGGGCGGATCCGGATCCGGATCCGGATCCTATATCCACTGATCCGGATCCGGACATTTCTTTAATGACAATGGCATTGGCGGAGGTATGCACCCTCTGAGTTATTCTAGTTGTTATTGTTGTTTTTGTGATCCCAGATTCATCTCTGCATTAACCCAGTGGACTGCAGGCTGAAGTTACCTTTTTCATGCAGTACACCATTCTACTTTTGATCTAAGTAGGGAGCTGAAGAATGTTTGTATATCTGAGCCATTTTGCTGCCCAAGTATTATGGGGCTAATGAAAGCATTTACATTACTATTACTGACTCATAAAGAATACATTAATTATTTGGCTTGATGATTTGATGCATCAACGAAACAGCTTTCTGGAACAACATTACTAAATGCTTCATAACGCAACATTACTATAAATAAAAGTGACACCCTGTTAATTCTTATATTATTTGCTTTATCCAGGGTAATTTAACACGTGCAGGCTCCTAAACTCCCTCTCCGTTGTGTACACCTGCCTGGGGTTAGGTGGACTACAATACTAGAGTTGCTACGATCAGAAGATGGTTAATGGTGACCGTACAAACAATCTAATGTTTTTATACTCACTCTCAGCTGAATTAAATAATCTTGGTTTATCTGGAGCAGTATTAGAATTGCTACGACCATGGAAGAGTTAACAGTGATAATATAAACGTTTTCTGGCTCCTATAACTCACATTCAACAGAGAAAAAATGTCTGGCAGTAGCTGGAACAAACAACCACCTTTGTTCTGACCATAAAAATAATAATAATGGTGGTAATAATGATTTTAGTCCAAAACGTTTACTCAGCGGAGTATAGACGCCCGGGGTTACCTGGAAGAAAATGTTACTGTTGTTCCGATTATGAGACTTGACATACAATTCAAAACACATCATTACAGCCAAAAAGCTGTGAAATGCGACACAGTCACCTGTCCATCTATTAATATGTATTATTAGCTATGTTACTGGTAATTTAACCGAGGCGTCCCGTCGACATATGGGTACGTTGCAACATTTTGCATTTCCCAGTCCTGATGACGTACTGGTACGTCGTGCAATTGCAAGGTCCCTAATTTGCACAATTTTCAATTTTCGTGCGTGATTTTTCATACGTATACGTGGGACATCTTCCACTATTCCTCTACAAGATGCCAAACAGGGACAATGCCTTACACCACATAACCTCCCCCCACACACACACACGCCATTGTCTCGGCAATTCATCTGTTGCCAGTGACCTGGCCAATAAAGACATTCAGGGCCAGAGTGATTCCCCAATCGATGACAATGTGGAGG
Organism: Coenobita brevimanus; assembly: GCF_032717465.1. Classification (NCBI taxonomy): domain Eukaryota; kingdom Metazoa; phylum Arthropoda; class Malacostraca; order Decapoda; family Coenobitidae; genus Coenobita; species Coenobita brevimanus. The sequence continues at coordinate 15,066,820 of NC_136975.1, read as the reverse complement.
ACAAAGTTTACAACCGGTAGCATTAGAGGAAGAAACAGTCAGAAATGATGATCAGGTAATGTGGCAAAAGAAGGTCAGGTATGGTGATGAGTTAGTGAGTGAAACAATGCTTATAATGCCTATATTACTGTTTGAAAACCAATATACTCTCGTACTACATATAAATTCGTACCAAGTAAATAAATAAATACCATTTATGAGAGATGTGGAATAGTTACCCTCCCACTGAACTCGTTTTCTTTGGTGCCAGCCTGTTAGGAAACCCAGTCAGGTAAGGAGGTACTGCTACCTGGATTGAGTATTTAAAACCTCAGGTGGGCGATTGCTTTAAGAAATTTCGATGTTTCTCACCAAAAGCGGAGATTTTAGCCAAAACAATTTTTTTCGAAAATACATCGGGGGGGGGATGTCGGAGGTGCGAAATAGCTCAGGACGTGATGGGTTAATACGGTGCAGTGTGATGAACATGTAGTAATTAATAATTCTGTTCGTAATATAACAATTTGTACCAATATACTGTTTTACTGTTTGAACGTGTTCTGAATTGTTACTCCACATAACACTTCTATCTATCTATCTATCTATTGCCAGACACCTCAATCCCGTTTTGGGTGGCCACAAACAAATCGCCTCCAAGTCTCCCTGTCCCCCGCCATTTCACTCCCCTGCTCCCAGCTCACACCCCCCTCTCTCATATACCTCTCCACCCCATCCCTCCATCTCATCCTCGGCCTCCCCCTCCCTCTTTCCCCCTCCACCTCACTCACATACACTCTCTTCGTCAGTCTTTCACCCTCCATCCTCTCCACATGGCCAAACCACCTCAGTGTGTTCCTCATAACGCTTACTATCACATCCACATCAACACCACAACGCTCCTTTATATCCTCATTCGTCAGCCTGTCTCTCCATGTGACTCCACAGGCTCCTCTTAAATAACTCATTTCCACTGCTCTCACTCTTGACTTGTGTCCTTCCAGCAACGTCCAAGCTTCACTTCCGTACGTTAGAGTTGGTATCACAATACTGTCATGTAGTAACTTTTTCACTTCCATGCTCACTTCCCTGTTTCTTATCACTGCTTTCAAGGAACCAGCAACCTTTCTTCCCTGCTGTACCCTTTCAAGCACTTCACCCTCCAAACCTCCATCCTTACTCATCACACTACCCAAGTACTTAAACGTACTCACACTTTCCAATTCCTCACCATCCAACCTCGCTGTACATTCACTGACTTCACCTCTCTCAAAGACCATCACTTTACGCTTCCCTACATTCACCTTTAGATTCCGTTTCTTACACACTCTCCCAAACTCATCTACCAAGCTTTGCAGCTCTCCTTCGTCTTCACTTAACAACACAGTATCATCTGCAAACAACAGTACAGGGAGTTTCCAAACACTATCCTCTCTCACCATGGCCACTCCAACATCCACTACCCTACCTTGTACCTCTTTTATTACCCCATCCATGTACAGATTGAACAACCATGGAGACATGAAACATCCCTGTTTCAACCCAACCTTCAAAGAGAAAAATTCACTTAGATCACCATCCACACGCACTGCAGCCTTCGCACCGTCGTACATACTCTTCACAGCATTCAACAACTTTCCATCTACTCCATATATTCTTAACACTTTCCACAATCCTTGTCTATCCACCCTGTCATATGCTTTCTCCAAATCCATGAATGCCGCATACAACCTCTTTCCCTTCTCTAGAAACTTTTTCACTAAAGATCTGAGAATGATTATCTGATCTACACAACCTCTTCCCTTCCTAAAGCCTCCCTGTTCTTCTCCAACTAATTTCTCTGTTCTTTCTCTAACTCTGTCAATAAGTATCCTACCATACAGTTTTCCTATTATACTAAGAAGACAAATGCCCCTATGGTTACCACACACTTCTTTTTCCCCTTTTCCTTTGTACAAGGGAATAATTATACCTGACTTCCAATCCTCCGGGACTCTACCTTCCTCCCAGGCCAATCTGCACATCTTCCACATCCATTCTACTACTATCTTTCCCCCATGCTTCAGCATTTCACCACACGCTCCATCAATTCCTGGGGCTTTCCCCGATTTAACTTTCTTCATTGCTTCCACAACTTCTTTCCTACTGATTTCTTCCTGTCTTCTGACCTCCCTCCTTCTCCCAGCCATTCCCCAGCCACTTATACTCGCATTACTTCCATCCTCTACATTCAACAATTCTTTGAAGTGTTCTCTCCATCTGCTCACTTTTTCTGCCTTCTCCACTAGTAATCTACCATTTTTATCTTTCACTCCCCTGCTAACTTCACTTCCACCCTGTCTTACTCTTTTCACCTCTCTCCAGAACATTTTTTTACAGTCCCTCCACTTTACACTCAAATTTCTTCCAAATTCCTCATCCAATCTCTTCTTACTCTCTCTTACTAATCTTTTCACCTCTCTCTTCCTTTCTACATATAACTCTCTCTTCCACCTGTCAACCTCTTCCACGCCCCTATTTCTCATCCATTCATTGTATGCTTTCTTCTTTTGTGCCACAGCCTGTTTCACCTCTTCAGTCCACCACGCTGTTCCTTGCACCCCCCTCCGTCTTCTCTTCCTTCCACACACCACATCACATGCTGCACATATTTCTTCTGTAAATATTCTACACACACCTTCCACGTCTCCCATCTGCTCCAATTCATATTTGCCATAATCTGCTTTTATCCGGTGTAACTGCCATTCCCAGAAGTTGAATACTACAATGTCGTTGTTTTTAGTGCAAGGTAAGAGAAACAGAGGTTAGGAACCCACGAGATTGTTCCCTTCAAGGGAAAAGAAGAAAGGGAAAAACAGATCCGTTCATTTCGAGATGCCGGGACATACTGCATTAGAAAAACTGGAGGTCAGAGGCAGAAGAAAATACAGACAAAGGAAGACATTTCCAGAGTCCATCTGTTGCGTGCATGAAGATCTGGGAGTATCGGTTAACTATTACATTTGAGAGTTAGACTGAAAAGGTGTGAGTTTGCTGCCAGGCAGGTGCTACATGCCCGCCATGATAGTGGGGGAATGAAAGCAGTTTAGAAGAGATGAAACCACTGAAGTGACGGGAAAAAAAAAAATAAATAACGAACCAAGAGTGTGGCTAAAAGAAATAGGTTGACGGAAATAGGCAAGAGAGGAGTTAATAAGTCAATATAATTCACCGAATTTTAGCTATATGGCAGGAATGAATATGTATAGTTACTATAATAGATCTGTTTTCTATTCACAAAACTGTTCAGTTCCCACAACAGGAATGAATATCATATTTCCATGAATTTCGAGGAGCCCTACTGTGAAGTAGGAATGAGTTTCCAAGGTTGCTGTAGTCGGTGTGTTTTCACTTTGGGGATTTAGACCTCTCCAAATTTTTAAATCGTGGCTGGATGATATTTGATGAGCCTTATGCCTATGAGGTAGGAAAGAGTCTCCTTGGTTACTAGTTAGATCGATCTTTCAATTTGGCTACACATCTTAAGCTAAGTTGAAAGTATTTCCGGATATCCACGAGGTAATTTACACACACACACACACACACACACACACACAGTATCTCTCTCTCTCTCTCTCTCTCTCTCTCTCTCTCTCCCTGTCCCTCTCTCTCTCCCTCTCCCTCTCTCTCTCTCTACCTATATATATATATATATTAGGACTCCATATTATAAATGCAATTAATTATAGAAAACATGATAGATAGATAGATAGATAGACAGACAGATAGAAGCAGCAAGTCAGAGGTATTGTGTCTGCGAGAATCGAGCAATGCTAAACATGCTTACACACTCTAACTCAAGGAATGCTTTATAGGCACACGACAGCGCCTAGTGACCATACACACACATACACACATACTCACACACAAGTTTCTAGAACATTCCAACAACAGTGTAACACACGTGACACGACCCCTGGTACACCAGAATTTAGGAAGCAGAGCTCAGAAAGAGGCTAGCTGTAGAATCGACAAATCATCATCATCATTTGCCGCATCTTGCACTACGTGAGATTACTTTATTCAGGTTAGGAGATACTTATTTAACTGTAAGGGTTAGGTACAGCCTTCATTTGCCTTTTCACATCTAGACGTTTTCCTGATAGGCCGATGAGTACAATGATATGCTGGTGGTCTGAGCAAAATGAAAAGTAGGCATAAGTTATACTTTTTTACCTCCGCCAAGGAGGTTATGTCATAGCCTGCGTTTGTTTGTTTGTCTGTCTGTTAGCAGGATTACTCAAAAAGTTATTAACGGATTTTGATGAAATTCAGTGGAAGGGTGGGCCATGGGCCAAGGAAGAAATGATTATTTTGGAGGGCAGATCCGGATCCGGAGTATCCTGCAAACATTCTCCAAATGTTCTCAGTCAGATACAATCAAGTTTTGTGGAATGGTTGGCCATGGACCAATAAAGAACTGGTGGTATTTTGGGAGACGGATCCGGATCCGGATCTGGATCCTATATCCACTGATCCGGATCCGGACATTTCTTTAATGACAATGGCATTGGCGGAGGTATGCACCCTGTGAGTTATTCTAGTTGCTATTGTTGTTTTTGTGGTCCCAGGTTCATCTCTGCATGAACTAAGTGGACTGCAGGCTGAAGTTACCTTTTACCTGCAGTACACCATTCTACTTTTGATCTAAGTAGGGAGCTGAAGAATGTTTGTATATCTGAGCCATTTCACTGCCCAAGTATTATGGGGCTAATGAAAGCATTTACATTACTATTACTGACTCGTAAAGAATACATTATTTGGTTAGATGATTTGATATATCAACGAAACAGCTTTCTGGAACAACGTTACTAAATGCTTCATAACACAACATTACTATAAATAAATGTGACACCCTGTTAATTTTTATATTATTTGCTTTGTCCAGGGTAATTTAACACGTGCAGGCTCCTAAACTCCCTCTCCGTTGTGTACACCCGCCTGGGGTTAGGTGGACTACAATACTAGAGTTGCTACGATCAGAAGATGGTTAATGGTGACCGTACTAACAATCTAATGTTTTTATACTCACTCTCAGCTGAATTAAATAATCTTGGTTTATCTGGAAAGCAGAATTAAAATTGATACGACTATGGAAGAGTTAACAGTGATAATATAAACGTTTTCTGGCTCCTATAACTCACATTCAACAGAGAAAAAATGTCCGGCGGTAGCTGGAACAAACGACCACCTTTGCTCTGACCATAAAAATAATAATAATGGTGGTAATAATGATTTTAGTCCAAAACGTTCACTCAGCGGAGTATAGATGCCCGGTGTTACCTGGAAGAAAATGTTACTGTTGTTCCGATTATGAGACTTGACATACAATTCAAAACACATCATTACAGCCAAAAAGCTGTGAAATGCGACACAGTCACATGTCCATCTATTAATATGTATTATTAGCTATGTTACTGGTAATTTAACCGAGGCGTCCCGTCGACATATGGGTACGTTGCAACATTTTGCATTTGCCAGTCCCGATGACGTACTGGTACGTCATGCAATTGCAAGGTCACTAAATTGCACAATTTTCAATTTTCTTGCGTGATTTTCCATACGTATACATGGGACACCTTCCACTATTCCACTACAAGATGCCAAGCAGGGACAATGCCTTACACCACATAACCTCCCCCCCCACACACACACATGCCATTGTCTCGGCAATTCACCTGTTACCAGCGACCTGGCCAATAAAGACATTCAGGGCCAGAGTGATTCCGCAATCGATGACAATGTGGAGGACAAAGTTTACATACCGGTAGCATTAGAGGAAGAAACAGTCAGAAATGATGATCAGGTAATGTGGCAAAGGAAGGTCAGGTATGGTGATGAGTTAGTGAGTGAAACAATGCTTATAATGCCTATATTACTGTTTGAAAACCAATATACTCTCGTACTACATATAAATTCGTTCCAAGTAAATAAATAAATACCGTTTATGAGAGGTGTGGAATAGTTACCCTCCCATTGAACTCGTTTTCTTTGGTGCCAGCCTGTTAGGAAACCCAGTCAGGTAAGGAGGTACTGCTACCTGGATCGAGTTTTTAAAACCTCAGGTGAGCGATTGCTTTATGAAATTTCGATGTTTCTCACCAAAAGTGGAGATTTCAGCCAAAACAATTTTTTTTCGAAAATACATGCGGGGGGATGTCGGAGGTGCGAAATAGCTCAGGACGTGATGGGTTAATACGGTGCAGTGTGATGAACATGTAGTAATTAATAATTCTGTTCGTAATATAACAATTTGTACCAATATACTGTTTTACTGTTTGAACGTGTTCTCAATCGTTACTACACATAACACTTACTCTACTATAATCTGCTTTTATCCGGCGTAACTGCCACTTCCAGAACTTGAATACTACAATGTCGTTGTTTTCAGTGCATGGTAAAAGAAACCAGAGGTTAGGAACCCACGAGATTGTTCCCTTCAAGGGAAAAGAAGAAAGGGAAAAACAGATCTGTTTATTTTGAGATGCCGGGACATATTGCATTAGAAAAACTGGAGGTCAGAGGCAGAAGAAAATACAGACAAAGGAAGACATTTCCAGAGTCCATCTGTTGCGTGCATGAAGATCTGGGAGTATCGGTTAACTATTACATTTGAGAGTTAGACTGAAAAGATGTGAGTTTGCTGCCAGGCAGGTGCTACATGCCCGCCATGATAGTGGGGGAATGCAAGTAGACAGTTTAGAAGAGCTGAGACCACTGAAGTGAAAAAAATAAATAACGAAGCAAGATAATGGCTAAAAGAAATAGGTTGATGGCAATAGGCAAGAGAAGAGTTAATAAGTTAATATAATTCACCGAATTGTAGTTATATGGCAGGAATGAATATGTATAGTTACTATAATAGATCTGTTTTCTATTCACAAAATTGTTCAATTCCCACAACAGGAATGAATATCATATTTCCACGAATTTCGAGGAGCCCTACTGTGAAGTAGGAATGAGTTTCCAAGGTTGCTGTAGTCGGTGTGTTTTCACTTTGGGGATTTAGACTTCTCCAAATTTTTAAATCGTGGCTGCATGGTATTTGATGAGCCTTATGCTTATGAGGTAGGAAAGAGTCTCCTTGGTTACTAGTTAGATCGATCTTTCAATTTGGCTACACATCTTAAGCTAAGTTGAAAATATTTCCGGATATCCACGAGGTAATTTTCACACACACACACACACACACACACACACACACACACACACACAAACACACACACAAACACACACACAGTATCTCTCTCTCTCTCTCTCTCTCTCTCTCTCTCTCTCTCTACATACATATATATATATATATATATATATATATATATATATATATATATATATATATATATATATATATTAATAGATGGATATGTGACTGTATCGCATTTCACAGCTTTTTGGCTGTAATGATGTGTTTTGAATTGTATGTCAAGTCTCATAATCGGAACAACAGTAACATTTTCTTCCAGGTAATGCCGGGCGTCTATACTCTGCTGAGTAAACGTTTTGGACTAAAATCATTATTACCAACATTATTATTATTTTTGTGGTCAGAACAAAGGTGGTCGTTAGTTACAGCTACCGCTGGACATTTTTTCTCTGTTGAATGTGAGTTATGGGACCCAGAAAACGTTTATATTATCACTGTTAACTCTTCCATGGTCGTAGCAATTCTAATACTGCTTTCCAGATAAACCAAGATTATTTAATTCAGCTGAGAGTGAGTAAAAAAACATTAGATTGTTAATACGGTCACCATTAACCATCTTCTGATCGTAGCAACTATGGTATTGTAGTCCACCTAACCCCAGGCGGGTGTACACAACGGAGAGGGAGTTTAGGAGCCTGCACGTGTTAAATTACCCTGGACAAAGCAAATTTTATAAGAATTAAGAGGGTGTCACTTTTATTTATAGTAATGTTGCATTATGAAGCATTTAGTAATGTTGTTCCGGAAAGCTGTTTCGTTGATACATCAAATCATCAAACCAAATAATTAATGTTTTCTTTACGAGTCAGTAATAGCAATGTAAATGGTTTCATTAGCCTCATAATACTTCGGCAGTGAAATGGCTCAGATATACATTCTTCAGCTCCCTACTTAGATCAAAAGTAGAATGGTGTACTGCAGGAAAAAGGTAACTTCAGCCTGCAGTTAACTGGGTTCATGCAGAGATGAATCTGGGACCACAAAAACAACAATAACAACTAGAATAACTCAGCGGGTGCATACCTCCGCCAATGCCATTGTCATTAAAAAAATGTCCGGATCTGGATCAGTGGATATAGGATCCGGATCCGGATCCGGATCCGCCCCCAAAATATAACCAATTCTTTTTTGGTCCATGGCCCACTTTTTCAAAAAACTTCATTGTAACTCACTGAGAACATTTGGAGATATTTTGCAGGATACTCCGGATCCGGATCTGCCCCCCAAAATAATCATTTCTTCCTTGGCCCATGGCCCACCTTCCACAGAATTTCATCAAAATCCGTTAATAACTTTTTGAGTAATCCTGCTAACAGACAGACAAACAAACAAACGCAGGCTATGACATAACCTCCTTGGCGGGGGTAAAAAAGGATAACTTATGCCTACTTTTCATTTTGCTCAGACCACCAACATATCATTGTACTCATCGGCCAATCAGGAAAACGTCTAGATGTGAAAAGGCAAATGAAGGCTGTACCTAACCCTTACAGTTAAATAAGTATCTCCTAACCTGAATAAAGTCATCTTACGTAGCGCAAGATGCGGCAAATGATGATGATGATGATTTATCGGTTCTACAGCTAGCCTCCTTCTGAGCTCTGCTTCCTAAATTCTGGTGTACCAGGGGTCGTGTCACGTGTGTTATACTGTTGTTGGAATGTTCTAGAAACTTGTGTGTGAGTATGTGTGTATGTGTGTGTATGGTCACTAGGCGCTGTCGTGTGCCTATAAAGCATTCCTTGAGTTAGAGTGTGTAAGCATGTTTAGCATTTCTCGATTCTCGCAGACACAATACCTCTGACTTGCTGCTTCTATCTGTCTGTCTATCTATCTATCTATCATGTTTTCTATAATTATTTGTATTTATAATATGGAGTCCTGACATATATATATATATATATATATATATTTATATGTCAGGACTCCATATTATAAATGCAATTAATTATTTGTATTTATAATATGGACTCCTGACATATATATATATATATATATATATATATATATATATATATATATATATATATATATATATATATATTTTTATATGTCAGGACTCCATATTATAAATGCAATTAATTAAAGAAAACATGATAGATAGATAGATAGACAGACAGATAGAAGCAGCAAGTCAGAGGTATTGTGTCTGCGAGAATCGAGAAATGCTAAACATGCTTACACACTCTAACTCAAGGAATGCTTTATAGGCACACGACAGCGCCTAGTGACCATACACACACATACACACATACACACATACTCACACACAAGTTTCTAGAACATTCCAACAACAGTATAACACACGTGACACGACCCCTGGTACACCAGAATTTAGGAAGCAGAGCTCAGAATGAGGGTAGCTATAGAACCGACAAATCATCATCATCATCATTTGCCGCATCTTGCGCTATGTAAGATGACTTTATTCAGGTTAGGAGATACTTATTTAACTGTAAGGGTTAGGTACAGCCTTCATTTGCCTTTTCACATCTAGACGTTTTCCTGATAGGCCGATGAGTACAATGATATGTTGGTGGTCTGAGCAAAATGAAAAGTAGGCATAAGTTATACTTTTTTACCTCCGCCAAGGAGGTTATGTCATAGCCTGCGTTTGTTTGTTTGTCTGTCTGTTAGCAGGATTACTCAAAAAGTTATTAACGAATTTTGATGAAATTCTGTGGAAGTTGGGCCATGGGCCAAGGAAGAAATGATTATTTTGGGGGGCAGATCCGGATCCGGAGTATCCTGCAAAATATCTCCAAATGTTCTCAGTGAGTTACAATGAAGTTTTTTGAAAAAGTGGGCCATGGACCAAAAAAGAATTGGTTATATTTTGGGGCCGGATCCTATATCCACTGATCCAGATCCGGACATTTTTTTAATGACAATGGCATTGGCGGAGGTATGCACCCTCTGAGTTATTCTAGTTGTTATTGTTGTTTTTGTGGTCCCAGATTCATCTCTGCATGAACCCAGTTAACTGCAGGCTGAAGTTACCTTTTTCCTGCAGTACACCATTCTACTTTTGATCTAAGTAGGGAGCTGAAGAATGTTTGTATATCTGAGCCATTTCACTGCCCAAGTATTATGGGGCTAATGAAAGCATTTACATTACTATTACTGACTCATAAAGAATACATTATTTGGTTAGATGATTTGATGTATCAACGAAACAGCTTTCTGGAACAACGTTACTAAATGCTTCATAACACAACATTACTATAAATAAATGTGACACCCTGTTAATTTTTATATTATTTGCTTTGTCCAGGGTAATTTAACACGTGCAGGCTCCTAAACTCCCTCTCCGTTGTGTACACCCGCCTGGGGTTAGGTGGACTACAATACTAGAGTTGCTACGATCAGAAGATGGTTAATGGTGACCGTACTAACAATCTAATGTTTTTATACTCACTCTCAGCTGAATTAAATAATATTGGTTTATCTGGAAAGCAGAATTAAAATTGATATGACTATGGAAGAGTTAACAGTGATAATATAAACGTTTTCTGGCTCCTATATCTCACATTCAATAGAGAAAAAATGTCCGGCGGTAGCTGGAACAAACGACCACCTTTGCTCTGACCATAAAAATAATAATTATGGTGGTAATAATGATTTTAGTCCAAAACATTCACTCAGCGGAGTATAGATGCCCGGTGTTACCTGGAAGAAAATGTTACTGTTGTTCCGATTATGAGACTTGACATACAATTCAAAACACATCATTACAGCCAAAAAGCTGTGAAATGCGACACAGTCACATGTCCATCTATTAATATGTATTATTAGCTATGTTACTGGTAATTTAACCGAGGCGTCCCGTCGACATATGGGTACGTTGCAACATTTTGCATTTGCCAGTCCCGATGACGTACTGGTACGTCATGCAATTGCAAGGTCCCTAAATTGCACAATTTTCAATTTTCTTGCGTGATTTTCCATACGTATACATGGAACACCTTCCACTATTCCTCTACAAGATGCCAAGCAGGGACAATGCCTTACACCACATAACCTCCCCCCCCCACACACACATGCCATTGTCTCGGCAATTCACCTGTTACCAGCGACCTGGCCAATAAAGACATTCAGGGCCAGAGTGATTCCGCAATCGATGACAATGTGGAGGACAAAGTTTACATACCGGTAGCATTAGAGGAAGAAACAGTCAGAAATGATGATCAGGTAATGTGGCAAAGGAAGGTCAGGTATGGTGATGAGTTAGTGAGTGAAACAATGCTTATAATGCCTATATTACTGTTTGAAAACCAATATACTCTCGTACTACATATAAATTCGTTCCAAGTAAATAAATAAATACCGTTTATGAGAGGTGTGGAATAGTTACCCTCCCATTGAACTCGTTTTCTTTGGTGCCAGCCTGTTAGGAAACCCAGTCAGGTAAGGAGGTACTGCTACCTGGATCGAGTTTTTAAAACCTCAGGTGAGCGATTGCTTTATGAAATTTCGATGTTTCTCACCAAAAGTGGAGATTTTAGCCAAAACAATTTTTTTTCGAAAATACATGCGGGGGGATGTCGGAGGTGCGAAATAGCTCAGGACGTGATGGGTTAATACGGTGCAGTGTGATGAACATGTAGTAATTAATAATTCTGTTCGTAATATAACAATTTGTACCAATATACTGTTTTACTGTTTGAACGTGTTCTCAATCGTTACTACACATAACACTTACTCTACTATAATCTGCTTTTATCCTGCGTAACTGCCACTTCCAGAACTTGAATACTACAATGTCGTTGTTTTTAGTGCAAGGTAAAAGAAACCAGAGGTTAGGAACCCACGAGATTGTTCCCTTCAAGGGAAAAGAAGAAAGGGAAAAACAGATCCGTTCATTTTGAGATGCCGGGACATATTGCATTAGAAAAACTGGAGGTCAGAGGCAGAAGAAAATACAGACAAAGGAAGACATTTCCAGAGTCCATCTGTTGCGTGCATGAAGATCTGGGAGTATCGGTTAACTATTACATTTGAGAGTTAGACTGAAAAGATGTGAGTTTGCTGCCAGGCAGGTGCTACATGCCCGCCATGATAGTGGGGGAATGCAAGTAGACAGTTTAGAAGAGCTGAGACCACTGAAGTGAAAAAAATAAATAACGAAGCAAGATAATGGCTAAAAGAAATAGGTTGATGGCAATAGGCAAGAGAAGAGTTAATAAGTTAATATAATTCACCGAATTGTAGTTATATGGCAGGAATGAATATGTATAGTTACTATAATAGATCTGTTTTCTATTCACAAAATTGTTCAATTCCCACAACAGGAATGAATATCATATTTCCACGAATTTCGAGGAGCCCTACTGTGAAGTAGGAATGAGTTTCCAAGGTTGCTGTAGTCGGTGTGTTTTCACTTTGGGGATTTAGACTTCTCCAAATTTTTAAATCGTGGCTGCATGGTATTTGATGAGCCTTATGCTTATGAGGTAGGAAAGAGTCTCCTTGGTTACTAGTTAGATCGATCTTTCAATTTGGCTACACATCTTAAGCTAAGTTGAAAATATTTCCGGATATCCACGAGGTAATTTACACACACACACACACACACACACACACACACACACACACAAACACACACACAGTATCTCTCTCTCTCTCTCTCTCTCTCTCTACCTACATATATATATATATATATATATATATATATATATATATATATATATATATATATATATATATATATATATATATATATACATATATATATATATATATATATATATATATATATATATATATATATATATATATATATATATATTAATAGATGGATATTAATAGATGGATATGTGACTGTATCGCATTTCACAGCTTTTTGGCTGTAATGATGTGTTTTGAATTGTATGTCAAGTCTCATAATCGGAACAACAGTAACATTTTCTTCCAGGTAATGCCGGGCGTCTATACTCTGCTGAGTAAACGTTTTGGACTAAAATCATTATTACCAACATTATTATTATTTTTGTGGTCAGGACAAAGGTGGTCGTTTGTTCCAGCTACCGCTGGACATTTTTTCTCTGTTGAATGTGAGTTATGGGAGCCAGAAAACGTTTATATTATCACTGTTAACTCTTCCATGGTCGTAGCAATTCTAATACTGCTTTCCAGATAAACCAAGATTATTTAATTCACCTGAGAGTGAGTTAAAAAACATTAGATTGTTAGTACGGTCATCATTAACCATCTTCTGATCGTAGCAACTCTGGTATTGTAGTCCACCTAACCCCAGGCGGGTGTACACAACGGAGAGGGAGTTTAGGAGCCTGCACGTGTTAAATTACCCTGGACAAAGCAAATTTTATAAGAATTAAGAGGGTGTCACTTTTATTTATAGTAATGTTGCGTTATGAAGCATTTAGTAATGTTGTTCCGGAAAGCTGTTTCGTTGATACATCAAATCATCAAACCAAATAATTAATGTTTTCTTTACGAGTCAGTAATAGCAATGTAAATGTTTTCATTAGCCTCATAATACTTGGGCAGTGAAATGGCTCAGATATACAAACATTCTTCAGCTCCCTACTTAGATCAAAAGTAGAATGGTGTACTGCAGGAAAAAGGTAACTTCAGCCTGCAGTTAACTGGGTTCATGCAGAGATGAATCTGGGACCACAAAAACATCAATAACAACTAGAATAACTCAGCGGGTGCATACCTCCGCCAATGCCATTGTCATTAAAAAAATGTCCGGATCTGGATCAGTGGATATAGGATCCGGATCCGGATCCGGATCCGCCCCAAAAATATAACCAATTCTTTTTTGGTCCATGGCCCACTTTTTCAAAAAACTTCATTGTAACTTACTGAGAACATTTGGAGATATTTTGCAGGATACTCCGGATCCGGATCTGCCCCCTAAAATAATCATTTCTTCCTTGGCCCATGGCCCACCTTCCACAGAATTTCATCAAAATCCGTTAATAACTTTTTTAGTAATCCTGCTAACAGACAGACAAACAAACAAACGCAGGCTATGACATAACCTCCTTGGCGGGGGTAAAAAAGGATAACTTATGCCTACTTTTCATTTTGCTCAGACCACCAACATATCATTGTACTCATCGGCCAATCAGGAAAACGTCTAGATGTGAAAAGGCAAATGAAGGCTGTACCTAACCCTTACAGTTAAATAAGTATCTCCTAACCTGAATAAAGTCATCTTACGTAGCGCAAGATGCGGCAAATAATGATGATGATGATTTATCGGTTCTACAGCTAGCCTCCTTCTGAGCTCTGCTTCCTAAATTCTGGTGTACCAGGGGTCGTGTCACGTGTGTTATACTGTTGTTGGAATGTTCTAGAAACTTGTGTGTGAGTATGTGTGTATGTGTGTGTATGGTCACTAGGCGCTGTCGTGTGCCTATAAAGCATTCCTTGAGTTAGAGTGTGTAAGCATGTTTAGCATTTCTCGATTCTCGCAGACACAATACCTCTGACTTGCTGCTTCTATCTGTCTGTCTATCTATCTATCTATCATGTTTTCTATAATTATTTGTATTTATAATATGGAGTCCTGACATATATATATATATATATATATATATATATATATATATATATATATATATATATATATATATATATATATATATATATATATATATATATATATATATATATATATATATATATATGTCAGGACTCCAGGACTCCATATTATAAATGCAATTAATTATAGAAAACATGATAGATAGATAGAGAGAGAGACAGATAGAAGCAGCAAGTCAGAGGTATTGTGTCTGCGAGAATCGAGAAATGCTAAACATGCTTACACACTCTAACTCAAGGAATGCTTTATAGGCACACGACAGCGCCTAGTGACCATACACACACATACACACATACTCACACACAAGTTTCTAGAACATTCCAACAACAGTATAACACACGTGACACGACCCCTGGTACACCAGAATTTAGGAAGCAGAGCTCAGAAGGAGGCTAGCTGTAGAACCGACAAATCATCATCATCATCATTTGCCGCATCTTGCGCTATGTAAGATGATTTTATTCAGGTTAGGAGATACTTATTTAACTGTAAGGGTTAGGTACAGCCTTCATTTGCCTTTTCACATCTAGACGTTTTCCTGATAGGCCGATGAGTACAATGATATGTTGGTGGTCTGAGCAAAATGAAAAGTAGGCATAAGTTATCCTTTTTTACCTCCGCCAAGGAGGTTATGTCATAGCCTGCGTTTGTTTGTTTGTCTGTCTGTTAGCAGGATTACTCAAAAAGTTATTAACGAATTTTGATGAAATTCTGTGGAAGTTGGGCCATGGGCCAAGGAAGAAATGATTATTTTGGGGGGCAGATCCGGATCCGGAGTATCCTGCAAAATATCTCCAAATGTTCTCAGTGAGTTACAATGAAGTTTTTTGAAAAAGTGGGCCATGGACCAAAAAAGAATTGGTTATATTTTGGGGCCGGATCCGGATCCGGATCCGGATCCTATATCCACTGATCCAGATCCGGACATTTTTTTAATGACAATGGCATTGGCGGAGGTATGCACCCTCTGAGTTATTCTAGTTGTTATTGTTGTTTTTGTGGTCCCAGATTCATCTCTGCATGAACCCAGTTAACTGCAGGCTGAAGTTACCTTTTTCCTGCAGTACACCATTCTACTTTTGATCTAAGTAGGGAGCTGAAGAATGTTTGTATATCTGAGCCATTTCACTGCCTAAGTATTATGAGGCTAATGAAACCATTTACATTGCTATTACTGACTCGTAAAGAAAACATTAATTATTTGGTTTGATGATTTGATGTATCAACTAAACAGCTTTCCGGAACAACATTACTAAATACTTCATAACGCAACATTACTATCAATAAAAGTGACACCCTCTTAATTCTTATATTATTTTCTTTGTACAGGGTCATTTAACACGTGCAGGCTCCTAAACTCCCTCTCCGCTGTGTACACCTGCCTGGGGTTAGGTGGACTACAATACTAGAGTTGCTATGATCAGAAGATGGTTAATGGTGACCGTACTAACAATCTAATGTTTTTTTACTCACTCTCAGATGAATTAAATAATCTTGGTTTATCTGGAAAGCAGTATTAGAATTTCTACGACCATGCAAGAGTTAATAGTGATAATATAAACGTTTTCTAGCTCCTATAACTCACATTCAACAGAGAAAAAATGTCCAGGGGTAGCTGGAACAAACGACCACCTTTGTTCTGACCATAAAAATAATAATAATGTTGGTAATAATGATTTTAGTCCAAAACGTTTACTCAGCAGAGTATAGACGCCCGGCATTACCTGGAAGAAAATGTTACTGTTGTTCCGATTATGAGACTTGACATACAATTCAAAACACATCATTACAGCCAAAAAGCTGTGAAATGCGATACAGTCACATATCCATCTATTAATATGTATTATTAGCTATGTTACTGGTAATTTAACCGAGGCGTCCCGTCAACATATGAGTACATTGCAACATTTTACATTTCCCAGTCCCGATGACGTACTGGTACGTCGTGCAATTGCAAGGTCCCTAATTTGCACAATTTTCAATTTTCGTGCTTGATTTTTCATACGTATACATGGGACACCTTCCACTATTCCTCTACAAGATGCCAAGCAGGGACAATGCCTTACACCACATAACCTCCCCCCCCACACACACACATGCCATTGTCTCGGCAATTCATCTGCTGCCAGTGACCTGGCCAATAAAGACATTCAGGGCCAGAGTGATTCCCCAATCGATGACAATGTGGAGGACAAAGTTTACATACCGGTAGCATTAGAGGAAGATACAGTCAGAAATGATGATCAGGTAATGTGGCAAAGGAAGGTCAGGTATGGTGATGAGTTAGTGAGTGAAACAATGCTTATAATGCCTATATTACTGTTTGAAAACCAATATACTCTCGTACTACATATAAATTCGTTCCAAGTAAATAAATAAATACCGTTTATGAGAGGTGTGGAATAGTTACCCTCCCATTGAACTCGTTTTCTTTGGTGCCAGCCTGTTAGGAAACCCAGTCAGGTAAGGAGGTACTGCTACCTGGATCGAGTTTTTAAAACCTCAGGTGAGCGATTGCTTTATGAAATTTCGATGTTTCTCACCAAAAGTGGAGATTTTAGCCAAAACAATTTTTTCGAAAATACATGCGGGGGATGTCGGAGGTGCGAAATAGCTCAGGACGTGATGGGTTAATACGGTGCAGTGTGATGAACATGTAGTAATTAATAATTCTGTTCGTAATATAACAATTTGTACCAATATACTGTTTTACTGTTTGAACGTGTTCTCAATCGTTACTACACATAACACTTACTCTACTATAATCTGCTTTTATCCGGCGTAACTGCCACTTCCAGAACTTGAATACTACAATGTCGTTGTTTTTAGTGCAAGGTAAAAGAAACCAGAGGTTAGGAACCCACGAGATTGTTCCCTTCAAGGGAAAAGAAGAAAGGGAAAAACAGATCCGTTCATTTTGAGATGCCGGGACATATTGCATTAGAAAAACTGGAGGTCAGAGGCAGAAAAAAATACAGACAAAGGAAGACATTTCCAGAGTCCATCTGTTGCGTGCATGAAGATCTGGGAGTATCGGTTAACTATTACATTTGAGAGTTAGACTGAAAAGATGTGAGTTTGCTGCCAGGCAGGTGCTACATGCCCGCCATGATAGTGGGGGAATGCAAGTAGACAGTTTAGAAGAGCTGAGACCACTGAAGTGAAAAAAATAAATAACGAAGCAAGATAATGGCTAAAAGAAATAGGTTGATGGCAATAGGCAAGAGAAGAGTTAATAAGTTAATATAATTCACCGAATTTTAGTTATATGGCAGGAATGAATATGTATAGTTACTATAATAGATCTGTTTTCTATTCACAAAATTGTTCAATTCCCACAACAGGAATGAATATCATATTTCCACGAATTTCGAGGAGCCCTACTGTGAAGTAGGAATGAGTTTCCAAGGTTGCTGTAGTCGGTGTGTTTTCACTTTGGGGATTTAGACTTCTCCAAATTTTTAAATCGTGGCTGCATGGTATTTGATGAGCCTTATGCTTATGAGGTAGGAAAGAGTCTCTTTGGTTACTAGTTATATCGATCTTTCAATTTGGCTACACATCTTAAGCTAAGTTGAAAATATTTCAGGATATCCACGAGGTAATTTACACACACACACACACACACACACACACACACACATAAACACACACACAGTATCTCTCTCTCTCTCTCTCTCTCTCTCTCTCTCTACCTACATATATATATATATATATATATATATATATATATATATATATATCTATATATATATATATAGATATATATATATATATATATTAATAGATGGATATGTGACTGTATCGCATTTCACAGCTTTTTGGCTGTAATGATGTGTTTTGAATTGTATGTCAAGTCTCATAATCGGAACAACAGTAACATTTTCTTCCAGGTAATGCCGGGCGTCTATACTCTGCTGAGTAAACGTTTTGGACTAAAATCATTATTACCAACATTATTATTATTTTTGTGGTCAGAACAAAGGTGGTCGTTTGTTCCAGCTACCGCTGGACATTTTTTCTCTGTTGAATGTGAGTTATAGGAGCCAGAAAACGTTTATATTATCACTGTTAACTCTTCCATGGTCGTAGCAATTCTAATACTGCTTTCCAGATAAACCAAGATTATTTAATTCAGCTGAGAGTGAGTAAAAAAACATTAGATTGTTAGTACGGTCACCATTAACCATCTTCTGATCGTAGCAACTCTGGTATTGTAGTCCACCTAACCCCAGGCGGGTGTACACAACGGAGAGGGAGTTTAGGAGCCTGCACGTGTTAAATTACCCTGGACAAAGCAAATTTTATAAGAATTAAGAGGGTGTCACTTTTATTTATAGTAATGTTGCGTTATGAAGCATTTAGTAATGTTGTTCCGGAAAGCTGTTTCGTTGATACATCAAATCATCAAACCAAATAATTAATGTTTTCTTTACGAGTCAGTAATAGCAATGTAAATGGTTTCATTAGCCTCATAATACTTGGGCAGTGAAATGGCTCAGATATACAAACATTCTTCAGCTCCCTACTTAGATCAAAAGTAGAATGGTGTACTGCAGGAAAAAGGTAACTTCAGCCTGCAGTTAACTGGGTTCATGCAGAGATGAATCTGGGACCACAAAAACAACAATAACAACTAGAATAACTCAGCGGGTGCATACCTCCGCCAATGCCATTGTCCTTAAAAAAATGTCCGGATCTGGATCAGTGGATATAGGATCCGGATCCGGATCCGGATCCGCCCCCAAAATATAACCAATTCTTTTTTGGTCCATGGCCCACTTTTTCAAAAAACTTCATTGTAACTCACTGAGAACATTTGGAGATATTTTGCAGGATGCTCCGGATCCGGATCTGC
Organism: Coenobita brevimanus; assembly: GCF_032717465.1. Taxonomy (NCBI): domain Eukaryota; kingdom Metazoa; phylum Arthropoda; class Malacostraca; order Decapoda; family Coenobitidae; genus Coenobita; species Coenobita brevimanus. The sequence goes on along the minus strand of NC_136975.1, from coordinate 15,047,167 downwards.
CCCCAAAATAATCATTTCTTCCTTGGCCCATGGCCCACCTTCCACAGAATTTCATCAAAAACCGTTAATAACTTTTTGAGTAATCCTGCTAACAGACAGACAAACAAACAAACGCAGGCTATGACATAACCTCCTTGGCGGGGTTAAAAAAGGATAACTTATGCCTACTTTTCATTTTGCTCAGACCACCAACATATCATTGTACTCATCCTCCAATCAGGAAAACGTCTAGATGTGAAAAGGCAAATGAAGGCTGTACCTAACCCTTACAGTTAAATAAGTATCTCCTAACCTGAATAAAGTCATCTTACGTAGCGCAAGATGCGGCAAATGATGATGATGATGATTTATCGGTTCTACAGCTAGCCTCCTTCTGAGCTCTGCTTCCTAAATTCTGGTGTACCAGGGGTCGTGTCACGTGTGTTATACTGTTGTTGGAATATTCTAGAAACTTGTGTGTGAGTATGTGTGTATGTGTGTGTATGGTCACTAGGCGCTGTCGTGTGCCTATAAAGCATTCCTTGAGTTAGAGTGTGTAAGCATGTTTAGCATTTCTCGATTCTCGCAGACACAATACCTCTGACTTGCTGCTTCTATCTGTCTGTCTATCTATCTATCTATCATGTTTTCTATAATTATTTGTATTTATAATATGGAGTCCTGACATATATATATATATATATATATATATATATATATATATATATATATATATATATATTATATATATATATATATATATATATATATACATATATATATATATATATATATATATATATATATATATATATATATATATATATATATATATGTCAGGACTCCAGGACTCCATATTATAAATGCAATTAATTATAGAAAACATGATAGATAGATAGATAGACAGACAGATAGAAGCAGCAAGTCAGAGGTATTGTGTCTGCGAGAATCGAGAAATGCTAAACATGCTTACACACTCTAACTCAAGGAATGCTTTATAGGCACTCGACAGCGCCTAGTGACCATACACACATACTCACACACAAGTTTCTAGAACATTCCAATAACAGTATAACACACGTGACACGACCCCTGGTACACCAGAATTTAGGAAGCAGAGCTCAGAAGGAGGCTAGCTGTAGAACCGACAAATCATCATCATCATCATTTGCCGCATCTTGCGCTATGTAAGATGACTTTATTCAGGTTAGGAGATACTTATTTAACTGTAAGGGTTAGGTACAGCCTTCATGTGCCTTTTCACATCTAGACGTTTTCCTGATAGGCCGATGAGTACAATGATATGTTGGTGGTCTGAGCAAAATGAAAAGTAGGCATAAGTTATACTTTTTTACCTCCGCCAAGGAGGTTATGTCATAGCCTGCGTTTGTTTGTTTGTCTGTCTGTTAGCAGGATTACTCAAAAAGTTATTAACGAATTTTGATGAAATTCTGTGGAATTTGGGCCATGGGCCAAGGAAGAAATGATTATTTTGGGGGGCAGATCCGGATCCGGAGTATCCTGCAAAATATCTCCAAATGTTCTCAGTGAGTTACAATGAAGTTTTTTGAAAAAGTGGGCCAGGACCAAAAAAGAATTGGTTATATTTTAGGGCCGGATCCGGATCCGGATCCGGATCCTATATCCACTGATCCAGATCCGGACATTTTTTTAATGACAATGGGATTGGCGCAGGTATGCACCCTCTGAGTTATTCTAGTTGTTATTGTTGTTTTTGTGGTCCCAGATTCATCTCTGCATGAACCCAGTTAACTGCAGGCTGAAGTTACCTTTTTCCTGCAGTACACCATTCTACTTTTGATCTAAGTAGGGAGCTGAAGAATGTTTGTATATCTGAGCCATTTCACTGCCTAAGTATTATGAGGCTAATGAAATCATTTACATTGCTATTACTGACTCGTAAAGAAAACATTAATTATTTGGTTTGATGATTTGATGTATCAACTAAACGGCTTTCCGGAACAACATTACTAAATACTTCATAACGCAACATTACTATCAATAAAAGTGACACCCTGTTAATTCTTATATTATTTGCTTTGTAGAGGGTAATTTAACACGTGCAGGCTCCTAAACTCCCTCTCCGCTGTGTACACCTGCCTGGGGTTAGGTGGACTACAATACTAGAGTTGCTACGATCAGAAGATGGTTAATGGTGACCGTACTAACAATCTAATGTTTTTTTACTCACTCTCAGCTGAATTAAATAATCTTGGTTTATCTGGAAAGCAGTATTAGAATTTCTACGACCATGCAAGAGTTAACAGTGATAATATAAACGTTTTCTGGCTCCTATAACTCACATTCAACAGAGAAAAAATGTCCAGGGGTAGCTGGAACAAACGACCACCTTTGTTCTGACCATAAAAATAATAATAATGTTGGTAATAATGATTTTAGTCCAAAACGTTTACTCAGCAGAGTATAGACGCCCGGCATTACCTGGAAGAAAATGTTACTGTTGTTCCGATTATGAGACTTGACATACAATTCAAAACACATCATTACAGCCAAAAAGCTGTGAAATGCGATACAGTCACATATCCATCTATTAATATGTATTATTAGCTATGTTACTGGTAATTTAACCGAGGCGTCCCGTCGACATATGGGTACATTGCAACATTTTGCATTTGCCAGTCCTGATGACTTACTGGTACGTCGTGCAATTGCAAGGTCCCTAATTTGCACAATTTTCAATTTTCGTGCTTGATTTTTCATACGTATACATGGGACACCTTCCACTATTCCTCTGCAAGATGCCAAGCAGGGACAATGCCTTACACCACATAACCTCCCCCCCCACACACACACACCATTGTCTCGGCAATTCATCTGCTGCCAGTGACCTCTCCAATAAAGACATTCAGGGCCAGAGTGATTCCCCAATCGATGACAATGTGGAGGACAAAGTTTACAGCCGGTAGCATTAGAGGAAGAAACAGTCAGAAATGATGATCAGGTAATGTGGCAAAAGAAGGTCAGGTATGGTGATGAGTTAGTGAGTGAAACAATGCTTATAATGCCTATATTACTGTTTGAAAACCAATATTCTCTCGTACTACATATAAATTCGTACCATGTAAATAAATAAATACCGTTTATGAGAGATGTGGAATAGTTACCCTCCCATTGAACTCGTTTTCTTTGGTGCCAGCCTGTTAGGAAACCCAGTCAGGTAAGGAGGTACTGCTACCTGGATCGAGTATTTAAAACCTCAGGTGGGCGATTGCTTTATGAAATTTCGATGTTTCTCACCAAAAGTGGAGATTTTAGCCAAACCAATTTTTTTCGAAAATACCTCGGGATTGGGGGGTGTCGGAGGTGCGAAATAGCTCAGGACGTGATGGGTTAATACGGTGCAGTGTGATGAACATGTGGTAATTAATAATTCTGTTCATAATATAACAATTTGTACCAATGTACTGTTTTACTGTTTGAACGTGTCCTGAATCATTACTACACATAACACTTACTCTACTATAATCTGCTTTTATCCGGTGTAACTGCCACTCCCAGAACTTGAATACTACAATGTCGTTGTTTTTAGTGCAAGGTAAAAGAAACCAGAGGTTAGGAACCCACGAGATTGTTCCTTTCAAGGGAAAAGAAGAAAGGGAAAACCAGATCTGTTCATTTTGAGATGCCGGGACATACTGCGTTAGAAAACCTGGAGGTCAGAGGCAGAAGAAAATACAGACAAAGGAAGACGTTTCTAGAGTCCATCTGTTGCGTGCATGAAGATCTGGGAGTATCGGTTAACTATTACATTTGAGAGTTAGACTGAAAAGGTGTGAGTTTACTGCCAGGCAGGTGCTACATGCCCGCCATGATAGTGGGGGAATGCAAGCAGACAGTTTAGAAGAGCTGAGACCACTGAAGTGATGAAAAAAATAAATAAATAACGAAGCAAGAGTGTGGCTAAAAGAATTAGGTTGACGGCAATAGGCAAGAGAAGAGTTAATAAGTCAATATAATTCACCGAATTTTAGTTATATGACAGGAATGAATATGTATAGTTACTATAATAGATCTGTTTTCTATTCACAAAACTGTTCAGTTCCCACAACAGAAATGAATATCATATTTCCACGAATTTCGAGGAGCCCTACTGTGAAGTAGGAATGAGTTTCCAAGGTTGCTGTAGTCGGTGTGTTTTCACTTTGGGGATTTAGACTTCTCCAAATTTTTAAATCGTGGCTGCATGATATTTGATGAGCCTTATGCTTATGAGGTAGGAAAGAGTCTCCTTGGTTACTAGTTAGATCGATCTTTCAATTTGGCTACACATCTTAAGCTAAGTTGAAAGTATTTCCGGATATCCACGAGGTAATTTACACACACACACACACACACACACACACACACACACACACACACACACACACACACAGTATCTCTCTCTCTCTCTCTCTATATATATATATATATATATATATATATATATATATATATATATATATATATATATATATATATATATATGTTAGGACTCCATATTATAAATACAATTAATTATAGAAAACATGATAGATAGATAGATAGATAGACAGATAGATAGAAGCAGCTAGTTAGAGGTATTGTGTCTGCGAGAATCAAAGCAATGCTAAACATGCATACACAGTCTAACTCAAGGAATGCTTTATAGGCACACAACAGCGCCTAGTGACCATACACACAGACACATACACACATACTCACACACAAGTTTCTAGAACATTCCAACAACAGTGTAACACACATGACACGACCCCTGGTACACCAGAATTTAGGAAGCAGAGCTCAGAAGGAGGCTAGCTGTAGAACCGACATGTAGTAGGGAGAAGGAGCCTAGCAACATGGGAGAGAGAGAGAGAGAGAGAGAGAGAGAGAGAGACAGGGAGGTTAGCTCACGGGACTCTATACTTCACTCAAGTGTGAGAAACTTTGTTAATATTTCCAAAACAAATATAAATAGTCCCATTCTCATCTTTACCTCTCCTGTGATTGCATGACAGAAAGGGAACGAAGATTATCTACTTACAAACTACTCACGTATAACAACTGCTTGTCCACGAGTCTAATATATGTATAACTGATCTACAAAACTTCACTATAGGAAGCTACAAAGATATGGTGAGATATGGCGGCAGCGAACGTACGAACCTCGTTTACGAATCTACAGTGAATTTCTACAAAAGCAGGTGAGACTAACCAAGATTATCTCCAGTTCTATAGTGAATTCCTACAAAATACAAGCTACAAGCCTATGAGTCTACAAGCCTACGAGTCTGCGAGTGTACAGTTGATTCTACATTATCAGGATTGAAAAAAAAAAAATCCTTTTATAACCAACAACTCACAACCAGCTCCTGACAGTATTCTCTCCAACCAGCCCCCTCCGTCTCCACGATCATCAAGCTGATTTTGAAGTGATCACACAACGTCTTGGCAGTAGTTTAACAATGTACTGATACAAACAGTCTTGCAATTTCTACAACGAACCAACGAACTTCAAACATCTACAATCAACTACAAGTAACAACTCTATGAGTCATCTGTGTATTCTTCTACACGCACCTACAAGTAGCGGCGGTCTAGGGTCTTCATCCCACAACGAGTAAATCACAAGAGAAAAGGACCGAGAATACATTGAGAAAGAAAAACAAAACAAACAAACGAAGAGTGAGACACAACTCACAACTCACAACCACCAGACCTCACCCTCCTTTCTCTCCCACCGCCCCCCAACCTCCACTGCTGACGCAGGGGTGAAGAGGTCAAGACGACAAAGCAAATACCAAGTCCATATTCAAAACTCATCTTACTCACTCATCTTCACTCAAATTACTCATCGCTACTCATTCACTCACCACAGCTACCAGTTTGGGAAGTCGACGTCATCATGCGTGCTTGCTGAGACGATGCCAAGCCAATCAACTCACCACGTGCAACACCACTCACACCATTTCCACCACAGTAAAAATTAGTGAGTTACATAGCTACTTCATTTATACAATACACAGTGATAGACAAAAAACTTCTGCACAAACGTATAAAACGTACTGTATAATTTCAACTTACATACACATACTTCAGTTAACTGCATAATTCAATCACTAAATAATCACCAATAATAAATATTCTACACTTTATATATTCATTCATTAATTATAACATATATTTACTACCAATGAGTGTTACCATTTATACCTACATAAAATACGTGTTTCATACATACAGCTATACATTATTACCTCTTCAAAGTAATAAAGAAAATATACCATCACAGTTACTCAGTGAGCGATTAAAAGAACTGTATTAAACATTTATTAATTAATGCTTCCTTGTGGAAATAGATAAATTAAGTTACAAGGAAAACCAGAAAAAAAAAGGTCCAACACAAATGACGTTAGCAAGAATGAACATCTTCAACACATTCGTGAAGACAAAGATTTCCACACAGTACTGACACATATATTACCCTCGATAGGTACAAGTGAACAACAAGTCAGTGTATATAGTTAATACTGTATATAGTGTATATATATATTTTTTTTAAAATAACTAAATATGGGGCTATATATCATTTTCAGTAATATCTGTGCAATATAAACTAAACCTTAAAAAAAGGGTCCCAAGGGAATTAGCCAGCAATTATGCAACTTCGAACAACACCAAATAAGCGTAGACAAACGAAGAAAAACAAACTATAGAAAACCAATACATACAAAAAAAAAAAAAAAGAAGAAGACAGTACGATCACATAACAAACAAATGAAAATAAGCGTAAGTGTTACTACAAATGCCAAAATACCACATAAACTCCTTCTATAAATGAAACAAAAAGCAAATTAGTGTTCTCCACAAGCAAGTGGCATGGCACATCATCACATAAACTCTTTCTATAAGTGAAACAAAAAGTAAATTAGTGTTCTCCACAAGCAAGTGGCATGGCACATCATCACATTAAACACCTTCTATAAGTGAAACAAAAAGCAAATTAGTGTTCTAAACAAGCAAGTGGCATGGCACATCATCACATAAACTCCTTCTAGAAGTGAAACAAAGAGCAAATTGTTGTCTTCACAAGCTAGTGGCATGGCACATCATCACTGTCATCGACCGCAGCATGACCGGATTCAGTGTCAGGACTGCAATTATTACAATTATGTAACTATAAACGATATATAACAATTATGTAATGACAAACGATTGCATTATATTACACTTCCTACAATTATGTAACGACAAACGATATGTAACAGTTATGTAACGACAAACGATTGCATTATGTTACACTTGCTACAATTATGTAACTACAAACAATATGTAACAGTTATGTAACAGTTGCATTAACAAGATGTAACTTTTATGTAACTTTAACTACAATTATAAGGCCAACACAATTATGTAACAGTTGCATTAACAAAATATAACTACAATTATAAGGCCAACACAATTATGCATTACTCCAATATTATGTAACAATTCATACAATATTACAATTATTACTACAGTGTTACTACAATATTATGTAACAAGTCATACAATAATCATATTGTATTTGTTCAGTTATGTATACAACTTGTTTAACATATAATATTACTGAACCATTACAATATTAACATGAATATTATATGTATACAATATCATAATCAATATTATGTACTAATAGATTAGCATATGTCAATGATAATTACTGTCGGAGGACCTTCAGCAGTGTGACCGAGCAGTGTTAGGACTCCATATTATAAATACAATTAATTATAGAAAACATGATAGATAGATAGACAGATAGATAGATAGATAGACAGACAGATAGAAGCAGCAAGTCAGAGAATCAAGCAATGCTAAACATGCTTACACACTCTAACTCAAGGAATGCTTTCTAGGCACACGACAGCGCCTAGTGACCATACACACATAGTCACACACAGGTTTCTAGAACATTCCAACAACAGTGTAACACACGTGACACGACCCCTGCTACACCAGAATTTAGAAAGCAGAGCTCAGAAGGAGGCTAGCTCTTGAACCGACAGGTAGTAGGGAGAAGGAGCCTAGCAACATGGGCGAGAGAGAGAGAGAGAGAGAGAGAGAGAGAGAGAGAGAGAGAGAGAGAGAGCGAGACAGGGAGGTTAGCTCGCGGGACTCTATACTTCACTCTTGTGTGAGAGACTTTGTTAATATTTCCAAGACAAATAAAAATAGTCCCATGCTCATCTTTACCTCTCCTGTCATTGCATGACAAAAAGGGAACGAAGATTATCTACTTACAAAACTACTCACGTATAACAATCGCTCGTCCACGAGTCTAATATCTGTATAACTGATCTACAAAACTTAACAAGACACTACAAAGATATGGTGATATATATATATATATATATATATATATATTAATATATATATATATATATAAAGATAGATAGATAGATAGATAGATATATACATATATATATATATATATATATATATAGATAGATAGATAGATAGATAGATAGATAGGTAGATATATATATATATATATATAGATAGATAGGTAGATATATATATATATATATAGATAGATAGGTATATATATATATATATATATATATATATATATGTACTGTGTGTGTGCAGTATTCATCCCACCAATTGATCTAATGCTCGAATTTTTTACACTGCCCTGTGACGTTGGCCTTCAACTTTTTACCGTCAAAATCAAATTACTTATTTCTTACGTAAGCCTTAACCCAACAACAAATTTTGATGCAGATCAGTTGAAAATTATCTGATGACATAAAACTGTTTGCACAGAGTACTTTAGTTTTGACCTCTCCCAGTAACCTTGAACTTTTACTGTTCATTTAACCGAGATTCTTCAGCCCTTCTTAAACTCAAACCCTTCCACAATCCTAGTCTACCACGAATATATGTATTTTTTAAAGTTGGAATTGTACGTGACCTTGACCTGTGGCCTGTTGTTTTAAAAACAATAGGTGTATCTCTAAGGTGATCTTCATCTCATCTACCAAGTTCGATCCAAGTTGAATCAAACCTATTTTCGATATATTGTTCATACACAGACATAAGGGTCGAAACTTGATATTGTCCCGTGACACCACCTTTGTCTCCTCAAATATTAACATCTTCCTTCTTGCCTTAGTTCAACCCTTCTACAATGTTTGGACTAAAAGTAGGATGAAAATGATTAAGCTGAAGTTGCTGTATGAAACAGACTTTTGACGTACTGCTCTAAAAAAGAAAATAATGAAATGGGTTAATCCTTTGCAAACCCTCAGTTCTCCACCAAATTTGATTAAAATTAGTTAAAAGCTGAGTGAAATATTTCCCTGAGCAATACACACACACACACACACACACACACACACACACACACACACACACACACACACACACACATACACACACCGTTCAAAGTCTAACACCTGCTCTTGCTCCGCTAATGCGAATAAAGAGAAAAAAAGAACAAAAAAAAAAGTTCACTTTATAACTGTGATGCGTGAACCCGGTATGATAATGCAGTCACAAGCACAGTGCCTCTGACCTGCTCCTAGCTAAGAGAAAGCCGCGGACCAAATTACATGCCGAGTTGCCAACGAAGATCTGTTTTTACTTAGAAACATTTCGGACTGCGTGAGTAAGTATCATCACGAACGGTTCCTCATGCAGTCTACAGAAAATAAAGCTTCGACGAACCACCTTAACATTGGACAACAGGTTTTTATTCAATGTAAACCCTTGTCTACAACTTCCGTCAACCATGGGTAAAATTAAAAGGTGTCACAAAACTATATATGAGGGAGGGGGGGGTGAGTTGGGGGGAGGGTAGTCAATTGGTGGGTGACAGAGTGACTTGGAGGCGTTTTGTCTGCGGCCACCCTTTGCGGGATTAGGGCGTCGGGCTATAGATAGATAGATAGACAAAACTATGGATCTAAATCTAATTGGTTTTGGTGTTTTTGTAACAGCTCTCCATAAGCGATTTCCTTAAGGGCTCTGCTTCTCAGTATCCTCTTCCATGTTGATGCAAAGCAAGTCGATGCTACGAGGCCAGAGTAAAAAAAATACATGTTAGTTAGGTGAATTAATGAAAAATAACCCTTAACGAATAAGTTCCTGCAAAGTCTCCATGCCCAACTAGAACACGGATGACTGTACTCCACGGTGCTCGCAAGAAATACATCAACAATCACCGAATCTTTTAAAGAAGTGTTATGCTGTGTGAAAGTTTTGGTGACTCGTGTGTTTCTAACCATAATGTAAAATTTTTACCTCTTCATTACGATGATATCATTAATATTATCTTGCTGTCTGATGCGTATTTTAATTAGCTTGATGTGATTTCTTCGAACAAGAAGAGTTAGATACCGTCCTCATTAACTCTATCATTGTTTGAGTGTCCCCCTACCAGTAGGAACTTTGGTCCCTGAATGAACAGAGGAGACTGGAAAGAAGTTCGCCTCCTTTTCCACTGCATCTTGTTCATAATTAGATCATGTTCGTGATATTCCTGCCAAGCGCATCGTATTAAATGGCATTATCTATTGACAGAAAAACATAGTATACCTCTCGCTGGTTTTGAATATTAGACAAGATGTAATATTAGAAGATGTGAAATATTTAGTAAATTGTAAACAATTTAACTTATACGTGGGATAGAATAGATTACTAACAACATAAATAATATTATTCCCAGTCACATAAATTGTCATAGAATTTCTTCCTGCAGCAAAGGTGTCCTATGGGAAGGATGGGAAATGGACTGAGAAAAACAGAGAGAGAGAGAGAGAGAGAGAACAAAGCAAACAGTTTGCCAGACACTCCAAATAAACACAGCATGATATTCTATTTTCTCCTTCGAAACATACTAATATCCGGTACCGTCAACTCCTCCACCTTTGCCAGAGTGCCAGGTGGGGTGGGGTAGGAGAAAGCGGATACAATGCGACATATTATCTTCATTATCCAGAAGTATCAACAGAATAACTAGCTGACAAAATTTCCGGCACACAATAGCAACAACACCCACACGATTCCCACTGCACTGGAGAGGATGCATATACTGCAGCCTCCTTAATGAAAGCTGTATGTTACCCCTCATTACTGTATGTAACTTTTTCATTACTTGAAATGCTTACAACTGAATAAAATAGTCGGGACTTTGCGAGAAAACACACACACACACACACACACACACACACACACACACACACACACACACACACACACACATTTTTTGTCCTCCAATTATGGCAATTAACGATAAACAGAATCTAATTTTTATCAACAACAAATAGTCACCCACCAAATATTGTCACCCTGAGATTACAAGTCGATCGAACAATACGCAACGAAATGTAATGAAGGAACTTTAACACAACGTTGCACACGCCATACAATCTGGAAATGTTGAGAAGAATGTCTATCTATCTATCTATTGTCAGACGCCTCAATCCCGTATGGGGTGGCCACAAACAAATCGCCTCCACGTCGCCCTGTCCCCCGCCATTTCTCAGCCCTTCTCCCAACTCACATCACCCTCTCTCATATACCTCTCTATCCCATCCCTGCATCTCATCCTCGGCCTTCCCCTCCCTCTCCCCCCCTCCACCCCACTCACATACACTCTCCTCGTCAGTCTCTCACCCTACATCCTCTCCACATGGCCAAACCACCTCAGTGTGTTCCTCCTAATGCTTCCTATCACATCCACATCCACACCACAATGCTTCTTTATATCCTGATTTGTCAGCCTGTCTCTCCATGTGACTCCACAGGCTCCTCTTAAATAACACATTTCCACTGCTCTCACTCTTGACTTATGTCCTTCCAACAACGTCCAAGTTTCACTTCCATACATTAGAGTTGGTATCACAATACTGTCATGTAGTAACTTTTTCACTTCCATGCTCACATCCCTGTTTCTTATCACTGCTTTCAAGGAACCAGCAGCCTTTCTTCCTTGTTGTACCCTTTCAAGCACTTCACCCTCCAAACCTCCATCCTTACTCATCACACTACCCAAGTACTGAAACGTACTCACATTTTCCATTTCCTCACCATCCAACCTCACTGTACATTCACTGACTTCACCTCTCTCAAAGACCATCACTTTACTCTTCCCTGCATTCACCATTTGATTCCATTTCTTACAGACTCTCCCAAACTCATCCACCTAGCCTTGCAGCTCCCGTTCGTCTTCACTCAACAACACAGTATCATCTGCAAACAACAGTACAGGGAGTTTCCAAACACTACCCTCTCTCACCAGGGATACTCCAACATCCACTGCCTTACCTTGTACCTCTTTTATTACCCCATCCACGTACAGATTGAACAACCATAGTGACATGACACATCCCTGTTTCAACCCAACCTTCAAAGAGAAAAATTCACTCAGTTCACCATCCACACGCATTGGAGCTTTAGCACCATCATACATACGCTTCACAGCATTCAAAATTTCCCATCTACTCCATATATTCTTAATACTTTCCACAATCCTTGTCTATCCACCCTGTCATATGCTTTCTCCAAATCCATGAAAGCCGCATACAACTTCTTTCCCTTCTCTAGAAACTTTTCCACTAAAGATCTAAGAATGAATATCTGATCTACAAAACCTCTTCCCTTCCTAAAGCCTCCCTGTTCTACTCCACCTATTTCCTCTGTTCTTTCCCTAACTCTGTCAGTAAGTATCCTACCATACACTTTTCCTAGTACACTGAGAAGACATATGCCCCTATGATTACCACACACTTCTTTTTCCCCTTTTTCTTTGTACAAGGGAATAATTATAACTGACTACCAATCCTCCGGGACTCTACATTCCTCCCAGGCCAATCTGCACATCTTCCACATCCATTCTACTACTATCTCTCCCCCCTGCTTCAGCATTTCACCACACACCATCAATTCCTGGGGCTTTCCCCAATTCGACTTTCTTCATTGCTTCCACAACTTCTATCCTACTGATTTCTTCCTGTCTTCTCACCTCCCTCCTTCTCCCAGCCATTCCCCAGCCAATTATACTCGCATTCCTTCCATCCTCTATGTTCAACAATTCCTTAAAGTGTTCTCTCCATTTGCTCACTTTTTCTCCCTTCTCCACTAGTAATCTACCATTTTTATCTTTCACTCCCCTGCTAACCTCACTGCCACCCTGTCTTACTCTCTTCACCTGTTTCCAGAACATTTTACGTACGAGTTCCAAATACATTAAGACGAATGCAGAGGGAAAATACTGCTTCACGTAAAATTATATCATATTTCTGTGCTTTCACACAAACTGTCATCTCATTTTTGACACATAAGACTGGCAGTTTTAATGGAGGTGCTAATTATTGTTTTGTGCTCTTTTTACATACTAATCCTTTTCAGTTCGAGCACGTGTTCTTGTTGCATTCAGACAATTTTACCTAACTTTGGCGAGTCCTTTGGGACTGGAAGGGTTATGCATAGCCTTAGTTAATCCCTTCACTGACAGAGTTGAATAATAATGTTGGTTAACTCACCTCGAAATAGATTGAATAAATGACATATACGCCATTGGAATAAACTGCTTGCCCCTTTACTAAGAAGACAATTTTTATATAGCCCCAGTTGGTTTCAGATGATTTTATCAAAATTTGGCAGTACCTTTCAAAGAAAGAAAGTTTAACTCCTTGAACTTCTTGACTTAATTAAATGTGTTCTTCCTACATTCAGGTAATTATTTTCAAAATTGGCAAGAAATCTTTTACACATAAGCGAGTAATGAGGACTGTATAAGTTGATGAAATGTATAAAGATGTAGGGACGGCCGTGCCCCCCCCCCTCAAAAAAAAATCAGAATATGATTGAAGTAGTAAAACGACATGTAATCCCAGCCGTACGTGTGTGTGTGTGTGTGTGTGTGTGTGTGTGTGTGTGTGTGATTTACGGTATATTTTTATGTACTGCTTGGTACCTTAATCCTCTAACATTATAAAGACACTTTCTGGGTGCACTTATTCTACACCATAATGGCACTTTCTGCAATATAATGAAAAACGATAGAGGTTAGTTACAGGGTTACATGTCGTCTGATTGTCTAAATCTTCTTCCAGTAGTTTTCAGTGTATCGCCATCCCAACATCGTCGTACATTTCATCATTTCGTTTATACCCTTTTAACTGATTTTTTAAAGATTCGGGAGTTTTTTTTTTTTTTAACTTAAAAGTGTCATTATAGAGAAGGGATTAATGAAGGCTTTGACTTAACCTCTCCTGTCTGAAAAGTCTCTTTGCTCGTAGAGGTGAGTAAAAGTTTTTGGAGAAAATAACAGGATGCAACATTGGGGAAGTGCAGCTCCCATGCATTGGTATTGGTCTCTTTACAAATTTTTAATTTAGCTCTGTGGCCTTAACCTCTAACCGCTTGTTTTCATACTTGAAGTATTTTATCATTCTGTGACCTCGAACCCCACCACTAAATTTGCTTCAAACTGAATTACAGTGTGTAAGCTGATATTGTTCTGTGACCTGGAATCTTTCTCATAGTGCTATCATATTTGAACATGTTAGTCTTATGGCTGATCCTCATATCTACCCAGGGGGCAAGTCTGGTCCAGCAGTCATGGATTGTTATAAAAGGTTGTGGCATATCATTTTAACCCAAGGCGTCCCGACGACGTATGGATAAGTTCCCATGTTTTGTCTCCGTGACACCCGATGACGTATCCATACGTTTTGCAATTGTGAGGTCCGTTATTTGCACATTTTCCAAATTTCGCACATGATTTTTGGTACTTACATGCAGGCAAGGTGTGGCGAGAAGGAAAATAAGATATGGTCCTTTTGTGTTGTCTGTGGAAGGCACGAGTGGTGTTGCAGGAGTGAGGGGTGAAAGGGAAAGTGGTGTGGTGGGAGTGAGCTGTGAAAGGGAAAGTGGTGGTGGGAGAGAGGCAGTGCGAGCACGTGATGTATGTGGGCAGCAGGCAGGCGAGAAGGAGCCACTCTCTAGCACATCTTTCGCCCCGCAGTATTCCCGTACTTCCTTGCCACAGCCCCGTGATGTGGGGAAAGGAAGGAAAGGGAAGGGAAAGGGCAAAGGAAAAGGGAAAGGGAAGAGGGGCGCGAGTGGGGAAGGGCGGCGCTCAACTCCTCCCCAACCTCCCCCACCACCCTCTCCTCCTCACCCTGACAAAGAATGTCACACCTTGTTACATTACTGATACTGTGTGTGCTTCCGATAGTATGACGCTCGCTGTAAAAGTAAGGCCTGTACATATGCAATAATATGACTCTCAGTATAATAGTAAGGCCTGTAAGTATGTGATAACAATTATATGAAGTGGAAACGGGTGTAATGTTTGTGGAAAAGTATTATACAAGTTGAAGAATAGAGTGTGAGTTGAAACAAGACATAGAGAGTTCACTCACTATGTTCATATGCGATATTATGATGCTCAGTATAATAGTAAGGCCTGTAAATATGTGATAATTATATAAAGTGGAAATGGGTGTAATGTTAGTGGAAAAGTATTATATAAGTTGAAAAATAGAGTGGAAGGTGAAACAACAGTCACAGCGAGTTCACTCACTACGTACAAAGACTCAACTATCATTCCAAAGTTTGACGAACATATAGTGGAAAAATTGAACCATTTGCAACAAGCAGTAGTAAAGATCAGGTTTTCATTGTATTTCGCCAGGTGTAAATTATCTTTGGACGAAGCTGGGAAGATAAGTTTTGATTTTCATTGTACATATGCGATAATATAACACTCAGTATAATAGTAAGGCCTGTAAATATGTGATAATTATATAAAGTGGAAATGGGTGTAATGTTAGTGGTAAAGTATTATATAAGTTGAAAAAAAAAAGTTGAAACAACAGTCATAGCGAGTTCGCTCACTACGTAAATATACGCTAATATTATGCTAAATATAATCGTAAGGCCTGTAAACACATGAAAACATTTCTATAAAGTGGAAACTGGTATAATGTTAGTGGAAAAGTACCTTATTATGTAAGATGAGAAAATGAAATGTATGTTGAAAAACAGTCATTGCGACTGATGATGGGGACAAAACAACCTTGTCTCTTTTAATGCTAGTAAAGCTAAATATATACAGTTTACTAATAGACAGATATTGCCAGATTCGCACATTACCTTCAGTGCTACTAATATTCCCATCTCCAAAAGTATTGAAATTCTCGGCATCTCACTTAATCTTTTATTCTGGTAGACTGTGTTGCTTCCTATGTAGGTTAGGTGTTTTGGTAGGTTTTCGTAATAACCATATTTTTACACGTTTATGGTGTTTTTGAAGTGTTTTCTTATTTACCTGTGCTTTGCATGGCTTTTTGACAGGGAGTGGAGGTGGAGAAATAAAGAAAAGTGATATCTAACAGAAATGCATATCAATCACGTAACGAACTTTAAAAAGAATTGAAAGCTGAAAATCATGAGAAATTCAGTGGGGGTGCACTTGTAAATATTTACCCAGTTTTTAAAAGTTATTTTATGATTTCTTGTGTATTTTGCATTATTTCAGCTTGAACATGTACAGAAATGGCATTTTATCCCATTCCCAAAGCCCCAAGAATATGTGAGAGACCTTTGGGAATGAAAGGTTCAAGTTCAGAAATAGGCTAGTGAGAAGGATGCACCAGAATACACAAGAAAATATAAAACAGCCAAAGAAATAAAAGCAGGATAATAGTAGGCATAAATCTAACCTAGAATTACCCAAATCTGACCTAACCAACCTAACCTAGCATAATATTAACCTAACCTAACCTAGAAAGACATAAATACAGTACTCCATCTAACCATGGTACACCATACAGCGAGTTGTGGAAGTTCTTGGCTGTACACAATAAACGTAGCTACTCATTTTGAAATGGAGTTTGATGTTTTTGCCATAGTTTTCACAAATTTCCTTGTCTAAAGCCACACTGCTCATCACCAATCACTTCCTCTGTACCCTCTCTAACTCTCATAATTAACACTCTACCATACACCTTACCTACAACACTCAACAGACTTATACTCCTAAAGCTATCATATTCATACTTATCACCCTTGCCTTTATACAACGGGACCACACAAACACATGCCCAGTCAATTGGCACCATACCTTTCACAAAGCACACCTTCAACAGTCTTACCAACCAGTCAACAATAGTCACTTCACCACCCTTCAGGCATTCCACAGCACACCCATCCATACCTGCAGTTTTCCCTGTTCTCATCTCCTTTACTGCCTTCTCCACTTTCTCCTTCGTTATCAAAGAATCATTCAACTCTCCCAACACATTTATTCATTGCACCCTTCCATCCGTCACAATCTCAGTCACCCTATCCTTCTCTACATTTAACAGTTTTTCAAAATACTCTGCCCATCTCTTCCTTACTGCATCCATCTCATTTAACATCCTTCCATCCTCTGCTTTTACTCGCTCTTCCTTCCCAGACTCTCCCTTTCGCACCCTTTTAACCTCCTTCCAGAACATTTTCTTATTCTGTTGAAAATTCTCAGTCAGCCGCCTACTCCACCTCTCATCTGCTGCCACTTTAGCATCACGCACAGCCCTTCTCGCCCTATTTCTCTTTTCCTTATATCTCTTATATGACACCTCATCCTTCCTCTGTAGCCACACTTCATATGCACGTCTCTTCTCAGCCACAGTTATACTTACTTCCTCACACCACCATTCACTTCCTTTTCTTACACCACCACCCACACGTCTCACACCACACACTTCTTCTGCATGCCCCACCACAGCACTCTTAAACAACTGCCATTCCTCCTCCACACTGCCATTTTCCTGATCTTTCACTGCATTCCACTCATCTTTCAATTTCTCCTGATATTCTATCATTTTCTCTCTTTTACCCAACTCACTTTCAAAACCTCCTTGCCACACCTAACCCTTCTAGCTCTCACCCATCTCTTACCTACTCTTAACTTTCCCTCCACCAGGTAGTGGTCAGACATACCTCCACCCTCCCCTCTCAGAACTCTCACATCCAACAATCTTCCTATTACATTTCTAGACACAACCACATAGTCCATCAATGCTTTATCCACAACCCTTCCACCCTTCTTTCTCACCCATGTATACTTATAAATATCTTTCTTCTCAAACAGCGTATTTCCAATCACCATCTCTCTCTCAACACACATCCCTGTCATTCGTTCCCCATTTTCATTTCTTCTAGGCACACCATGCATACCAACTACACCTTCAACTGCTATATTTCCCACTCTAGCATTCAGATCTCCCATCATTACCACATTCACATTCGCTCCAAAACTCTGCAGACACTCATCAACATCCTTCCAGAAAGCCTCCCTCTTTTCTTCATCCCTTTCACTACCAGGCCCATATGCACTCACAAACACCCACAACTCATGTTCAAACTTCGCTTTCACCCACATCAGTCTCGATGACACCTCCTTCCATTCAATCACACACTGCTGTAC
This sequence comes from Coenobita brevimanus, assembly GCF_032717465.1. NCBI lineage: Eukaryota > Metazoa > Arthropoda > Malacostraca > Decapoda > Coenobitidae > Coenobita > Coenobita brevimanus. The sequence continues at coordinate 15,028,722 of NC_136975.1, read as the reverse complement.
TTCCGGACTCACTAACAAGGCCACACCTCCTCTTGTCTTTCCTCTATCAACACTTGACAATCTTCCATTCACACTTCCAAACATAGACTCACCCTTCCCTTTCATCTTCGTTTCACTCAAAGCTAACACATCCAACTTTCTTCTCACAAACATTCTCCCAATCTCCTCCCTTTTAGCCTCAATCGTACTACATCCACGCACATTCATAGACCCAATCTTCAGGGTACGGGGATAACCCAATCCCCCATCCCTTTCTATGGCCTGTCTCTTTTTAGGAACTACAAAACAGAGGAGGGGGTCCCTAGTTCCCTCAACCCTCCCCTTTTAGTCGCCTTTTACGACACGCAGGGAATACGGTGGCAGTATTCTTCCTAACACAACCTGGCCGCAGAGTAGTACACCACCCCATAGTGAGGCCAGATTGTGTCCCCCCCGCCATATATAACTTGCATATTCTAAAATCAATGGTTATGGCAATCAGGAGGATATCTCTGTGATCATTAATTTCACTTGGCCTAGGACACTGCATCTGGTACATTTTAATAATTTTCTGACAATATTATTTTCATGTTGCAAGTGCTTCATTATACCTGTAACTGATAGGAAAGAGCTTGTGGAAATTAAGTTCTACATAATTCTGAAGAATTATGCTCATCAATCGTACAACAAAATGCTTATAATTCTAGAGAATATGCTGTTTAGGATAATATCACTACACACACACACACACACATACACACACACACACACACACACACACACACACACACACACACACACACACACACACACACACACACACACACACACACGCACACACACAAACTAACAACGACCCTCAGTAAAATGCAGTAATGCAGACAGCACCATGTATAAACACGTATACTGCACTGCAATATACTGTTCATTGCAGCGTGAGGCTAGTAACTGTATTATACAACTGACTCTACTAAGGTGTAGGCAAGCCCTTAGATTATAACGGCTTTCAAAATTATCAGTGGGAATGGGAAACGGCCAGAGCCTCTGCACGCAGTATCATTTGTAATAAGGTAGGGAATAAATTTCTGTACTTCCTGTCATATTCGTCAGTAACGGTTTCAGATATTTAAGGGGTTCTCTTCCTTTCCGCTGTCTCGGGTTTGATGATACATATCTAACTTTTGACGACCTACTCCATTCTCAACGCTAGGGTGTTTGTATAATGAACTCTAACAACATTTGCAAGTTTTTACCGAGGCACAAATGTGTGACAACACGTCGCATTAAAAAAAAAAAAAAAAAAAAGTAGACGTCTGTTGTATGCAGTGCTCTGTGAAGTCTTTTGGAGACCAATAATTATGTCACCGGATTGAAGGGCTTAATAACAAATATATAACTAGAAAGAGCTCAGAGAGCGCAAACATCCGCCAATGCCATTGCCATTAAAAGGATCCGGATCTGGATCTGTGGAGGTATTGTGTGGAAGTCATTGGATCCGGATCCGCCCGCTAATTTAATCAATTGCCCCTTCACCCACGGCCCACTCTTCCACAAAATTTTACTGATATTCATTGAGACCTTTTGGAGATATTATAGACAGAATCCGGATCCGGATCCAAATCCGACTCAAAATTGAACCAATTCTTTCTTGTCCCATGGTGTACTCTTGCACAAAATTTCATTGATATTCATTGAGAACTTTTGGAGATATCGTCTGGGTAAACAGACAGATAAACACAGGTGTATACATAACCTCCTCCAAGTTCGTTGACGGGGGTAATTGCACTGGCGACTGCAGCATGTTTATTACCATCTTCGCAACCGACATCATCATCAACAAAATCCTTGTTAACATCATCATCATCGTCATTGCTGTCTTCATCGTCATCGTTATTATCATCACAGTATTCCTGTTTTCCACTACTGTGAATGGGGTCTATCCTACAGTAAATCCTGACTCTGATCTCCTCAACCCCTGCCCCTTCTCCCAAGTCTCCCTGGATATAAAATGACAGCTGGGTCAGCATGTGTGTGTGTGTGTGTGTGTGTGTGTGTGTGTGTGTGTGTGTGAGAGAGAGAGAGAGAGAGAGAGAGAGAGAGAGAGAGATCACAAAACCATAATGGCAACTGCACTATAGACTATCATCATTACCACCTCCATTACACCTCTACCATCATCACCATCACTCACAACATATGGTACGTTAATACTCTTTTGTTTGTTCTTCATCTTGATTTTAAAGTTGCATGAACAGCATAATGTAGATAACCGAAATGCAATACTCAGGACAAGTTGCTAAGATAATGGTACTAGGGAGCATTCTAATTCGATGAGAGCAAGGGTCTTGGATAAGTTTGTCCCCTGGACGTCATCACTTTTAGCAAACATTTTTCACCTTCCCACAAGCTTCTGGAGAACATGTCAGACCACTTTGGCCCTGGCATCACTACCGGATCCTTCGCCCCCAGTAGACCTGCAGCCCAGAGCCTTGAGCCTAGACAAACCAAGTACCAATACTGAAGTATAGGTACATCTTTAAAGTAGCATGAAATGTACTGAAATGGATATCAGCCGGGTATCCCTCTCTGCGTGTGATCCCTGGGGACCCTAAAAGTTGCCCCTATAATAAGGCTATCACAAACATTGGACTTACCAATCTGAATCACGTCCACATTGTGCACACTGCTAAACCAATCGCAAATACATGCCTGACAGACACGTCAACCACTGTGCAGGACCCACGAGACTCCCCAGAAGGGCAAAAAATATTTCTGCTAGCACAAACATTGTAGGTACCACATAAAACCAATTCCAAATAATCAAGTACATTCCCCAGAGTGTCAAATGACCCTTGACAGAAAAATTTTCTGCTGCATTGCCCCTACCAGAAAATGGGCCCCTCCACCCCTGTGGAAGAGCTGGGCTAGCACAAACAACCCAGGTATCACATACAACCAATTCCAAATAAACAAGTACATTTCCCAGAGTGGAAAATTACCCATGCCAGACAAACTGTGTGCTGTAATGACCCCAACAGACACCCTGATTATGGGCACTTTGACCCTATTTCTTATTTAAATTAGTGTTATTATAGTTCATATTGCGTCATTATTTTTGGGCATGGTGATCACTTACGAGAAGACAAGAGTTCTTTTCAAGAACAGCAGTAGACCTGTCCCTTGTGCAAACCGTAAATCGGGATGCAGCATCACCAGTGAGAGGCAATGTTGGATTTACAACTCTGAGAATACAATTCGGCGCTGGTATATCACGTCAACTCAGCCAGGTATGTCCGTCATAGAACTGCGAAACCTCACAGGACTAAGGATGGATGAACAACCTGAAAAGCAGCTTCGCATCAGCAGATATCAGAAGGACAATCAGCATATTCATGCCTTACAAGATGCTGTGACCAAATCATGTGACATCTTTTCAGCTCCTCTGTCAACATAGCAGCAGTCAAAGAGCACCTGACACAAACCCTTTCAGAAAGTCACAAACTCCGAGAGAAGAGCCAGGAAGCGTGCACTGAGGAAACATCTAGATTCATGAAACCAGTCAAGAGAAAAGTAAGGAATTTCGCACGTGAACACACCAAGAGCAACCAATCATCCGCCTCAAAAGGCAAACCAGTGGCTGAAAATATGAGGGACATTTTTATCCGGATGCTAGTCATCATTGCCGAGAAGACAAAGTTCGATCTCAAACATGTGCTTACTTTTCCAGTCACTGAGTTCCCGCTATCAATCGCATATGCAGAAGGGTCAAGGATGACAACAGAGAAGAGCAAGCTCTTGGAGAAGCTTGAGGCATTGCAAACTGGATTTGACCAAATGCCACTCTCCTCCCAATGATGCAACTTTGATAGATAGGGGGGCTATTACTGCACTCATATCTGTCAGCCATAGGAAACATCTCCTATGGGTAACTGGCCAGGAGTCTCCCGTCGCATGTGTGCAGCCATGGTGGAAGAGAAATCCTCGTATTGTTTGATACCAACTTGCCAATGTCGCTCAAGGAGAGTGATAGAAAACTGCGTGGAGCAGATCATCCATTTGTCATCAGCGGTCCTGAACAAGCCCCAAAGGAGTACTGCACGAAGTTGCTTCAGAGTGGGATTATCAAAGATCAGTTAGCATATTTTCTTCAGAAAGAATGGCAGAAAGACCACTATGGTCCCGTCCTAGGTAAGAAGATACTGGTCATATCCCATGGAGGTTACTGTGCTCGTCTCGCGGTCAGTGAGACTGATGGCAAGATTGATGTGACATACCCAGGTGACCTAAAGGGCACATATGAACAGGGAGACACCCCCATTGCTTTCCATGCTTCTACTGTGACTGGAAACATCGTGATTAGAGCATCAGACACCGACGTTTTGGTTATTCTTCTAGGCATGCTTGGAGGACAAATGAGAAGGGGTGACTCGTCAGCTGGTCACATTATCATGGAGTGTAGCACTAGTAATGATCATAGATACATTGATGTGAGAAGCATTGCCTCTGTCTTAGAGGAGAAACAAGAGGGACTTTCTGCATCTATGCCAGGTCTCCATGCATTCACAGGTTGTGATTTCACAGCTGCATTCTACAGAAAGGGCAAAATGAAGCCACTCGACATACTTTTGAAAGACTCTGAAGGGAAGTTCATAGAGTTCTTCAACAGCCTGACGTCGAAAGACCGCCCACCAAGCCAGATGAGGGATGAAGAGTTCGTAAGCTCACGGTATGGGTTGAAACACGTAAAGGACACTGATGAAGCCAGGCATGCTAAACTGATCAAGGTGACGGGAAGAGTAAATCTGATAAGAATATCCTAACAGGAGTTGGTGTTAATGTAAATGTGACAACTAAAAGTAGTCCTGCAAAAGTTGCCTTAACTTGACTACGGTAAAAGTGTCGTAGTTCTACCACAACCGTACCTTCCTTCAGACATGTAACTCGACCTGAATTTTGTCTTTGTTGGTGTCATCCATCAGAAACTTAAGACGGCCTCCACGCTTACTGCAACGCGGAAGTAAGTCGTAAAATTCCACAACTCGAGCAAATCTATTAGAAACACTGTTAGGCCACTTAGGCATACCGTAAGCTTATGTTTTCTTGTCTTTTCCAAAACTTTCAGGAAAACCCTATGGCCAATATCAAGAAAGTGAACTGTGCACTTTTGCCTCCTTGAGCAAAGACCCTGGCCAAGAAGATCCAAAGAGCACACTTCGTAAGCCTGGTGTGGGGGAATGCAGATTCTGCACATCCTGGCCAGGGCCTTGATCCCCTGCAGTACGGATGGAAAGTGAAAGATGGATACTATGCTCATGACTGGTTCTCTGGCCCTAAAATGCCTGATGATCTGTTTCACAAAGGCATTGTCGATGTGAGATCCGACAGTAATAGAGATGACTAGCTGGACCTTGCTAGCGAGTCTGATGACGTTCATTATGCAAACTCGGAACCACCCTGGAGTAATGACTCAGACAGTGAAACAGGAATGTGACTTGTGGTGACATGACCAGCTGCAAATGACATGATATATATTTCCTGTTCACTTTCAATCTTCATTTATACCTAACAGATTAAAGAAGTAAGATTTTATTTTTTTTTTGATAATGAATGGAGGAAGGAAAAACAAAGGAAAAAAAATAAGGCCATGTGCCTAAAGGCATCCTCCATTCATAAACTACTTATAACAATTAGATTTAAAATTGAGAGGATTAAATGTATGTGGGAAGCAACTCACAGGAAGTGAATTCCAGAGAGTAGTTGTTCTGGGGATAAATGAATTTTGATAAGCAGAGGTTCTGCATTGTGGGGGAGAGAGTGTGAGTTCATGGACGCTCCAAGCTGCCCGAGTATTTCGGGAGAAAATGTGAAGGGGAGGCACAATTGAAGCCAGTTCGTTAGAGCACTTAGGGTAACAATATTGATAAAATAGTGCTAAAGAAGCAACATCTCTACGTACTGATAACGGAGGAAGGTCCTCCGTTATGGCAGGATTATTGATTAATCTAATGGCTTTATTCTGAATTTTGTCCAACTGCCTCAATGCAACCACTCCACATCCACTCCACAGTGGTGAACAGTATTCGATCTGAGAATGCACATGACTATTGTATATTGTGGCTATCTGTTCGTCAGTGAAGAACTCGCGAACTCTGTACATAAGTCCTAGTTTTTTAGAAGCATTTTTAGCAAGGGATTCAACATAAGCTGTCCAGCTTAGGTTGGGGTTTAGAGTAACACCTAGGATATCAACTGTAGTGGATATGGGAACACTGACATCATTTAAAATTATGTGAGAGTCTGAGGGATTCTTTCTACTGGAGAAATTAATGTATTTAGTTTTCTGAGCATTAAATGAGACCAGTTTTTTTTTGTCACCATTGATTAATTTTAGAAAGGTCCTGGTTCAGAGAAATTGCTGTGTTTATTTGGAAATTTATAATATCAAATTGTGTAAAGGAGGTACTAAATGTGAAAGAACTATGAAAGGTCAAGTCATCAGCATAAGAGTGTATTGGGTTGTGCGTGACAGATAGGAGGTCATTTATATGTATGAAAAAGAGGGTTGGTGCCAAAACTGATCCCTGAGGTATGCCAGCATTTATGGAATGAAACTGAGTATAAATTCCATCTACCATGACCCGTATTTTTCTACTATGAAAGTAAGAAGAAAATAGAGGAACCAGTGATGCAAGGCCATAGTGTGACATCTTAGACAATAAGGCCTGGTGCCATACTCAGTCAAATGCTTTTGAAATATCAAGTGCTAATGTGTGTGTTTCACCATGTTGGTCTATTGTTTTGTTAATCTGATGGGTAAGAAGGCCAAGAATATCTACAGTTGAACATTCCTGTCTAAATCCATACTGCCGATCGTTGATCAATTTATTGATTCCTAAATGCTTGACTATGTGTTTGTTAATTAGTGTCTCAAAAGCTTTACCGAGAACGGAAGTTATCGCAATTGGTCTATAGTTTGATGGATCAGAAGTTGCCCCCTTTTTAGGAACAGGATGGATATTTGCTTGTTTCCAAGGGGCTGGAATAATTGAGGTTCGGATGCATAAGCGGAAAAATTTTGCTAATACAGGAGCCAACACCGAGGAGCAATTTTTAAGTACTATTGAAGGAATTTCATCTGGACCAGTGGCTTTGTCTGCTGATAGATTCTGTAATACGGCTTGTACCTATGTTTTGTTATTACTTACCATTTTACCACCATTTGTGGGTACCTCTCATTGATCATACAAATGTACCTGATTTTATCTGGTGACTCCAGTGTCTGTGCAACTCAACTCATCCACTGGGGCCAAAAGAGCATCGGGGTATCTGGTGCCTGGGCCATCACAGCACACAGTTTGTCTGGCACGGGTAATTTTCCACTCTGGGGATTGTGCTTGTTTATTTGGAATTGGTTGTATGCGGTACCTGGATTGTTTGTGCTAGCTCAGCTCTTCCCCAGGGGTGGAGGGGCCCATTTTCAGGGTGTCTGGTAGGGCCAATGCAGTGGAAAAATTTTCTGTCAAGGTCATTTGGCACTCTGGGGAATGTACTTGATTATATGGAATTGGTTTGATGTGGTATCTACAATGTTTGTGCAAAAGAAATATTTTGTGTCCTTTTGGAGGGTCTGGCGTGTCCTGCGCAGTGGTTGATGTGTCTGTCAGGCATGTATTTGCGATTGGTTTCACAGTGTGCACAATCTGGACGTGATTCAGATTGGTACCTCCAATATTTGTGCTAGCCTCATCATAACGGTCACTTTCAGGGTCCCCAGGGATCACACGCAGCGGGGAGTACCCGGAAGAAATCTATTTCAGTACATTTCATGCTACTTCAAAGATGTACCCACTGTATACTTCAATACTGGCACCTCGTTCGTCTAGGCTCAAGTCTCTGAGTTGCTGGCCTATCAGTGTCCTTTTTACTTCCCTCCCTTCTTTTCTGCATTCTCTGTTCATTTCCTCTTCGGCAGTCATTATTTGCCATTCCCTGCCCCTCACCCACCAGTCCACTACCCTTCTCACCATTTCTCCCCTGCGATCGTCCCTCCATCCCCCTCAGGCCTCCCAGACCGACCACTCAACATCTTTCTTTGATCTTACACGCGGCCTACTTACACATAAAAACACTCCTGCTAATACCATTACACCAGTCCTGAGTGAGATAATCATAGCATGGATTCAACATGGACAGTGGGTATCGTTACTGAAGTGGTAATATGTGAAGGTTTGTATGGGAGCAGAAATACGCTTTCCCTCAGAAAACAGACTCTCACGTCTATGCCCAGATTGGTAAAAAAAAAAAAAAAAATGCTTCAATACTCCCCCCCTCCTTCTTCTCTGGCAACATCCCCTCACCTCTTCTTCCTCTGTCGGCCCTTTCCTCTCCATCACTCCCACTTCCTTCCCCATCTCCCCTTCTGCCGGTAGACTCCTCAATGGTAATGTTAATGTTCCTGTTAATGAGTCGTCCTCCTCGTCACCATCACTGTTAACATCTTATGTGCTACTTGGATACAGACCTGTATAAAAAACATATAAAATTTATATAAAATATATATAGCTCACACTGCTTAACGATTGGAAAAGCAATTTGTTACCACGATTTTGTTCAGATTTTCTCCTGTAAAACGCTACCTTCTGTCAGTCAGCACCAGAGATCGACTAAAAATGTTGTTATTTAGGCCATTATAGATACATCTCTAACAGAAATCTTTTTTTTTTCCAAAAAACACCGTTGTATGTGAAAAAAATATAAATTTTATGTACTTCACATATTTTCCCGATCTCTGGTAATAAGCCAAGTAAATAGCTTAGGAATAGGTGTTAGGGAGCCTCCTTATCCTACGAGATTACCCCTAGAGTTATCAAGACCAACAGAATATTAATGACACCTGTATTAACACTCTCAGGCAATTAATAGGAGTATAAGGCCTATTTTGCCCCTACAGAACTTAACTGTGTGTCCCGAAAAGTTTTAAGTGTAAACCTTGACGTTTAATATCGAGTAGGGGAGACGAAATTTTTATTCTCATTGATATTAGTTTCATTTATAAAGACACCAACATGCTTGGATGTGTAGGCCTTGGTCATATAATGGAGGGTCTACACGCTGCTCGATTTCTGGCAACCTCCCTATTTAGTCCCTTATCCCTGAAATCACACTGTATGACTTCGTCCCAGGACTTTTTCGGTTTGCCCCTCGCAGCCCTACCCCTAACATTATTACTTCTCAACTTCTGTACCCAACATCCATCTTCCATCCTCTCAATATGCCGAAGCCAACTCAATCTAACCCTCCTCAACACAACACCAGTACACTCCAGTCCCACCCATCCTCTTAACTCTTTCATCATAAACCTTGTCCTCCCCAGGCCTCACATTCAAGGACGCACTGCACATCCACCTATTCATTGTCATTTCTGTACACTTGAGCCTGTGAATATCCTCATCTTTATTACCCAGGCAGCATTACATTCCTAGCACATGTCGCGAAGAAAGATCTCTTAGCATTGAAAGAGAGCCCACTAAGTGTCAGGAGAGGCAACAGCTCCCCGAACTTCTTCCAACTACTCCTCACTCTAGCCCACAGAGCTAGCTCCAGCTCCACCTCCAGCACATAACATGTCTCCCAAGTAACAAAACTCTTCCACACACTCGAGAGACACAGCTTTAAGATCAATTCCTTCATGCCTGACAATCTCCACATACTCTTCCCGACACACCGCACACATGATATCAGCATTATCCTGCAGCCTACCTCTAATACCAACTCGTGTGCACCCACTTATCACAAACACTGCACAAGATGAAATCACTTCCCATGCCCTTGTGGCAAACTAGACATGGCTCACTCTTCATCTTCTTTGACAATACCGCCACGAACCCTTGATACCATCACCTTTTTTTTTTTTTTTGCATTTATTCTCAAGCCCTTGTGCCTCATACTATCTCTGTTCATACTAAATCATTCCCCTGCCTCCCTTTCATTCTCTGCAGTCAACACAACATCATTGGCATACAACATCTCCCACGAGAGTTCATTTCTGAAGACACGTGAGAGGGCTTCAAGCACAATAATAAACAAGAAAGAGTTCGAGACTGATCACTGATGCACACCAACATTCATAGAAAACTCATCACTCAAGCCTCAAGTCACTCTCATCTGGGTGTGACGACCAACATACATAGCCATCCCAAGCTTTCTCATTGCCCGCTTCACCACCTCCCTAGGAACTCTGTCAAGGTCTTCTCCAAATCGACAAAAAGAAAGTACAGATCCCTTTTCTTTCCTGAATATTTTTTCCTGAAGCTGTCGAACAGTGATTATGGCATCAGTGGTCCCTTTGCCTGGCATAAACCGAAACTGTATCTCATCAATATTCACTCTTTCTCTATTCATATCTTCGAGAACTCTCTCCATTACATTCGACATCTGGTCCAAAAGCTTTATGTCTCTTTAATTTCCCCCTTTCAGGACATCAACTTTCCCATTGTACACACTTACATGCACATTCGATAGCCAATCATCTTGGACAACACACTCAAATATAACCGTATTTATCAAATCAGTAACTAACCCCATTCTTAGATCTCCTGAGGTCTTCAGCATTTCATCAGTCAACCCAGGTACACCTGCCGCCTTCCCCACCTGCATCCTGCCTATTGCCCTGCCCACAGTAGTAGTATCAATCAAAGTCCAAGGGCCAAACACTGGATCTGCTGACCCCGAACCTTACCTGCTCCAGTTAAACTCCTCATTCAACAACTGGTTATAATGCTGTTTCCAGGCGCCTTTAATATCCTCTCTCTTCACCACTACCTTTCCTTCATCATTCTTCACTCACTGCTTACCTATGATATCCCTGTTTTCCCTCTTTCTCGTATTGGCCACTTTAAATATCATAATCTTCCATTCAACACTGTTTAGGTTATCCAGTAAAAGTTTCTGAGACTGAGATTTTGCCCTGTGTACCTTTTTTCTAGCCCTAGGCTTGGCAGTCAAGCATTCCTCTTTGTTATCACCCCTTTTCCATTCCCGTAAAAGTCATATTTTCTCCTTAACTGCAGCTTCTACACCTTCATCCCACCACCATGTTACTTTATGTGTTTAAGGGGCCCCTTGTCAACCCACTCACTGAATCAGCAACTCTCAGAAAATTGTTTTTGACAGCTCTGTTCTGTTCATTAACACTTCTGCCAACAGCTCCCTGTTCAGCCAACATTCACCAAAAACGCTTTCCTCAAATCTCCGTTTGTTCTCACCTCCGTGCGAGCACATACAGTACGTACACAGCCGTAACCACTCTGACCAGCCACTCCTCGAGGAGCGGCTGTCATTAATATCAGTGTTATTATTATTATTATTATTATCAGTTAGTGATAGGTGGGGTGCTCACCATCCACTCGCTCGATATAGTGCTGCTTTCGAGTGACTGCCCTTTCCTCTCTTCCTGCTTTCTTTCCTTCCTTCCTCCTCTGTCTTTCTTTCCTTCATTCTTTCCTTTTCTTTTTGTCTGCGACTGACTCTACACTGAGTGAGAAGCCAAATAGTTTCCTGTACACCAGGAAACCAATTACTACGCTGGGTGGTAACCATATAGCCAGATTATGGCGCCTGGTGGTTTAGTGGGTAATTAAGTGGCTCCAATCGGATTGAGCCTGGGCAGGTTTATATCCTAAGGGTGGTTGTGGTTTATTGCTCACGTAATGCCACTCAGGGATGAATGAGGCTGGTCATTCTCATCATAAATGTCAGGACCGACTTGCCTAGCCTTGAGCTCCTATGATCCTCATGGGGCAACACAGGATTGAATGATAAATGAATTAAAAATATATCATTAGTACTGCTACCGGTATTACAATTATAAATATTACTATTATTGTTGTTGTTGTTGTTATTGTTATTATTATTATTATTATTATTATTATTATTATTATTATTATTATTATTATTATTATCATTATTATTATTATTATTATTATTATTATTATTATTATTATTAATTTTTATTATAAATTTTTATTATTATAATTATTATAGGCTACGTTTTAAATTTCGTTATTTTTTGTCATTATTAGTACTGATATAGTGATGATGATGAGAATGATGATGGTGATCATGATGACAATAAAAATAGTAATAATAATAATAATAATAATAATAATAACTAATAAAAAATAAAAATGAAAACAATAAAAATAATGAAAATAAAAATGAGTGTCTTATATCATTATTCAAAACATTCAGGTCGTTAGACAGTCTAGGAATATAACTACATATTCTATTTAATCCCTTGGAAGGCCTAAGGGATGCATCGACGAACATGTTGATGGATTTCTTATCACTCATCTTTCACATTCTGACGAGGCAGAGAAAACTACTAAAACCACTGGCTTATCTCTCTCTCTCTCTCTCTCTCTCTCTCTCTCTCTCTCTCTCTCTCTCTGTTACCATCATCATTCATTAACATCGTTATAACCATCATCATCATCAACATCATCACAATCATCACCACCACCACCATCATCAACATCATCACAATCATCACCACCATCACCATCATCATCGTCCAAACAAACCAATTAGTGCGAGTAGTGCAAGATGGAAGGGAGAGAGAGAAAGAGAGAGAGAGAGAGAGAGAGAGAGGGGGGGGGAGGAAGAAATAAGGCAACATCAGTGAGAGAGAAATTAAAAACGATCTAAGGAAACGGGGAAGTGCAGAGGGTCCGGAATGAGACGGCAGAAAGGCAGAGGAAGGAGGGAAGAGGGTACAACGGAAGGAAGAAGAAAGAAGGGGGATGGAAGAGTGACGAGAGGGAGAGAGAAGTAGGAAGGAAGAAGGAGGAGGGAGGAGAGAAGAGGAAAAGAAGGAAAAGGAAAGAGAAAAGACGAATGTGAATGGGGGAGATGGTAACTACAAGGAGGTATGAGGACTGAATAGGGAGAATCAGAGAAGGAAGAAGAATAGTGGAAAGAAAGAAGAAAGGAACCGGGAGGTAAGAAGAAGGGAAAAGAGGAAAGGACAGGAAGAATTTAAAAGGATGGAGATTAGAAGGTGAGAGAAGGAAGAGGAAGGGAAAAGATGGAGAACGGAAAGAAATGGAAGAAAGAGGGAAGAAGGGAAGAAAGAAAGGGGAAAGGAAGCGAGAAGTAGGAAAGGAGGAAGAAATAAATGAAGGAAAGTGAAAATAAGAGTAGTAAAGTGATTATAGGTTGACAAAATAATTAACAAAAAGTAGGAAGACTGGCGGAAAGGAAGTGAAGGGGAAAAAAAGGATGCAAAAGGAATGGAAGGCAGGATCGAATAATGAAAGAGGTAAAGTATTAAGGAGATAAAAGAATGAGACCGTGCGAAGAATGATAAGGTGGATGGAATGTGGAACGTGAGGAAAGGAAGAGAAGTGAAGGAAAGAAGAAAGGAAGGAAGAAAAGAACAAGGAAAGAAAATGAGATGGAGGGAGGGAAGAGGGAGGAAAGAAGGACAGAGAAAACAAAGAAGGAAAGAAGAGGGATGGAGAGAAAACGGAGAGAAGGAAGGGATAAGGAAGATAGAACATAATAGGGATGGCAAACAGATGGAGGGAAGGAAGACGGAAGAAAGTAGGACGGAGAAAAGAAGGAAGGAAGGAAAGAGAAATTATGGAGTGAAAAGAGATAGAAAGAAGGATTAAGAGCTGTTAGCGTTGCTACACACACACACACACACACACACAGCGAGAGTGAGAGAAATGCACCTGGTGAAAACAGCCATCCGATTTCGATAGCCAAGGGGTTATATTAGATGAAGAGAGATTGTAGGTGTATCGTGATGAATGACTGCACCTGTATCACCAGTGAGGTGTGCGGACCGCTGTGAGTAAAATGGTGCGTTGTCAAGTACAGTAAAGGGAGCTGTCTCTATCTCACCTTCTCGCTCTGTGTATCCTTTTGTCTTAAGTGAGGTAAGTTATTGTAACTTCTTAGGGTTACGGAGTTTTATTGTACAAAGCTATATGAAGATGTGCTTGACAGTGTAACGTAACTTAACGCCGCGTGACGGGGAGACACCTATTATAGCTATCCTACTCCAACCTCACCTCTCTTTCTTTGTTCTCCTCTCCAATTTCCCAGCCTATATATGCCGAACTGTGCATAGGTGTGTCTTTGTCTGGCATTTTTCCACAGGTAGTTTTTCCATGACGTTAGATAACTGGCTCAAGTTAGTTATACTGCGTACTCATGACATACCTGTATTATCTAACTTAAAGAGTATGTGATTTATTGACATTCTTGAACTAGGATATGTGTTCAACTTTCCTTGTCTTCGAATTATGGCACAACTTTTCCTTGTACACCATACGTGACTTGTTGTGCATGTGTTACCTATATTTTAATGTCTATAACTATTATATATTGTCAAAACATATCAATGCCTACATATCGCTCGGTGTCGCAAAGCTGTTGTACCAATGACAGTACATATTGTTATAACATATTAATGCATATTATATTCATATTACAGTCAACTTGCAAGCTACTGTAATTAAGTGAAATACATTATACTGTAAATGTAGCTTAATTCTAGTAACGTGGAATTGTATCATAATTGTAGTACTGTATCATAATTGCAATTACATCGTGTTAATGCAGCTGTTACAAAGTGTGGTTGAAACAAAATTGCAGTTAAATCGTGTTAATGCAACTCGTACACAAGTGTGGTTATAGCCAAATTGTGGTTACATCGTGTTAATCCAACTTTTGAACATGTGAGGTTATAACAAAATTGTAGTTAGACTGTGTTAATGCAACTTTTACACAAGTGTGGCCATTACAAAAGTGTAGTTACCTCGTGTTCATGCAACTTTACACAAGTGTGGTTATACGAAAATTGTAGTCATATCTTAATTACATCGTGTTAATGCGACTACTACACATTTGTTGTAACATATCAGCAGTTACATAACTGTAGCAATAGCAACATAACTGCAGTACTGCTAGTGTTTGAAGTTATGTAATTGTAACATAATTGTAGGTACATAATTGTAGCAATAATTGTAACATACTTGCGGTAATGGTAGTGTTTGTAGTTATATAACTGTGACATAATTGTAGTTACATAACTGTAGCTATATAACTGATATATATATATATATATATATAATTTATAATAATAGCAATACAGTAGCAAGTCTACAGTGGTCAATCGTGTCGTCTTTTACCGCTTCTACCTTCTTTCTTCATTCACCGTTTTTTTTTTCTACCCTTCATTAACCGCTGCCACCAGTATCGATGCACGTAGCTGAGGGGATTGATTAGATGGAGAGAGATTGTAGGGGCATCATGATGAATGACTGCACCTGTATTACCAGTGAAGTGTGCGGGCCGCTGCGAGTAAAACGGTGCATCGTCAAATAGTAAAGGAAGCATCAGGTAAAGGGAGCTGTCTGTCTCACCTTCCCGCTCTGTGTATCCCTTTATTTTAAGTTAGGTGAGTTATAGCCACTTCTTAGGGTTACGGAGTTTTATTGTACAAAGCTATATGAAGACGTGCTTGATAGCGTAACATAACGTAGCATGACGGCGAGACACCTAGCTATCCTACTCCAACCCCTTCACTCATTCTCTGCTCTCCTCTACAGTTTCGCAGCCTTTATATACCGACCAGTGCATAGGTGTGTCTTTGTCTGGTACTTTTCCATAGGTAGTTCTCCATGACATCAGATAACTGGCTCAAGCTGGTTATACTGCGTACTGGTGACATACCTATATTGTCTAGCTTAAATAGTTTGTGATACATCGACGTTTTTGAACTAGAATATGTGGCCAACTTTCCTCGTCTTCGAATTATGGCACGACCTTTCCTTGTATATCATAGATGACTTACTGTGCAAGTTCTACCTATATTTTTATGTCTACAACGCATGTGTCCTAACATATTAAGAATTACATCGAAAGCAGTGTGGCTGAGTGAATGCCACAGTTTTAACTCTGCCTCTTATTTATACAGTCTGTCTGAAGTGATTTCTTGGCCACTGATCCAGATTGTGAAAAGCTGGTTTGTAAAAAAAAAAAAAAGTATATTTTTCCTGTTTTTTCCCCTGATTAATGGCGCTTTGGGGAAATGGTAGGTTTTAAAAGTTACGATGGTGTTCTTACCTAATTGTTCTTACCCCCTCTTACTGACTCCCTTCAACCTCTGTCTCTTCGCCGCACTGCTACATCTTTATCTTTCTTCTAACGCTGCTTCAATGGTCACTGCTCCTCTGAACAGTCTTCTTGCATTCCTCCACCTCTACGACAGGCGCGTAGCACCCGTCTAGCAACAAACTCTCATCCCTTTTCTGTCCAACTCACTAATGCAAGAGTTAACCGTTACTCCCAGTCCTTCATTTATGCAACAGGTCAACACTGGAACTGACTCCCTCTGTCTGTATTTCCTGTTTCCTATGATCTCCAGTCTTTCAAACGCGGCGTGTCCAGGTATCTCGATATGATTGGATTTTGAATTTGGCTCTCTCTTGTATTTTGTTTTTCTCTTGAACAGTTACTGCGAGATCATGGCCTTTGGTTCCTTCTTCCTCGCGTTAAAAAAAAAAAAAAAAAAAAAAACTGATTCTATCTTTACAGGAACGAGCCAAGCTCGTACTGTCCCGTGTATTAAACCACTTTTATCCTAAATATCCGTATGTTTATGAATAGTTTTGGCACACACTATTTCATTCTGTAGTGCATTCCACTGATCAATTGCCCTATGGGGGAAACTGAATTTCCTTACGTCTTTGTCATCTCTCTTTTTATGCAGTTGTTTGCAGTGTCCTCTTGCTGATGCCTCCCCATAGATTATATACTAATTGATGTCTAATTTCTCTTTCCCTGAGATGCATTTATATAGCGTAATCATGTCTCCTTTTCCTTCTCTCATGGAATGTTGGTATGTTCAGTTTTGCTAGCCATTCTTCGTAGCTTAGATTCTTTAATCGCAGCCACGACTGCGACCTTGTCTCTCACCTATTCTCTTACCTTCCTCACTATTAAACCCTCCCTCATTTCCCCACCCCTCCTTTGCCTTTATCTCTCTCCCTCAAATATATCACCTTCTCACTTTCCCAGATCGCTCACCTTGCCATCACTCCCTTCTTATATTCCCTGCATGCCGTTGCGTGTTTGTGAGAGGCAGAATAAATGGGTGCTATTTCAGGATGGGGAAGAGGAGGAAGGGGAGACAAGACGAACGTGATAGGCGTAGGACCGGAAGAGAAACAAGAAGGAGAGGAATCACAATAGAAGCGAGACAAAGAGTGCAAAGGAAAGCAAACAATATGAAATGTATTTGGGTTCCTGCTAAGCTACTTGTCACAGAAATTCCAATCAGATTTGGCACGAACGTCAAGAAAAGAGAAATGCAAAATTTCAAGCATCTCTGTCCTTCGTGCAAAATAAATCCTTGCAATGGCAGTGCATTGACCCTTAATTTGGTTGTGAGTTTCAGGCTAAAAGCGTAGGCTAGCTGGGAGTCACTTGCCAACTTCCTCTCACTTCACACACAATTGCTCTGTAAGCCATTCTTCCTTGATTAAGAACCATCCTATATTATATATATATATAAATATATATATATATATATATATATATATATATATATATATATAGAGAGAGAGAGAGAGAGAGAGAGAGAGAGAGAGAGAGAGAGAGAGAGAGAGAGAGAGAGAGAGAGAGAGAGAGAGAGAGAGAGAGAGAGAGAGAGAGATAAAGATAGGCTGGTTCTTAATCAAGGAAGAATGGCTCACAGAGCAATTGGAGAGAGAGAGAGAGAGAGAGAGAGAGAGAGAGAGAGAGATTCTGAATAAGAATCCTTACATTAAGAATGAGTTTCCTCATTAGCCTATGCAGGAAACGAAAGTCAGCTGTTGGTGGTGGTTGTATGGTTGGTCTGTTTTCGCTTGAAGGAACAAGGCCACCCCCACGAACCGAATTCAAAGCTGCGGTTGCACGAAATTCGATGAACCTTAGTTATGAGGTGTGAGTGAGTCCCTGTGCTTACTAATTATATCGATTTTCAAATCTGACTACATTTGGGTATCATCCGAGTCGAAAGGGTTAGAGATCCCTTGTTGGGTTAGAGTAAACGTGCGCTACTGGTGTTGATGGAACGACATTCAGTGAAGGTGGTGTGATGGCAGTGATAATGTATTTGTTTATTTTTGTTGATTAAAATCGGTCTGTGTAATTCTCAGGTTTCTGAAGCCATTGCAAATGGCAATAATCCCGTCCTAATCTAGCCATCCATCCATCCATCATCCAATCCTACGTTGCCCCATGAGGAGCGTAGGAGCCCGGGGCTAGGCAGTTGGTCCTGACATTTAAGATGAGAGTGACCAGCCTCACTCATCCCTGAGTGGCATTACATGAGCAATAAACCCCAACCATCTCTTGGATATAAACCTTCACCGGTTCAATCCGACTGGAGCCCAATAATTGTCCACTAAGCTACCAGGCGCCAAAATTTGGTTATATGGTTACCACCCAGCGTGGTAAATGGTTTCCTGGTGTACAGGAAACCATTTGGCTTGTCACTCAGTGTAGAGTCACCTACAGGCAGAAGGAAGAGGAAAGAAAGAAGGAAGGAAAGACGGAAGAGGGAGTGTAAAGTTATCCGTAGGCAGAAGGACGAGGAAAGAATGAAGGAGAGTAGACAGATGGGGATGGAAGGGAAGAAGGATGGAGAAGAGGAAAGGGCTGACATCCGAGAGCAGCGCTACATCGAGTGAGTGGATGGTGAGCGTCCCCATCGACCCAGGTATCCTAACCTAGCGCCTTTACAAATGACTGGCTATGTGGTGAAAATAATAATATAATGGTGGCCTCCGTGTGGGCTGTTGCTGTCCATGTAAACAAACATGAATGATATAATGGAATTAGAAAAGTCAGTTACTCCTGAGTTTCAAGGAATATGTACCACTGTTTTTATAAACACTGTATGTAGTGATGGTGCCGAAGCGCCCATAAGCTTACAAATATGATCCGTCATAACGTTCACACACGGAGGTATTTAATTTGTCTGGCAATCAAACCTTAATCCTAATGCTTTTCTGACCCGAAAACATTTCCTAAAGGAACTAAATCGTGAGGCTTAAACACAATTGAAAACAAAAATCTCCATGTCTTTTCTTCTTTCTTAGAACTCTCTACATCTTAACCCTCCCGCTCACCATAGGTTTTCAATATGTTTTGGTTCCACGCACAGGACCAAAACCCTCGCTCAGGCTGGCTCCACTTGCACAACAAGGATAAAAAATTCTATGGCCCAATTTACCCTCGGAAAGTGCTTGTATTGTTATAAATCTCTTCTCATCATCTTCGCTGATGTGTATGCTATCAGATAAGAAAAAAAAAAAAAAAACATAAAACAGATGAATAAATATACTGAAATGAAGCCAGAATAAACCGTATTTAGGTGAAAACTAGCTTCTCATAACTTCCCAACATCACCGTGAAATTTTTTTCCCGTAACTTGCAGTTGCAAGGGACATGTCTATGTGCAGAATTTCTCAATCTTTCATATGAGAAAGTTTCAAGTTATTACGTCCAATAGTTTTCGAGTAAATCGAAAAAAAAAAAAAACTACAAAAAACGCCTAAAAACGTCTGATTTATTATTTCGAATGTTATTAGTACGTTTTCTATCCAGTTTTGTAGCCCAAAGGTTAAGGAAGCCCATGATATAATTAACAGTGTTATAACCCTTATTGTTATTGAGAAAATGAATTTTGAGAAGTTACCATGGGTTGCACGCAGTAGCAGCACCTACGCTCTGATCCGTAAGCTATGTTCGCCTTTCGTAACTTTCCCAATTATTTACACATAGAGGTTATTTTGCTTTACAAAAGTACCATATGCATAGGAAATCATCAGCTTGATCATACTTTCTTCGGATTTTTGATGCGACCTATACTTTACAAGTAAAATGACAGAGAATTGCAATGAAATTCACCACAAATTCCCTATGAGAAATATATAGTAAACACATTTTATACCATACAATTCAATAGTATAAAAACTAGACAAATGAGTTGGTTACGTCCTCTAGCAGTGTTGTAGTGTTTCTTGAGAGGAGATAGAGTTGCAGAGAGGAGGACAGGTACGATCACAGCCTGTGTGTGTGTGTGTGTGTGTGTGTGTGTGTGTGTGTGTGTGTGTGTGTTTGCGATGTGATTTACTGCTGTATGCTTTCATCAGTATGATACTGATGAAAAAATAAAGATGGTTGTAGTGGTGATGGTTGTGATGAAGATGGTTGTGGTGGTGATAGTTGTGGTGAAGATGGTTGTGGAGGGGATGGTTGTGGTGGTGGTGGTGGTGGTGCTGCTGCTGCTGCTGATGATGATGATGATGGCTTATATTCAGGGGGAATGAAGTCTGAAGGGGCCAGTGGCTTTGCTGATTTAGCAGGGGAAGAGGATATGTAAATACCTTGGACGAGGTGGTGATATGCGGGCACGTTGGAGTGTGGTGAGAGTGTAGGGTGACTGTGGGGGTAAAGAGGTCAGTGCTTGCGGTGGGGGGGGGGTGGAAGAGAGGTGGCGATAATGCAGCTCAGTCTCAAGGGTCAGGGTGGTTCTAGTGGTGGCAGGTGTGACACCAGAGGTGGTAAGACTGGTGACAATGATGGAAGTGGTGTTGGTGGTCATAGGACTGACGGCAGGGATGTTGGTTTTCACAGGAGTGATGGCAGTGGTGATAATTGTCCTAGGAGTGACGGCAGTAGTGACAGGACTAGTTACACCAGTGGTGGCAGTGGTGGAAGGAGGGGTGGAAGTGATGATGCTACTACTGTCAGTTGTGCTAATCGCTGCGGCCTTGACCACGGCTTTGCGCTTATCTCCTTTGGGGTCAGATTTAGCCCTCGCTATCCTGCTCCTCAGTCTCTCCTCATCAACATATTCACTCTCCGATTCACATTCACTGCTTGCTTCACTCTCACTTCCACTGAACAAGTATTTCATGTACTCTTTCTCAGACAACCCCTTGTGAGACATTTTTAGGTATAGTGTAAAACAGCAGGGGAACAGTAAAAATCAGTTAGGAATTTTCAAATCTTGCTTTCTCTGAAATTATCTAAGAAACACTTATAAACCTTCTTCACAAGCACACTGCATTATGTATAACACGATATCACTATAATACATGTAAGTTATGGATGGTGCAGTAGTAGGAAATGCAGGTTTTAATGGCCAGCCGCACGTGTCTCACACATCCTTCGTGGCTGACTGCGGGTGAACACCGAGCTAAAAATAGGCTGCTTGCCCCTCTGATAAGCTCCCGGGAGTTGCCATATATTTCCCCTAGACCTGGCCACCCTCAGCTTTGACTTAACCAAATTCGACTCAAATACATCCACAGGAAAAGTTTCTATGACTATTTATAGCGAATTTGCATCATGTTGCATCATTGGTTACTCTTCAGATCGCAGGGATTATGACTCACATTGAGTCACCGTGTGCGAAAGGGTTAATACGACAAGTCATAGGCCGTTCTTCTATTTAGTTCAGGACATTTCGTAACTAGTGCTCCTCAGTGATTTTTTTTTTTCATATTACCCGGCCTTCTCGAGTACGTTACTAATGCAAGACTTAAGTAACATTCATAAGAACGCTAACAGCAAATAAGCAAAATAAATTGCTAGGAAAAAGGCACCACAAAATCTGCACCAATAATGATGCAGCTTTTAGGCTCGTCTTCTCGTACATTATGGAGGCTCCATAACACTTCTTCATTAATAGATTATTCCATTATCCATACTACTGCTAATACTACTACTATGACTACGACAATTACTAGTGCTATTACTACCATACTATACTCTAATGCTACTCCTAATTCCACTACTACTACTAGTACTACTATTACTACAACTACTTAATAATAATAATAATAATTATTATTATTATAATAATAACAATAATAATAATAATAACAACATCAATAACAACAACAACTAGAGGCCCCCCCCCAAGAGGGGAATCACACCAACCACAAGCCGATACATATCTAGTGCGGCTCGGAATATGGCCTTGACCTTGACCTACTTTCACCAATTTCAAACTCGTCGGAGATTTTCATCCTTACTAGACGCCTGTAAAATTTTGTGATGATATCTTGAGCAGCTGCGAAGTTATCGTGTTAACAGACCCAGAGAACTTGTCCTATTTTCAACAGTTTCATACTCATAGGAGATTTTTATCCCTACGACACACCTGTTAACTTTTATGATAATATCTTGAGTGGATGGAAAGTTATTGTGCTAACACACAAACACACACACACACACACACACACACACACACACACACACACACACACACACACACACACAGATTCAATCTAGGCGGACGTGTGACACCAGCATTCCGTACCAAATTATCACGGCCAGTGGCATTACCTAAATATTATCTTTGTATGAGTCAAGCTCAGTACCAGGTTAGACTAAATGATTGTTCATTATAAAAAGGAAAAAAATAATAAGTTTCAACAAGACTTGTAAAAACAGGAAATAGAACCAAGACGAAAGAATACACTGAGTCATCTCTGAGGTTTGTTTAGACTACAACAAGACGGAGATTGTAAGTATATGCTTTGCACTTTAAGTATTGCAAAATGGATACATACTTCAGTAAAACAAATTTGGAAAACAAAAGGGATAAAGGTAAAAAGCAAAATGATGATTTCTACCAAGAACTGGTTGAAGTAGAGACCCACAATAGACTGGTTGAACATGTAAACAAACTAGAAATGGCTTTCAAAAATGAAATTGATGAAATAAAGAAGCAGATGCACTTGCAAAAGGAAGAAAGAGAAAAACTAGGAAGGGAGGCCAATAAGAAAGACACAACCATCAGTGAACTAACCGTGGAATTGAGTACACTTAGGAAGAAAATGAGTGAAATGGCAAGTACAGTAGTCAGTCACGAGAGTGTTATGGAAGAGTTAAAAAATGACACAGAGACAGTTAGGCAAGTTAGCAGTCTTATTAACCAGAGCAGTGATATTGAGGAGAAGATAACACAAGTAAATGAAGCTGTGCAAAGCTACAAAAATGATGTAGAAACCACGTATGCTGAAATGGTGAAAGTAAAGAAAGACTTAGAAACAAGGGTGGAGGAAAAAAGCATTAATAAGGAGGTGAAAAGAATAATCCAAAACAATCCAAAGTTAGTCAGAGATTCAGTAGAGATAAACAAATCAATAGTAATCACTAGTATAGAAGAGGATGAAGTTAAAAACAAGATCACAAGAGACAAAAAGGAGATGGCAAATGTAATGAGCTTACTGAAAGAAGTATCAGAGGAAATCTGTAGTAAAGACATAGAGGAACACAAAAGGTTAGAGAAATACGAGAAAAGCAAGACAAGACCTCTAAAGGTGACTTTCCAGAGTGTAAACACTGTGGAAGAGATACTAAAAAATGCAAAGAATCTTAAGGAAAAAGAGGAATTCAAAAATGTATGGATAAAAAGATGCCTAATACAAGAGGAACTGGAATTACTGAAAGAGAAAAGGGAAGAAGCAAAAACAAAAAATGAGGGAAGATCAGAAGAGGAGAAGAAGAAATTTTTTTACAAAGTAATAGGATTGCAGGTACGAAAGTGGTACACAAACAGGATGGAAGAAATAGGAGGAAGGTAGTAGAACCATGTCATGACAAGTATATAAACAAGATGATAAAGTTGATGTACTCAAATGTGGATGGAATGGTATCTAAATTACTAGAGATGAATGATTATGTCAGAAAAAATGAACCACAAATAATATGCCTAACTGAAACAAAATTAATACCAAGGATATCAAATGACATACTAAACTTAGAGGAATACAATATATGGAGAAGAGACAGATATTTTAAAAAAGGAGGAGGAATTATAATATTAACTAAGAAAAATCTAAAAGTCAAGGAAATAAAACTAGATATACCATCACAAGTACTACTGATTGCAGTAGAGATCGACACATCTGAAGGTAATGTAATTGTAGCCAATTTGTACATGCCACCCAGATCAAACACATGAGAAAGAGACGAATATGAGGAACTGGCAGAGAGTACAATTAAGAGTGTAAGATCATTGCTACATAAAATGGAAGAGAAATCGGAAAGAATTATACTAACTGGGGACTTCAATACAAATATAAATTGGAATACTCTAGATATAAATAGCCAAGAAAGCTGTTGGGATCAAAAGCTCCTGGATCTCGTACAAGAGTTTTTCTTAACGCAACA
This sequence comes from Coenobita brevimanus, assembly GCF_032717465.1. Taxonomy (NCBI): domain Eukaryota; kingdom Metazoa; phylum Arthropoda; class Malacostraca; order Decapoda; family Coenobitidae; genus Coenobita; species Coenobita brevimanus. The sequence goes on along the minus strand of NC_136975.1, from coordinate 15,004,491 downwards.
TGTGAGGGAAACCACCAGAAAAAGAGGACTTGATGTGCCTTCAGTGCTAGATCTAATATTTACAAGGCAAGAAAATGATATTGACAGTTTAATATATCACCCTCCACTCGGCAAAAGCGATCATGCAGTACTAAATTATAACTTCAGGATAGCATATGACATAGTAAACAGCAATGATAGTTACAAAAAGAGCCTAAACTATAAAAAGGGAAATTATCAAGACCTAAAGAAGTATTTCTTAGAAGTTGATTGGGAAAATGAGCTTAGAGGACAAGATTTAAATGCTGTATATAAAAATTTTTGTGAATTTTATGAAATAGGAGTCCAGAAGTACATCCCACAGCACAAAGAAGCAGATAAGAAAATACAGAAATGGTTCAATACAGAATGTAAAAAATCAAAAGAAAGAAGAGATACAGAAGACACAATAGCCAAGGGCCTATAATAATTACAAACAGGCAAGAAACGATTATACAAGAATAAGGAGGGAAGCCCAAAAACAGTTTAAGGAGGATATAATAAATAAAAGTAGTGATCAACCAAAGCTGTTTTACAGCTATATCAGAAGCAAAACTAAAGTAAAAGATATAATACAATCCATTACGGACGAGGGAATCACTTATACACAAGAGAAAGATATTTGTGAAGCACTAAATAAGAAGTTCCAATTAGTTTTTACAGAAGAAAAAAATTTTGAGAGGGACTATGTGGAACATGCATGTCCACACATACTACCAGATATAAAAATAGCAGAAAAAGTAATACAGGAGGAGTTAAGTAGATTAGACAGAGGAAAAGCAAGTGGTCCTGAAGAAATTTCATGTTGGGTATTACGGGAATGTGCAAAGGAGTTATGTAAACCATTATTTTTAATTTTCAAGAAATCCTTGAGTCAAGGTAAACTACCTGATATATGGAAAAAAACAAATATTGTCCCCTTATTCAAGAAAAGAAATAGACAAAATCCACTCAACTAACGACCAGTATCACTGACCAGTGTTGTCAGCAAGGTATTAGAAAAACTTATAAGAAAAGCTTGGGTAAATCATCTAGAAGAACACAGTATGATAACAGAAAGACAGTTTGGTTTCAGAAAAGGAAAATCATGTGTTACTAATCTCTTGAGCTACTATGACAGAGTAACAAACACAATACAGGAAAGGGAAGGATGGGTGGACAGTATCTATTTAGATTTCAAGAAAGCTTTTGATACAGTACCACACCAAAGACTTTTATGGAAACTGTACCATCAAGGAGGAATTCAAGGCAAACTGTTTTGTTGGATGCAAGACTTTCTCATAAAAAGAGAAATGAGGACAGTACTAAGAGGAAACTACTCATCATGGAAAGAAGTGACTAGTGGAGTACCACAGGTTTCAGTGCTGGCACCAATCATGTTTTTAGTGTATATAAATGATATAAACAGTAACACTGGAAATGAGAGCTATCTGAATATGTTTGCAGATGATGCAAAAATACAAAGGAGAATTACTAACACAGACTCTTGTAAAGAGCTACAAGAAGAATTAAATAAATTTCATGAATGGAGTAGTACATGGCAAATGGAATTCAATGTGGACAAGTGTCATGTAATCAAGTTTGGTAAAAGTGGAAAAAGACCTGATTGGGATTATAAGTTAGGAAATAAAACCCTATACACATCAGAAAGAGAGAAAGACCTAGGTGTGATTATCAATAACAGACTATCTCCGGCTGACCACATCAGCGAGAAGGTACGGAACATGTATACACTGCTTGCAAATATGAGAATAGCATTCACATACATAAATGAAGACATGCTAAGAAGGATAATAACATCATTCATTAGACCAACCCTGGAATATGCATCAGTAGTCTGGAGTCCTCATCTCAAAAAGCACATAGACAAGACTGAAAAAGTTCAAAGGACCGCTACAAGATGGATACCAAGCTTAAGGGACCTAAGCTACGAAGAAAGACTAAATAAACTGAATCTACCAACACTACAGGAGAGAAGGAAAAGAGGTGACATGATAATGCTATATAAATGCATATCAGGAAAGGAGAAAATAGACATAAATGATCACTTAACATATGGAGAAGCATCAGCAAGAGGACACTGCAAAAAACTGCATAAGAAGAGAGGTGATAAAGACGTAAGGAAATTCAGTTTCCCAAACAGAGCAATTGATCAATGGAATGCACTACCGACTGAAATAATGTGTGCCAAAACAATTCACAAATTTAAGGATATGTACGATAAATATGGTTTAAGACACGGGACAGTGCGAGCTTGACTCATTCCTGTAAAGATACAATTAGGTAAGAACAATTAGGTAAGAACACACACACACACACACACACACACACACACACACACAAATTGAAAACAATACCAGCTTCGCTATCGTGGCTGGTAACAATAATTTCAATCATCATCATCATCTAACAGCAATCCTGGGCATTTGTGTGTGTGTGTGTGTGTGTGTGTGTGTGTGTGTGTGTGTGTGTGTGTGTGTGTAGGGCTGCCAAAACTGGAAATAGGATATCGATGAAACCTAGCAGGATGTTTGGAACTGGGTCTCACATAGGCCAGTTTCAGTTTGATGTCGATGAAATTTTTCAGGAGGGTTTTTTTTGGACCCTAATAATTGTCTCCATCGGTGTTACGTATAACGTACACGGAAAAATACAGCAGGACATTTCTGCAAAGGTTCGCTGACCTTTGGGGAGAGAGAGAGAGAGAGAGAGAGAGAGAGAGAGAGAGAGAGTGTGTGTGTGTGTGTGTGTGTGTGTGTGTGTGTGTGTGTGTTACATAGATACACAGACCACACAGACCTTGCGGTCCCTACGAGGCGGTCTGGCCTTAATACTAATACAGTGATATAATTATAGGAGCAGGAGAAAAGGATAGCACAGCAGAAGGCTCTCTCCCCCACCTTCCAGACCCTCCGGCATTTGCCGTACAGGAAACAAGAGAGGAAGTAATGCCTTGCAGGAATGAAAAACCTGAAGAAATTTTATAGGATCGGCAGAAAGTAGAATAATCTGGAAATGGAAAATTTAGCCTTACAGCCACATACTCTATGCATGCACTTTTTTTTTCATATAAAAAGATGAATAGAAATTTTATCTATTATATTTGCCCTAAAATACTGTCTGTGTTGATTACTAGTTTAGGTGTATTGTGTTTAAAACATAGATGAATGTAGACGCGAATATGCAATAACTACTCCATCCTAACTAAACGATACCAATCGTGTCGAGTTACATGTCCAGTCTCTTTTAAATATATTTATGTTACCACTCTCAGTCACATTCCCAGAGACTTTATTCCATTCGCTTACAACAGAGTACGTGAAGAAGTTTTTGGATGTATCAAGATTAGCCCCCCTTGCTTGCAACTTCATGCCATTTCCTCGAGTTACAGTCTCGGCATTTACTGTGAATAGATTGCTGAATCAACATTACTAAAGATTTTCAGAATCTTAACCTGCCCCGTCCCGACCGATTTTCCACCACTGACTCCCCCCCAATCCCGACCAATTTTGAGAAAAAACAATTTTGGCTCAAACCTCTGCTTTTGGTGAGAAACATCGAAATTCATAGAGAAATCTCTCCTGAGGTTTAAAATATTCGATACAGGTAAGAGTACTCTTTACCTTACTGGGTTTTCTATCAGGCTGACTCCAAAGAAAACGAGTTCTATGAGAGGGTAACTATTCCACACCACTCATAAACGGTATTTATTTATTAATTTGGTATGAATTTATGTGTAGTAAGAGAGTATACTGGTTTTCAAACAGAAATATAGGCAATATAAGCATTGTTTCACTCACTAACACACCAACATAACTGGCCTTTTTTGGTGACATTACCTGATCATCATTTCTGACTGTTTCTTCCTTTAATGCCACGTAAACTTTGTCCTCCACATTGTCATCGATTGGGGAATCACTCTGGCCCTGAATGTCTTTATTGGCCAGGTCACTGGTAACAGGTGAATTGCCGAGACAATGGCATGCAAGGGGGGGGGAGGTTATGCTGGGTAAGGCATTGTCCCTGCCTGGCATCTTGTAGAGGAAGGTGTCCCGTGTATAAGTACCAAAAATCACGCACAAAAATTGAAAATTGTGTGACGTACTGGTACGTCGATGGGTCTAGCTGTGACAAAACGTTGCAACGTACTCATATGTCGATGGGATGCTTTGGGTTAAAACATTCAATCAGCTGTCCCCTGAGTCTCTGTTTTCTAAGAGAGAATGGGTTTAATTCGCTGACCCTCTCAGGATATGGTTTATTCCTCAGGGACGGGATTAACTTGGTAGCCCTACACTGGACCGCTTCCAGTGTTTCTACATTTTTAACTAGGTAAGGCGTCCAAAATTGCATTGCAAACTCTAAGTGTGGCCTGACTATGCTTTTGTATAGGGGGATTACAATATCTCTGTTTTTATATGTAAAATGTCTTCCGATGAAGCCTAGGGCCCTGTTGGCGTTATTGGCGGCAGAGAGACATTGATTTGAACATTTTATGTTGTCTGAAATTAGTATGCCTAGATCTTTAACTTGTGAGGACTTGCTAATGATTTGGCCCTTCATTTCATAATCACACCTTTTGTTTTTCTTCCAACATCGCAGTACCTGACATTTACTTACATTGAAGGACATTTGCCATTTTTCTGACCAGCTGACAATTTTGTTAAGGTCATTTTGAAGGCTAATTCTGCCTCCTTCAGTTAATATAGAGTTGCCGATTTTTGCGTCATCCGCAAATTCAGAAATGAAGTTGTTTAGGCCAACATTGATATCGTTAATATATATAATAAATAGGACTGGTCCCAACACCGATCCCTGAGGAACACCACTGGTCACAGAAGCCCGGTCTGACCTCACTCCATTTATAACGACTCATTGCTTTCTCTCACTCAACCAACAGTGCATCCACATGTGAATATTTCCGTCAATTCCAAGTGATCTTAACTTTGTCATTAATTTATCATGCGGCACTTTGTCAAAGGCTTTCTGGATATCTAAGTAGATTATATCAAGAGACCTGGTACAATCATTCATTTTAAAAACAGTTATCTTATCGTAAAACAGTTAAATTAGTCGCACATGATCTCTGCTTTCTAAAGCCATGTTGGCTGTTCCTAATTACATTATTAGTTTCTAGGAACTCAGCTATCCTATCTAATTAATGATTCGAGGATCTTTCCCAAGACAGAGGGTAGGCTGATTGGTCTAGAATTACCTGGTTGATCTCTACTGCCCTTTTTATATATACAGTAGGAGTCACGTTAGCCAGTCTCTCGTCAGGAACCTTTCCTTGTTGCAGGGACTTGTTAAAGATAGATGTTTAAGGACTGCATATTACATCCCCACATTTTTCTGTAAGTTAGGGTAGAAATTGTCTGGGCCAGTAGTCTTATTACTGTTCATTTTATTAATTTTATGTCTCACTTCATTACTGCTAATATGCATATTACTTAGTGCGTTTTGGACCGAAACTTGTTGCTCTTTGATGGTGTCATTGGCGTCTACTGTGAAAACTGAACTAAAAAACTTATTTAAAGTAAAGGCAATTTCCTTATTGTCTGAGATAAGAGCACCCTCGCCGCTGATAAGTGGACCAATGCCCACCTTGAGTCTCTTACTGCCGTTAATGTATCCAGAAAAAAACTTAGGATCCATAGAACTTGTTCTTCGTATATCAATTTCAAATTGTCGTTTAGCTGTTCTAATGAGTTGTTTAACTTTTCTTCTACTACTGATATACTGTCTTGTGACTAATTCACTGGTGTGACTTTTAAGCAAGGTGTGGAGACGGTTTCTTTCTTTAACCTCTCTTCTAATATCTGCATTAAACCACGCTGGTTTGTTTCTACCCTTGTTTTGTCTAGATTTCATTGGCATGTACTTGTACTGAGTGGTCATGAATACGTGCTTAAATTCTGCCCATATTTTGTTTACATCATTAATCTAATATATTATAGCAGTAGCCGTGTGTGTGTGTGTGTGTGTGTGTGTGTGTGTGTGTGTGTGTGTGTGTGTATTTTGGGCAGTCAAAACTACGCATTCAAATCACACCAAAATTGGCACAAAAATCGCAAAAAATTTGCTAATGTGACAAAACTTGGTTCCATCACAATTGAAAAACTTTACTATATTTAAGGAGTGAACAAAGTTTGACCAAAAAAAGCTGCTCCCGGCGCCCGGTCGATTGCTGTGGCCGAGTGGTTAAAATCTCGGACTTGTGTGTGGACAACATGGGTTCCATTCCCAAAGCTGCAAATAACATGATCAATTGGTTAGCAGCAAAAAGTCCAAGTGACAACGTTAGACTAGGACACCACCTAAACGGACATCATGGGTACTACAATGCCACCTGGATGGCCAATAGTGACAACGTTAGACTAGAACGGCACATAAACGTGACTCAGAATACCTGAAATGATTGCAATGCGTGCGCGAAGTGCGACGAAATGAGAAGCACAAGGAAACAAGTGTGAAGCATGAGGTAGCGAGCACGCAGCACGAAAGCCCTCCACAGGAGCAAGTGCATGAGGGCCTGAAGAGCCCAAGAGCACTTGTTTGTTCTATGTGTTCAGCTAGTGTACTCAGGGTGTCCCATAGGCCGTTAAAATCTTCGTTTTTTATAGTGCAGCATCTTAGTTTTGCTTGCATACTCAGTATGTGAGAGGCTCATGGAAAATCTTATGAGATTACGATCACTAGATGCTTGATGTTCACTCACTGTGAGGCTTGAGACCATTTCTTCTTTTGTAGTGATAACAAGATCTAAGAAATTGCCCTGTCTTGTTGGTTCCGTGATACATTGAAATAAAAAGTTATTCTTAACCTGCCACGTGCCAGTGCCATTTTAAAACGGTCTGACATAATGCTGCAGCCAGTGTCAGTGCCGTTTTAAAACGGTCTAAAACAAAAAACTTCACTGTGACTGCATTTTTCAAGATTCGCGGGTAAAAATTGGCAGGCATGTAAGGTAACTGTTCCTCTACCATCCCCCAGGCTGTCAAGGCCATACACTCACTCGCTACCCCCCTCACGCACGTTCTGCCTCACTCTGCCTGCATGCCTCACCCAGTGCTGTACATAGTGAAGGCATTTTGTAAATATTTTCATGTAAGTGTAAGTTGTAAATATTTTGTAAGTGTATGGACTATATAGTGAAGTCAAATTGTAAATACCTTCTTGTAAGTGCCAGGACTGTATGTAATGAAGTCAGGTTGTACCTATCTTCAAGTAAGTGTAAGATAATGCATTCACAGTGAGAAAGACATGCAAATTGTGATAGATGCTGAAGTAATAAGTGATCAGAAATGTGTACTGAACATTGCTATACCCTCCCAGCATAAATACCTGAGTAAACCTTACATAGAAAACGGCTTTCTCTCACGTATGTGGTGAGTGTGAGAGAGTGGTTCTACCTGTAAACGAGTATGCAGGACTCAATAAAACCAATTTCTGAGCCTTGGTGAGCATTTTAATGGGGAAATTCGTTGTTTCCACATCAAAATCTATCATTTTAGCCAAAAAAAGGTCAAAAAACGGCTGGCACTGTGGTAACCCAGAGGCCTAAAAATAGCCGGCACGCAGCAGGTTAATGAAATCCGTTATCCTTTTGTCATCATTATTGCTACCAGTAACTGTATTCCAATTCATTGATGGCAGGCTGAAATCGCCGGTAATCAACGTTTCATCGCCATCAAGAACTTCTTACAAGGTATTGTATAGTTCTGTGTCTTCCTCTGGAGTATGAGTGGGATGATGGTAGACTGTAACAATATTTATATTCATATATCTTAAATGTAATTTGACACAGACCAGTTCGGTGTTCTGTCCACTTAAGGTTACCTCTGTTGGTTGTAAGTAATTTTTTCCATATATCCCAACACCACCTCCTAGGCGTCTGTTTTCTCTGCATTTGTAATGAAATTTATATGGGTCTAACTGGTATTCAGGTAACAAATCTCTATTTCCTATATCAAGATGCGTTTCTGTTATGGCTATTATATGAAAATCTTCGACACTTAGAAGGATTTTGAGTTTGTCAAACTTGTTTCTAGGACTGAGAGCAATGAATGATAATACTTTGATTTGCTCTGCGGATGGCTTTGACTGTAGGGCTAATCAGGATACACCATCTCCCCAGAATTAAGATACAGTTTCCCTGGGTCAGTGAAGGGGTGGATAGGGGAGGAGAGGAGGGGTAGGGTGGCTACGCGACTCAGAGCCATCGAGTAAGAAGAGTTTGGCCAACTTGGTTTCAGACCTCACTTCACGCACTCACCTGTGATTGGCCGAGAACCGGTCATGTGACATATGGGCGCCATATTGCATCCTTACCTCACATCCTCACTTCCCTGACTTCCATACGAAAGCACAGAGATCAAGGGGGACACTACACTTTCTATGCCACATCACCTGCTATATACCTATATTTGACCACGAGATGGTGTACTGTGCAGCCTGGTGATGTTCCAACCGCGCAGGTATGGGTAAGATACTGTACAGGTTTCCTAGAGATCACACAAGCAGAAAAGAGTGGGAAACTAAAGTCCGCCGGAAAGACTGGACACCACACAACAATTCCTATTTGTGTTCTGTGTGTAAATCTGTTCTCATTCTCTAGGCTATAAGATTCACTGTAATGAAGTATAAGTAAAAACTCTTCAACATACACTACTTTTAGGCTGTTGGTTTTAGTATGTCCTGTATATAAATATTTTTACTCCGTACATAGATAAGTGTTATAATAATGTATAAATGAAGTGGTGGAAAGGAAAATGAAACATTCAAGGACTTAGCAGCTTTTGTACAGGATTTTCAAGCTAAATCAATGTTATTCATACTTGTTAGGCGGGTATAGGGGAGGCCTTGGTTGGGTTTTCATGTTTTTCCCTCCTGTTATTATACATTAAAAACGTTCTATCATAATCATTAGCCATATATGTATGTATGTGTGTATTTAGGCAAGTATGTATATATATCAATATATACCCTAGATAGATAAATAGATAGATAGACAGATAGATGGGTAGATATATACATGTATACTTTTATATATATATATATATATATATATATATATATATATATATATATATATATATATATATATATATATATATATATATATATATATATATATATATATATATTAATAAGTATACATGTAGGTGACGTAGGAGCTTCTGTGAGGTCCCCAGGGGGCGCAGGTGTTTCCGCCACACCTGCATTCTCGTGGATTTTAAAAATGGTCATATTTATCAATTTGCTCATCTCTGCGATTCCTTTCACATTTAAGTGTAGACCATCTTGTCTAAAGAGGAATGGTTTTCCAACAAATCTGTCCCAGACATCATTGAAATATATGTTTTCTCTGTTACACATTTCCTTAAGCGCTCCATTAATTTCCATTACTCTGTTTCTGCAGTAAGATTTGGAACGTAGCCTTGGCAATATACCATTTACCACGCACTTATTTGACTTATTTTTCATTACTTTTAGAAGGGCTTCATATTTCTGCAAGATATCTTTGGTGACAACTCTAACTCCGTCGTACATCGTTCGTTCCTACATTTACTACAAGACATGCATCTCGACTGACTGGTGCACTTGCGATGTCTTTGGTGACCATGTCAGTCTGCTGCCAAGTACATAAGAACATAAGAAGAGAGGATAACTGCAGTAGGCCTGTTGGCCCATGCTAGGCAGCTCCTAGAATAGTAACTGAACTACTAGAATGAGATAAGGATAGCAAAGAAGAAGGCTCTCCCCCGCCTTCCAAACCCTCCAGCCGAAGCCGGCAGGAAAAAGTCAGAAAGAACACCACACAGTATAGAAAAACTGGCGTGGACATTTTACAGGAAAGTGTGAAAGGAGAATAGAGATTATCATAGTGTAATCTGAAAAGGAAAAATTATGAATTAGTATTGGTTATAATATATCCACCCCTTATTTGTCATATGCTTATCTAGCCTATGCTTGAAACTCTCAGTGGAAGAGGCAGCAACTACTTTACTAGGTAGCTTATTCCATTCGTCTACTACTCTGTTACCAAACCAATTTCTACCTATTTCCTTATTGAAACGGAATTTTTCTAGTTTGAAACCATTATTTCTAGTTCTATCCTGTATGCTCACTTTAAGTACTTTGCTAATATCTCCCTTATTTATACCCTTCGTCCACTTAAACACCTCAGTTAAGTCTCCCCTTACTCTACGCCTCTCTAGCGAATGCAGACTTAGTCTTTTCAGTCTGTCTTCATATGACAGGTTCCGGACGTCATGTATCATTTTTGTCATTCTTCTCTGTACATTTTCTAACGAATTAATATCCAGTCTATAGTAAGGACACCAAAATTGTACTGCGTAGTCTAAATGTGGCCTTACTAATGCTAGATAAAGGTTCAGTATTACTTTTGATGATCTATTGCTCACGCTTCTCGAAATAAATCCTAGGACCCTATTTGCTTTATTAATACACTGTTGCCTTGGTTTAAGGTCGTACTAACCATAACTCCTAGATCCCTCTCGCATTCCGATTTGCTAATTTCTTTCTTATCTGTGCTGTATTTAGTGTCTCCAATGGTCTTGCCTATGTTAAGTACTTTGCATTTTTCAACGTTAAATTCCATTTGCCAAGTTTTAGACCATTTGGACAATATATCGAGGTCTTTTTGTAAGACATGGCAATCGTCAGTCGAGTTAATGATACGCCTTATTTTTGTATCGTCGGCAAATTTGCTGATCCTACTATTGACTCCTAAGTCTAGATCATTTATATATATAATATATAATAAGGGACCGAGTACTGAACCCTGTGGTAGACCGCTAGTTACTAATCCCCAATCCGACTTAGTTTCATTTATTAATACTCTCTGCTTTCGTTCTTTCAGCCAGGATTCTATCCATTTTAAGATATCGCCGTCTATACCGTGTGCTCGAACCTTTCTAACTAACCTTTCGTGTGGGACCCTATCAAAAGCTCTACTAAAGTCCAGATAAAAACATCGTAAGCTTTATCGCTATGTACTGCCTCATAGACCTCCGAGTAGAATGACAACAAGTTTGTGAGGCAGGATCGTCCTTGCCTGAATCCGTACTGACTTTCGTTTATAAGATAAAATCTTTCTGAGTGTTCTCTAATCTTATTTGCCAAAATTGACTCTAATATTTTTCCTACTGTTGACGTTATACTTATCGGACGATAATTCGACGCAGCTGATATATCCCCTTTTTTAGATGGACACTACGTTTGCGGTCTTCCACGCCTCTGGAACTTCTCCTGAACTTAAAGAGTCATTAAATAACGTTAAAAGTGGCTGACATAATTCTTCTTTGGTTTCTTTTATAATTTTTGCATATATATCGTCCGGACCTGGCGATTTTTGAGGTTTTAACTTATTAATTTCTTTCAATACGTCCTCCTTACTAATGGTTATTTTACTAAGAATATTTTCCGTATTATCATCGTAAATGTTTGCTGCTTGAGGGACCATGTCTAGATTTCCTTGGTGAATACAGATATGAAATAATTATTTAGGATGGAGCACACTTCTTTATCTTCACTGGTAATGTCACCTGATTCTGTTCTGAGTAGTCCTATCCTATCTTTATTTTTCGTACGGTAGATTTGATAAAAACCCTTGGGGTTTTCTTTTGATTCACTTGCAACCTTAATTTCATAACTTCTCTTTGCTTTTCTTATCTCCCTCTTTTCTATTTAAAATCGTGTACCGGTTACGTAAGTGTTCCTCTCCACATTTTATTTTTCTATATATTCCTTTCCTTTGGCCTATGAGAGATTTTAATCTGTTGTTTAACCATCTTGGTTCTGAATTATTCGTTCTAAACGGTTTTGAAGGGATATATCTATCTTGGCCTCCGTGTATTATATTTATTAATTCGTTATATTTCTCACTGGTCGAAAGTCTGCTTGGTACTGGAACTGAGTTAATTCCCGTCACCTGGACTACAACCTTCATTGATCTTTTCTTACCTTTATTATTTGATGCAAAGGCTGCACCCTGGCTTCTTAATATAGAATCACTAAACACCAATGTGGTGCTCTCCCTAGTGCTGAATTTTCTCTCGTGGTTAAGTTCACTTGCTTTGTTTACATCCTGGTTCATATGTTTAACATTCTTATGGACGACTTGTTTTACACTGCTATTTTCCCCTTCATCACCAAAAACGGGAAACCAGTTGGAGGTAGGAATTCTCGGTATTTTCCTAGGCGTCTGTTTACATTTTTGTTTATATTTCCTGTAAGCCAAGAAACCGTTTACAACGCTGGGTGGTAACCATATAACCAAATCATACGAGCTCCCTACGTGTCGGCGAGTGGGTTGGTGGAGGGTTAGTGCCCCTCCCTGTAAAACAAATAATTCAGAGGCAAATGGCCACCCCTTACGGGATTATGGTGTCTGGCAATAGATAGATAGATAGATAGATTACTGCTTGAAATGTCTGGTCGGCTGGAGTCGTATTCAGGGGGCTTTCCTTCATTTTTTTTAATTCTGCCTTGAGGTCTGCATTTTCCTGTTTCAGATCCTCAAGTGCATACTGATGACTTTTAATGGTGCCTTATAGATATTTAGTCGTATTCAGGGGGCTTCCCTTCATTTTTTTTTTTAGTTCTGCCTTGAGGTCTGCATTTTCCTGTTTCAGATCCTCAATTGTATATTGATGACTTTTGATGGTGCTTTCTAGATACTGAATATTCTCATTGGTCAGACACATGAAACATTTTGCATCGGGCCTTCCGAATTTCGGAAACCAATCACTGTACAGTAGAATTTGTTTCCACATGAGGGGCAAGGGACTCGTATAGGGGACATGTTGATGTCATTTACTAAGCCAGAGGAGGGGATACAATTTAAGTAAGTAAATAATTAGGAGAGTTGGGGTTAGAGTTAAAGGAGATATTTAAGAAAATATAGTATGGACTTCCCTTTGAGAAATAGATGACCATTGAGTCGGGCCGCACGGGTGGGTAGATTAGACCAAGGCTAATAAGACTACCAGGTCATGTCATACAAGGGCAAATCTGTGTCCAGCTCTGCCACACCGTCACGCTGTGGATACACCTTCGAAGAGGTTGCCAGACAGTGATAAACAGTGATAAATTGTTTCATCTTATGTTCTGTGATAGCATTATTGTGCATTGCTGTGCATGTATATATTTGTGGAGTATAACATTTAAATATAATGAACAATCACTCAATCATGCATTCATTTAGCAAAATTTGACAAAAAAGAGTAACTGGTCAAGTGAATTTCTAATGGTCGTATTTTTTCGCAATATAAACTTTTATCTCTCGCCCATATCATGGCAATTTTAAATGATAAGCATAGCTGTCACCTTCACTGTTCGACCTGATGTGCATTCTAGTAGATATTTGCATACAGTAGGATTAAATTTATTTGGGGGGTTCAGTATTCTGGAAATGTTTGGCAACTATCCCCCCCACTGCCCCTTCCTCTACCCCCTTTCTCTCCCGTCTCTGCCCCTTTCTCTCAGATCTCTGTTTAATGATGCAAATTATATACCCTAACTTCAGCTTCCATGCTCCAGTTGATTATATTAAAACATGGAATACATGATTGTTCGAGCAACTGAAGGGAGACGAAATTATTTTGAGAGCATTATAAAGAGTTACGTTAATTCTTCATCACCATTACATCATTCTCATTATACTTTAGGTAACTCCAGTACCCCTTTCACTCTACAGTCTCTTTCTAATCTGTGTACATTCATCTAATGATAACTAAAACAAAATAATAAAAGCCGACACAGTCCTGAACAGATGACAAAAAAAAAAAAAAAAAAAAAGGAGTCACGTTATGTCTGCCTCTACCTCTCTCCCACAGCTGTCACAAGAGTAGCTCAACTCACCCCCCCCCAGCCTCTTCTGGGGGGTGAGTGGGGGGAGTGGAGAGAAAAATGGGAGGAGACAGTCCTCCACAACGTGACGTCACCACATCTGCGTAGTACCACTGGGTGAAGAGACCTGGTAGTCTTATTGGCCTTTGATTAGACCTCAGGGGGAGAGATGTTACCGGGTCACAGGTCAAATAGAGAGAGAGAGAGAGAGAGAGAGAGAGAGAGAGAGAGAGAGAGAGAGAGAGAGAGAGAGAGAGAGCTGGGTGCACATCAACAGTAGAATTCAATATCTTTACGTCATCGATGGTAGGAAAAGACGATTTTAATTAGCAGAATATGGCGGTAGCTGTTTCAGTGGTGGTGGTGAATGTCGTGGTAACTGTGATGGTAAGAGTAGTAGCAGTGGTGGTAGTGGTGGTATATATGATGGTATCTGTAGTGGTCTGGTAGTAAGTAACTGCGTTGATATTGGTGCTGGTGATGGTGGTAGCTTTGATGATGATGATGATGATGGCAGCTGTTCATAAAAGGCTTTCATTTGGGAAAGTGCTTTGCAGCCTTAATAATAATAATAATAATAATTATTATTATTATTATTATTATTATTATAATTATTACTGTATTATTATTATTATTATGATGATGATGATGATGATGATGGTGATGATGATGATGATGATGATATTGATGATGATGATGTTGGTGATTATTATTATTATCATCATTATTTTTATTATTATTTTTATTATTATTATTATTATTATTATTATTGGAGAGAAAGGGAAAGAAGTGGCTAGAGTGGATACTGGACAGGGGGTCAGGTGAAATATGAAATGAATATATTGGGAGCAAGAAGCACGTAAAGAGATTAGTGAAGAGGAAAAAGGAGGTAAATGATCAACTAGGAAGCAAAATAAATTCAAATTACTCTGAAAATACGAAGTTTCTGGAAAGACGCGGAAAGGTAGAAGTGACAGTGGAAAGAAATGTGAAAGTGTGAAGTAGGTAAGAGGTAGATTATCCCATGGGGATGATGTAAGGACCAGATGGAAAGAATAAGTCTGATGAATAAGAATGGAGAGAGCAAAGCGTGTTCAGAGAAGGAATGCCGTGCCAGGAAGCGTCACACTCGCAGAGGTGAAGAACGCTGTGAAGCAGCTGAAAAATGGGAAACCAGCTGCATGGGGTTGATGAAGTGAATGCAGAGATGATTAATTGTAGTGGAGAGTGTGGAATAATGTGCTTGTTGGAGATATGTAAGACGGCATGGATGAGTAAAAATGTGCCATTAGACTGGACGAAGGTAGTGATTGTACCCCTGTACAAAAATAAAGGTGAGCGAAGTGAGTGCAAGAATTATCGTGACATATATCAGTGTGATAAGGAAGGTATATGGAAGAATTATTAAAGACAAGAGTTTTAGGTGGTCTGAGTCTGGTAAATGTTGATGGAGGAGAGTGGAATCTGAAGCAGCTGCTGTTTGCAGATGATACTGCACTGGTGACTGATTCAGAGGAGAGATTGAGAAAGTTGGTAGAGGAGTTTGGAAGGGTGTGTGAAAGGAAGAAATTGAAAGCAAATGAGAATAAGAGTAAAGTGATGAAGTGTACGAGGTTGATAGATGGTAGGGGGATGAATATAGTTTTGAATGTTGAGTTGCTTGAGGAGGTAGATTGTTTTAAATATCTAGGGTCACATGTTGCTGTGGATGGAAGAATAGATGCAGAAGTGAAGTTTAGAATAAATGAAGTAGGAAAGGTGCTGGGAGGAATGAAAAAAGTGTTTAAATGTCGTTCGCTTAGAATGGATGTAAAGAGAAGGCTGTATGAGGGTGTTGTGGTACCGACTGCATTATATGGGTCTGAAACATGGAATATGGGTGTAGCAGAGAGGAAAAGTTTGAATGTAATGGAGATGAGATGTCTGAGGAGTATGTGTGGAGTGACGCGTATGGATCGAGTGCGAAATGATGAAGTGCGAAGGAGAACTGGAGTTGTTCGGGAGATGGCTGGTAGAGTTGAGCAGAGGATGTTGCAATGGTTTGGGCATATGAAGAGAATGGATAATGAGCGACTGGTGAAAAAGATAACTAGATCTGATGTAAGAGGTGTAAGGCTGAGAGGAAGACCACGAATAGGATGGATGGACAGTGTGAAGAGAGCGCTGGATGCGATAGGGATGTCTGTTGAGCAAGGAAGAGTGGCTGTGCGTGACAGAAACAAATGGAGAGAAATTGTGAATGAATAAGTGATGACGCAGCCCTGAGGGGATATTCTCCCGCATTTGGTCTGATCAGCTAGTCAGGTCAGGTGCGGGTAAGGGGATGGGTCTGTTATGATGTGGCAGGGGTAAACCAGTTCTGCTGTCGGGCCCTGCTGCGGATGTCACTGATTGCATTGCGCAGTTGACCCTTGTGTGGTGTGATGCGGTGAGGATCTGTCCGTTCTCCCCTTTGGAGCTAAGATGCGAATGAATGTGTTTGAATGGATGAGTAAATGGAGAGTGAGTCGTCCTGTCTCGGCTACCTCCCTTTCCTTGGGGGAAGCAGCCTAGGTAAATAGACAGATAGATAGATGAAAGACAAAGTAACAGAGAGATTAGAGGTCCTAATGAGTGACGAACAGGGTGGCTTTAGGAGTGGCAGAGCTTGTGTATATCAAATTTTTGCGGTAGTGGAGAAGGCATGTGGGAAGGACTATAAGGTGTTAATGGCATTTATTAATCTGGAAAAGGCATACGGCAAAGTAGACAGAGAAGGATTATGGAAGGTTTTGAGCATGTTTTGTACGTCAGTAGGTGTAGATGGTAAGCTACTTGGTGTCGTCAAGAGATTTCATGATGGTAGAGAAGCATGTGTAGGGGTAAATAGGAATTTAAGTGATCGGTTCATGATCAAAGTGGGCGTGCGAAAAGGTTGTGTGATGCCCCCATGGTTGTTCAATATATATATATATATATATATATATATATATATATATATATATATATATATATATATATATATATGTATATATATATATACAGAGTGATGAGAGAGAGAGTGAGAAAAAAAAACACGAGTAATGGAGAGAGGGATGGCATTGGTAATGACTGGTGATGGATGGAATATCTCAAATTTGTTGTATGCTGATGATGCAGTGCTACATGCAAGTACCAGACAAGAGCTTGGTAGACTATAGTGCAGTTTTGTAGATGTCTGTGAGCGTCGTGCCTTAAGAGTAAATATAGAGAAGAGTAAAGTAATAGTTACTGAGAGAAAAGGTGACTCCTAGTGTGATGTTACAGTGAATGGAGACAGAGTGAAATTGGTGATTCAGATACCTAATTACAGTCATAGAAAAGAAAGGAAAATGTGCAAAAGAAGTGGAGAGTAGAGTGACAAAAGGAAGGAAAGTGGCTGGTGCTATGTAGGACCTGATAAAAAAACAAAGGCTTGAGTGTTTCAGCTGCGCGAGGATTACAAGAAGGAGTGTTAGTGCCAACTTTAACATACAGATGTGAGACTATGGTGTGGCATGAAATTGAAAAGTCAAGAGTAAGAGCAGTGGAGATGGGACTGCTGAGGAATGTATGTGGAGTACAGAGAGTGGATAAGATAAGGAATAACGTGACTCACGAAAGATGCAGAGTGAGGAAGTCTGTGGACACCAGAACTGAAGAGAGTGTTCTGAGATGGTTTGGTCATGTGGAGAGAATGGATGACAATAGAGTGGTGAAAAAGGTATATATGTGCGAATTTGAAGGAGGAAGGAGGCGAGGTAGGCCAAGAAAAAGGTGAATGGATATGGTGGATGAGTGTGTGATGAAGAGTGATATAGAAGTTGATGAGGCTAAGGGACTGATAGGAGACCGAGCTGGCTGGATGAATTTTGTGAGGAGCTCATAACAGGGATTTGACACCCTTTTTTAACATGATAGCGTTCGGATTGACTCAATTAGATAGGTATATGTTTAGCTACAGAATGCGGTGAAAGTTTTTTGAACTATCTGATGGAGCCAGGATTCAGTGGGCTTGAATGATGTGTGAATGGTGGCGTGGCCCATTGAACTGGGCAAACTTAGGCTGTCTGGACGTTGCTGCTCCTCACCCTGACCTAGGGTGGGATAGGAGGTCTGGATGATGATAATGTTTATTACTGCTTTTGTCTATCAATTTATTGCCAAACGCCTTGTTGCCGCAAGGGATGGCCACAAACAAATCGCCTCCACTTCACCCCACCGTTTCACTGCCCTGCTTCAAGCTCTCATCCCCCTCTCTCATATACCTCTCCACTCCATCCCTCCATCTCAGCCTTGGCATCCCCCTCCCTCTCCCCTCGCCACCTCACTCACATACATTGTCCTCGTCAGTCTCTCGCTCTCCATCCTCTCCACAAGGCCAAACCACCTCAGTGTGGTTCTCCTATAGCTTCCTATCACATTCACATTCACACCACAACTCTCCTTCACTTCTTCATTTGTCAGTTTGTCTCTTCATGTGACTCCACATGCTCCTCTCAAATAACTCATTTCCACTGTTCTCACTCTTGATTTGTGTCCCTCCAACAAGGCCCAAGCTTAACTTCCACACGTTAGAGTTGGTATCACAATACTGTCATGCAGTAACTTTTTCACTTCCATACTTACTTCCCTGTTTCTTAACACTGCTTTCAAAGAACCAGTAACCTTTCTTCCTTGTTGTGCCCTTTCAAGCACTTCACCCTCTAAACTTCCATCCTTACTCATCACATTTCCCAGGTACTGAAATTATACGAACTCACATTTTCCATTTCCCCCTCATCCAAGCTCACTGTACATTCACTGACTTCATTTCTCTTGAAGACCATAACTTTACTCTTCCCTACATCCACCTTTAGATTCCGTTTCTTACACACTCTCCCAAACTCATTCACCTAGCTTTGAAGCACCCCTTTGTCTTCACTTAACAATACAGTATCAACAGTACAGGGAGTTTCCAAACGCTGCCCTCTCTGGCCGCTCCAACATCCACTGCCGTACCTTGTACCTCATGTATATCCCCATCCATATGCCGATTGAACAACCATGGAGACATGACACATCCGTGTTTCAGTCCAACCTTCAAACAGAAAAATTCACTCAGTTTACTGTCCACACGCACTGCAGCCTTAGCACCTTCGTACAAGCCCTGCACACATTCAACAACTTCTCATTTACTCCATATATTTTTACTACTTTCCACAATCTTTGTCTATCCACCCTGACATAT